>NC_137023.1:8192242-8403961 GCF_032717465.1 Coenobita brevimanus | reverse complement strand
TATACATGAACCATCATTATGAGCAGACTAAGAAACCATTACAAGGGAGCCCTCAATAAAAGTTCCACGCCTCTCCACACAGATTAATGATACTGGGGAGTATTTTCTATTGAATACAGCAACAGAAGGACTGTGAAAGCAACCTCATGTCTATTATACAACTGATGCATAATAATTCCTATACATTTAACATCAGTCTGAGTGCTTGAAAATATATCAGAAGTGTTTAGAGCGCTGCGAAAACATATCAGTAATTGTACTTCAAAGAAATATGCACACAACTCATAACCTGATTCTTGCCAGCAGTGAAATAAAAAAACAAATATATATGACAGTATAAGAGGGAAAGTAGAAAAAGAAAATATCACTCCACAAATGTGTATACTGTTCTAGATCAAATGCCTTCACCTCAAGAACGCCTATCTGTTAAAGATTTAGTGTATTCTTTCTAGCTTCATAATAAATTTTCCAACCAGAAGAGACGTTCAGGTGCTGAGGTTTACTGGAGGTTGTATCTAATCCTTCCATTTCGAAAGTCTCTTTCTAAAGTTGTATAAGAGTGTCAAAGAATAATGAGATTTAAAAAAAAAAAAAAACAAAAGCCATCCCCTGCTTGAAAGAGTTACAGTGATGATATATAATTTACGCCAAAAAAAGTCAGCACACACACAAAAAATGCAAATTGGTTTATTTCATTGTTGTCCTCTTCAGCTGACACCGATTGTTGCAACCTAGGTATCATGAATAAGAAGGTGTAGTTCAAGCCCAAGGCCCAAGGGTCAGTATCTCTCTCTCTCTCTCTCTCTCTCTCTCTCTCTCTCTCACTCTCACACACACACACACATGTACACACAGACAGGCTATATCTATTTTCGCCAGCTCGGCAGTCTCTCCTGAAAAAAAAATATAAACATAGAAAGGTGTTTAGAAGAAACTTTCGTCTCAGCAATTTGTAGTAGGGAGAAAACAAAGATTTGTGAAAATTTTGGAGGAACTTTTGATTGTTTAATGGCTTCTTTCCTAGGGTGATTGCTATCGACGTTTCTTCTTCTCGAGATGTTGCATTCATTAGTGAAAGTGTAAAACAACTTTACACCAGAGTGCAGAGGAAGACATGGAATATGAAATGTTTTGTATATGGCTGAGTGAAACTCCTCACAAAAAGGGAGCTACAATAATAATAATAATAATAATAAGTAATAATAATGAAACAACAACATTAATGACAGAAAGTAACAATAAATAAGTAAACAAAGTAAATAAAAATAGTAACAACAACAAGAAGAAAGTGAGCAGCAATGGTGGGATGAGGGAGGTTAAGAGAGCGGTGGAGAAAAAGAGGAAGAAGTGGCTAAAGCGGTTACAGGTCTATGCTGTTCCATGGAAATAAGAACTGAATATATTGAGAGCAAGTAGCACGTAAAGAGACTAGTGAAGAGGGAAAAAAAGGTAAATAATGATCTAGGATGAAAAATGAATGCGATCCACAGATTTGAAAAATAGTGTTATTCTGGAAAGAGGTTGCGGTAATGTAAAGGGAAAGCGGAAAGAAATGTGATAGTGTGCAAGGTTGTAGGTGGTAGATTTTTTACCCATGGGGATGAAGTAAAGACCGGATGGAAAGAATATTTTGAAAGCCTGATGAATGGGGAATTGTGAAAGAGCAGAGCGGCTTGCAAACATGACTGTGTTGGGGGTGTGCAGAGATGGAGATGGCAGTACCAGAAGACGTAACACTCAGCACAGGTGAAGAGTGCTGTGAAGCAGCTGGAAAAAGGGAAAGCAGCTAGAGGGTTGATGAGGTGTATGTAGAGATGCTTTAAAGTGTAGTGGAGAGAGTGGAATGAAGTGGTTGTTGGAGATATGTAAGAAGAGCATGGATGGAGTGAAGTCTTATTACCTGCAGAGTGGAAATAAGGCTGTGATTGTAAAACCCACTGTACAAAAAAAAAATAAAGGTGAGCGGAAAGTGAGTGCAAGAATTATCGTGGCACAAGTTTATTGAAGTGTGCAGTAGGGAAAGTATGTGGAAGAACTGGGTTATAGAGAAAGCAAGAGAGGCTTTGTATCAAAAGTCCTAGTGAGTTGATGAACAGGGTGGCTTTAGGAGTGGCAGAGGATGTGTGGATCAAATATTTGCTGTGAGGCAGATAACAGAGAAAGCTTGTGAGAAGGACTATAAGGTGTTTATGGCATTCATGGATCTGGAAAAAAGCATACGGATAAAGTGGACAGAGAATGATTGTGGAAAGTTTTGCGCATGGTACAGGTGTAGATGGTAAGCTGCTAGGTGCCGTCAAGAGTTTTTATGATGGTAGTGAAGCATGTGTATTAGGGATTAATGGGCATCTGTGTTGAATGGTTCACGATTGGTGTGGAGTGTGCGACAAGGTTGTGTGATGTCCCCATGGTTGTTCAATATATATATGGATAGGGGAGATGAGAGAAGTAAAAACAACAGTAATGGAGAGAGAGAGAGAGAGAGATGGCGTTGGTAATGAATGGTGATGTGGATGGAATATCTGAAATCTGTTTGTATGCTGATGATCCAGTATTACTTTGCAAATACCGGTCAAAAGCATGGTAGGCTAGTGCAGAGTTTTGCTGAGGTCTGTGAGCGTCGTGCCTTGAGAGTAAATGTAGAAAAGAGTAAAGTGATGGTTACTGAGAGAGAAGAGTGACTTCCAGTGTGATGTTACAGTGAAATGGAGAGAGACTGGAATCGGTGAGAGAGTTCAAATACCTGGGTACAGTCCAGGAGAAAAGAGAAAAATGTGCAAAAATAGAAGTTAAAAGTAGAGTGACACAAGGGAACAAAAGTAGCTTGATGCAATGATGGCCTTGATAAAGAAACAGAGGCTTGAGTGCTGTTGCAGCTGCACGGGAGGCTTACATGAAGGAGTGTTAATGCAGCTTTAACATATGGATGTGAGACTACATAGTGTGGCAAGTGAAAATGAAAAAGTCAAGATTAAGAGCAGTAGACACATGGGACATGTTGAGGAATGTGTATGTGGAGTAAGGAAGAGGGTGAATAGGATATGAAATAATGTGATTCGAGGAAAGATATGGAGGAGGAAGTCTATGGACACCGGAATCCGAAAGAGAGAGTACTGAGATGCAGTATGGTCATGCTGGAGAGAATGGATAACTAACAGAATGGGGAAGAAAGGTACATATCTGAGGGAATTTGAAGGGAGGGAGGAGGCGAGGTAGGCCAAGGAGAAGGTGGGAGAAATGGTGGATGAGTGTGTGAGGAAGAGAGGTTTGGAAGTTGGTGAGGCATTGGGGAACCTTGACAAGAGATCGAGCTTTGCTGGATGAATGTTGTGAAGAGAAGTGCATGATCAGGATTTGCCACCCCTTTTAACGTGGCAGCGTCAGGCTTAACTCAATCAGAGATACGTTGATTATGTGAAGCTACAGAACGTGGTGAATGTTTTGGCGAAAGTATCCGATACTGGCGCCAGGATCTCCGGGGCTTGGTAATAGATAAGTGAAGGGAAGCTTGGCCCATTGGATTGGGCAAATTTGAGGCTGTCTGGACATTGCTACTCCTCACCCGTTTGCCCTAAAAGGGTGGGAAAAAGGAGGTCCGGATGACATGATGTGTTATGACAATAATAATAGTAGTAGTGGTAGTAATAGTAGTAGTAATAATAATAATAATAATAATAATAATAATAATAATAATAATAATGATAATAATAATAATAATAATATTAAAAATAATTATAATATTAATAGATGATAGATGATGGGATGATAAGAATAATGATAAAAACAACAACAACAAAAGAACAATATTTAATAATACTTACGCTACTAACAACTACTTCATACTACTACTACTACTAAAGAAACTATCTACTACTACTACTAGTGACAATGAAACATATTTATTATTACAAAAACATCAAGAAAAAATCATCGTCGGTAAATAATCATCAACCCAAGACAGGATATGGCAGATGACTTGAAAAAAAATGTAGGCGATGAAACTCCAAGAAAACTGATTAGACACTCGCACAAGAAATTGCTTTCACTGTTCAATAGAGAGAGAGAGAGAGAGAGAGAGAGAGAGAGGAGAGAGACTGCTGAATGGTGATTATATGAGAGGTAGACTTGATGGGTTTGCTCTCTGGTATATAAGAGTAAATGCCGTTTGAATCGTTGCTGAGGGAGAGACAATGCTGTCACTGGTAGAACATCAATAAGAGCGGGGACGCGCAACAATCAGTCTCTTATTATCCCCTTTGGGGTTCTGAGAGACCCCTTTGCATGACAGGACCCAATGCGAGAAAGGCTATAGAATACAGGTAATTTTAGCTCGTGGTGTATTACTCCTACGACTCTAACAAAGTTCTGAGAGAGAGAGAGAGAGAGAGAGAGAAATAACTCTCCGGCCACCTCTTCACAATCAGATCAGAGGCGCATTATATTGCATGACTACCTCCCACCCAAAGCAGGCAAAAGATTAAGTGAAACAAAAATACAGTGAGGAAAAAAAAAGTCCTCATCCAAAAAGCTGCAGGACAGTTCTGTGAGAGGCCTTGGCTGGAGTGAACGAGGGGAGTGGTGATACAGTGATAGATATGTGCAACTGGCGAGGTCACACAGGGCATGATGGTGTGAGACAGGACGCACATCGAACACACTGGACCACCGTCATCGATAAAGCATATATGGTTAAGACAAGTATCACTGTAGCTAATCAAGAAAATATAAAGCTGTTCAAGGACATTTATTGAAGAAAATATCACACACACACAAAAAAAAGACCATCCTGCAGTAGAAGGTGAAGAAGTTCATGATAAACAACAATATATTCATGAGATGCGAGAAAACTCCACACAAAATGCATAGCTGTATTTCTCCACGTACACGATATACAACACACCATCGCCTACAGTTATTTGGGGTGAAATAATTCAATCAAACGAGGGAATGGAAACTGGCTCCATCCTGGCATAGGCAGTTTCAATCATCCCATGCCAAATTTCACCGTCAAAATTCTTTTTTCCGGTAGTGGCTGTGTTAAACGTACACACACACACAGGTACACACTACGCTTCAGGATTTTAGTATATTAGATTGGAAACTACACACACAAAAAAAAAAACACACACACACACACTATCAATGGGATATAAGGAAAACAGCGAAGCAACACAGAAATCGAGAGAACCGAAATATCATTTTGTGTCTCTTGAGATTTGGTAGCTTTCAAGTTTTCCAAGAAAGAATTTGAGATTAGCTTCAGTTAGCTTATTTAATTCAGGCTGTGATAGGTCAGCTGGGATTACACGTCCTGGTAAAAAGAAAAACATAACTCAAGTTGTGAGATATGGCTTAGGGCAAGGAAATACAGGTGCCATTGTATTTCCCTCATCTCTTTTCTTCGATCCTAAGCTTACTCCATTTACCATTAATCATTTCTTTGCTACTCGTGTGTACGTGTTTATTTTATCCCTCATAACAGAAGATTATTTTTCAACCACAAAGAAGAGAAATTTCTTAAATGGAGACGTCATATATAGTTGTCGCTAATTTTCTCACCTTTGACGTGATGCAAGTCCTGAAAATAATAGCATTGACCTTGGAACTAATAATGAGTACCTCAACAGACTTCACCGTTGAGTGGGCTTAGAACAAGAGGAAGCGTACATGGATGGTGATGAATAAGTTACGTAGTAAACACTTGTAGAATAGAACCATTGGTCCAGTCAGCCAGGGTCTTCGATCCCCAGTCCAGCCCATTGAGGTCACTTGTCAGATGTATTTACGACTGCCAAAGATCCACTTACCTCAAATTTTCATTCAGCCATATCAGTTCAGGGTTATCTCAGTTGATTTCTCAAGGTTAATTCACCTAAGCTTCGCCTTCATTCCCGTCTGCTTGGCAGGTTGTGTTTTTGACAGAAAACTGTTGTATGTGGTTAATGCATCTCTGTTCTTTCCATACTCTGAAACTGCATTTTAAATTCTCTGGGTGACTGCTCACGAGGTAAAAATCAATGTATGATGTCAGTTGGTTAAGTCACAGGAGTCGACAAAGGGAAACAGAACCTAATAACTGGACGCAGGATTTTATGATATACTCTGTGGTAAGTTCACATAATTTAAACCAAAATCAGGAGCTCAAGTGGATGTCAATAACGGAAGGTTATCCTCTGGATGGTATTTCTAAACATGCACTGGAATTCTTTTTTGTTTTTAATGATTCTAATCTTTGTTTTTCTGCATTCGTATCTCAGGCGACAATTTTCTCACAATGAAATGTCAAGATAAAGTCAAGCTGAAGTAAAGTGACTTTCACTTAAATTCTTGCAAAAACACTTTGATAGTGGTCTTTTGATGTTCTGGACTTGAGGTCACTTGAGGTCCATTCAACCAATCTCAAATGGTTTACTCAGGCCTACTTTAACACTCTCCCAGGCCACTTCATCCTCATCATCTCAGAGTCAGACCTATCTTCACTTTACTCCTTCTACTCAAAACTTTTTTCTTAAACTGTACGTATAGGTTTCTTAATATTAAGCTGTTTACATGCAAGCTTTGAATAAATCCTTCGTCAGTACCCGATACCAGTCCTTATGCTGAACAACATATTTGTCTAGTAAAAGCAATGCAAGAATTAGCTAAAGAACTTATCACCTGGATCTCAGTGGGATACATCCACTCACATTCGTACAAGATAGGGAGAATGAGGATAAAAAGAAAAAGGAAAAATGGAAAGGAAGAAACAAGATTTGTAATAAAAGCAGTAAACAGCAGCAGCGACAGCAGCAGCAGCAGCAGTAGTAGTAGTAGTAGTATGGTAGTAATAGTAAAGATGATGAGATAATAACAATGAACAGCATAGATGATTTTTGAATAAGCACAGACAAGAGCAACAGACATGTGCCAGAACGAACAACAACAAACACACGACGCTCTGATATATGCTGCGTTAAATTATATACCGATAAATGTGGTGGTAGTTGTGTCTAGGCTAACCAGGAACCCGCATATTGCAAATTACTGTAGGCACGGTTACAATATCTTTACGCAGGTGATCGGTGATTTCACATTGAGCGTTGATGGTGTTCGCGTTTTCTTCCTAAGGTAAAACGATTATGTCCAGTATGATAGTGTCACTTTGCTTAAACATCGGGCTTTATAAGGCGCTAGTAAAATGGTAGACATAGAAATAACCGGAGAACATTTTCACACGGTTTATTAATTGCTTCAAGACGTAAAGATGGGAAACTGTAAAGACACCCCTTTAATGTGTGTACACAGTTACAACCATTTCCCCGTCGTAACTGTCATTTGTTTGTTTAAGACTGAACGCCCGAATGGGAAGTGCAGAATTCTTCCCAGGTCTGCTGGTCTTCCATCCAAAAGAACGATCAGTTCTTTGTGGATCCCGTCACAAGTGCAGTGAAAAAAACACTGCTCTCTCTCTCTCTCTCTCTCACACACACACACACACACACACACACACACACACACACACACACACACAACACGCACAAACAACACGCACAACCCCCCCCACACACACACACACACGCCCGCGCAATATGAGCTATTTTTTTCAAGCAGCCACCTGCATTCTCACTCTCTCTCTCAAAAAAAAAAAAAAAAAAAAAAAAAAAAAAAAAAAAACAAGGTTCTTTTCCCCAAGAAGCCTATGAAGCCCTTTCTGTTGGGAGGCACAAGCTCTCGCCAAGGGCAATAGAGATGAAAGGAGCTGGTTACTAAAAGCTGGCCCGCTGACACTCAAATTTATGCACTCTTATAGCCTTATGTTCTTGCTGACCTACTCTCTTCCTCGTTTTTACCTTGCTACCTTCTTTGTTCTGTGTGTGTGTGTGTGTGTGTGTGTGTGTGTGTGTGTGAAAGATAAAGGTTCTTTTGTGGAAGTTATTTTTTTGTTTCTGGAAGTAAAGAATCACCAAGACTGAGAGCCAATAAAATATGTCCATTTCAACGACGCTTGAGGGGAAGTAATAAAGAAATGCAAAAGTAAAGATTACTTCACTTCAGAATGCATGGCTATATAATATTTAAAAAAGTGGAGTTCACAGGCGGCAAGAAAGAAAAAAAACACAGGAGAACACTTCCACTAGACGTGTGCTGCTGGTTGACCGAAATGCGGAGGGGATGTAAGAAGAGTTACGAAGGCCAGTGAACAGGAGAGAGAGAGAGAGAGAGAGAGAGAGAGAGATATGCAACACTAGCCAAGAAAAAAAAAAGAAAGCCGAATTAAGTCAGCAGATGTGATTTGACGAAAAGTCTTCTTACTCCAAGAGCACACAAGGGTGACGAAGGCTCCTGTGCAAAGTTTGCCAACTGAGTAGGGAAATGTGAGAAAAGTACAACACAAGGATGTTCAGTATACCAGATCCTTCGAAAGTATATTTAGTACGTGGGATAAAGGACTTATCACAAGACAGATTGCGAGATAAAGAAAGACCAACGATGAGGCAAGATGAAGGACTGAATTCAGTACATGGAAAGGTTTAGGTATTGTCACGAGGAAGATTATGTCGAGTAAAAAGTATTAAATCTTTTTCTCCAACCCAAGTTAGTGGGCAACTCAGAAATAAGGTGCGCTAAAGCTTTTTTTTTCTGCTGTTGTTCAAGAGACTGCAGTGTTGGGTGGTGTGCAATGCTGTTGGATAAATGTAGATTAGAGTCATTACTTTATGAGCTTGGGATGTCAGTAAAAGAATATGATAAAGACAGGTGACGAAAAGAGACAACCCTGAGGAACACCACTACTGAAGGCTTGGAACACAAGCCGTCGGCAACCATAACATACAGTAGATAGGATTTTTAAACCTGGTGGGCCCAGGGTTGAACAAACCCACTTACCGGGTGACCCAAGGAAAATTTTTCATGGGGATCTGGAGATATTCACCCCAAAATATGGGGTTGGCAACTAGAGTGGTGAGGCCTTTTTCAAGGGTGGCCAGGGGCACCAGTGTCTACAACAGGAGTTATAACAGCTATCAGAAGGCAAACTCAGACACAGAAAAGAAAGAGAAACCATATAAGTGTGGCTCCTGGAATAAAAATTATCCATTAATCCGTTCAAGGTCTCTGAGGAGTCTATTACAAGAACATAGGGTTCACCGAAATCACGAAAGAAGGATGAGCTGGAAATTAGAATGAATGGTACAAATTAGCCAGTGCAGAGTTCGTGACAGAATTCATATTTGCAGCCAAAAAGAAGGTTATGGCATGAATGAGACTTCTTGTAGAAAGAAACTTAAAACGTAGATACAAATGATATTAAAAAAACTGAATGGCTGAGAACTGAAAAAAAAAATCTTTTCAAATACAGAATGCTGTAAATGAGAGCAAAATTCCAGAAAGAAGGAAAAATAGAAACTGACAGACACGGCCCCCACCCCAAAAAAAAAAAAGGAAGGGAGGTATATCGCACGGGAGCATATATACTGTATATAATCATCATCATCATCATCAGCCGTTGAGGTCCACTGCAGGACCGGCCTATCCCTACCGAAGCAGGGACGATACAGCCATTGTATCTCTACCTAGTGGCTTAGGCTGTCTGGTAGAGACTGTATGTAGGGTGAGAAGTGTTTGTGAGTGTGATTGTAGTGGCTTTGGATGTGTGTGTATTCTGTGAACCAAGTGTAATGGGCCCGCCTTAAGCCGACTGGGTGCAAGCATACTAGTATGCGACACTGCTTCAACCACAGCACCCTTGTGTCCGCCAAAGTGGTCAGTGGCTTGTGAACTCTTCCCAAAGTTTTTACAACTCTGACGGGGAGGCGAACCCCGCCCACCAGCGTGCAAGACGCACACTCTGCCACTGTACCACAGAGGCTCCATACTGTAGAGAGAGAGAGAGAAACTGGAGGGATCCCATGGAGGAAGAATACCATTTAATGTCAGGCACGAAAGAAATAATCAGATAAAAGGCAGAGAAGCATCGCCAGCGTAATACAGGGTGGATACTGAGAAAAATAATTGAGAAAGAGCTCAGCTGCTTGATACGAAGCAGTGGTTACAGGAAGGATTTTCTGCAGGGTGCCAAAAACAATTAGAAGAGTGTATAGGAAAGTTCAGTGACCTTAGAACGGCTGAAGTTATTTTGGCTTGATGAACGACGTAAGACATAAGTGGAAAAGCATTATTCCACTTCCGTGCAGAAGCATAAAGAGCGCATTATTCTGGAAAAAACTGGCATTAATAATTTTTAAAGAGACTTCCGGGTTGTGGACAGCATTAAAACAAACAAGGGCGAGTAAACCAAAACTTTGTAACACTGGTAAGAGGGCAAGAATAGTAAATACATGCTTTCAGGTACGAGAGGATAACCTTGCAATGTGTAGACCATACACATATGGCTCTTAGGATAATGGTAGGAACAATTATTTAATTGTAAGCCCAAGAAAAACTGCCTAAGCGCCACTCAGTCCACAGAAGCATAGTGCCACATAGGGTGCATCTTTGGGACAAAATATAACCAGAATAAGCAGAAACCTCGCTTATAAAAAATGGTCAGGTATGTTTGAATATTCCCTAAGTAGTCAGGGATATAGTTAAGGTGCTGTACAAGCTGCTGAAGGTTATTAAATAGGAAAATACCTTGACCATTATGGATAAGCCAGTTAAGAAGTGTAACAGATCCTTTTAGCATCTCACTCTCTCCCTGTCTCTCTCTCTCTCTCTCTCTCTCTCTCTCTCTCTCTCTATACAACACAAAGAGGTTTTTTTTTTAACATGGTTTATGGCCACAAACAAATCGCCTCCAGTCGCCATGCCCTCTATCATTTGGCTGCCCTCCCCAATCACATCTCTCTCTCTCTCTCTCTCTCTGTCCGTCTGCCTGTCTGTCTCTGTCTCTGTCTGTCTGTCAGTAACTTGTTTTCTTTCCTCTAATAGGCTGTAAACGTATGGAATATATTGCCTTGGGTCGAAGGGTACACTAAGATCTGGCAGTTATGCTGAAAAAGATGTTTGGATAAGTATTCAGCTTTAAATCCCCACTTAACACGCTGCTCGCTACAAAAATAAACTTTCCAGTTTCTATACCAACGTAGTTACACTGTTATGTAACTAATGTTACTTATCCTTTCCAGTTTAGAAGAGCATAGAATGTTGTTTTCATTTTTACTCTCCTATGACATTTCTGAGATTTTAAATTTTATTGTTCTGAGGTGGTCTTTTGGATTTTTCCCTGCCAACTTTTGCTGGAGGGATTGGTGGGTGGGAAGAGCCTCCTTGCTTATCTTCAGCTCACAACTCTTGGAATTAGAGAAATTGCTTCGTTTGTTGCACTTGTGTAAGCAACTTGTCTTCTATGGAGCGTTGTGGTTTTGCTGCCACATATGAGATCAAAAGTGACCCATTTCACAGAAGGTCATAAATTTGGTCTCTCTCTCTCTCTCTCTCTCTCTCTCTCTCTTTGTCCTCGCAGAAATCTATGCAGCCTGCCACCCGCATTTCACCTAACTAAAAAAGTACCAGGGGCACAAAGGAGGACAAAGCACACGCTGAAGGACATCAGTCTGAACCAAACTCGGAGTTTTACCTGCTGGGTTTGCAGGGCTTGAATGTAAAAAAATTCCTCAATGACGTTTGTCAGGGTTCGGGATTTGGTACATAATACATATATACATACATGAAAGTATTGCTGACAAACGTGTTCACTCGAGCCCTGTCGGGGGTGTGGTTCTTTTGTCAACACCCGTGATGTGTTGGTCATCACAGAAGCACTAAAGTGGCCAAATACCTCCTCAGAGACCTTCATTCTCTCTCTCTCTCTCTCTCTCTCACACACACACACACACACACACACACACACACACACTAATAAACCTAAGTGTATTTCCAAAACTGTTCACATCGTGCTACCCACATTTTGTGAACGAAGCTGCAGAAGGTGAACCGACGTAGCCAAAACACCTCCTTAGAGGACATGTGACTGAACCAAACTTGGACTGTAAACTGCTGGACCTCTTCCTCTTGCTACTTACCTGTGTGCCTACTACTATCCATATCCCTTCCCCTGCTGAACTACCTGCCTCCCTTTTCTACATTTCCCTTGCCTACCTGCCTGCCTTATTGTCTCCATATCTGTCTCCTTACCTGCCTACCTACTTACCGGCTAATCTTCCTGCCTCCCTCTCTATCTCCCCCATGCCTACTTGACTGCCCCCTACCTAACCTATAGCCTCCTTTCCTACCTATTTGCTTAGCTACCTACCTCTTTCCCTGCCTACCACTCTTCATACCTGCCTCTTCCAGCCTTACTTCCTCCCTCCGTTCCTACCTCTTCCATTGCCTGCCCACCTCCCCAGTTACTGCACCTGTCCCCCTGCCGGGCTGTCTCGCTACTTAACTTTCCCCTGCCTATCACCCTGTATACATGTACCTCTCTCTTTTCCTACCTACCTCCATATCCACCTCTTCAACCGCCTCTCCTCCTACCTCTCTCCCTATCTGTCTGCCTCCTCCCAGCACTCTTCCTTCCCTGCATTCCTCCCTACCTCCTTGCCACCCCTCCTCCCTCCCTCCATCTGTTACGCGCCTCGTCATCCACTCTTTCGCCCGCCTTCCCTCTGATTTAGCCAGTTTGCATGCGTTCAACTTTTGCAGGTCCTCTAAGTGCCTGGGAGTGCCTGCGTGTTGGGGCGTGGGTTGCTGTCTGTACGGGCTTTTGTCTGGGTTTTCAGTTTTTGGAGTTGTGTTAGGCTTGGAGGAGAGGGTATTTGTGCCCTTGTATAGGTATTGCTTTAGGACGATTATGTTTATGCTGTGAATGTTTGGGAGTGGCTGTATAGATTTTCTGTTGGTGCTAAGGTGGTTGTGTACAGCTTGGTTTGTGTTTGTTACTGCATGATTGTGTACCGTTTCTGTTGTTTTGGGATTCATGCATAGATTTTGTCCTAGTGCTTGTATGATTGTGTACATCTTGTGATGATTTAGGAGTGATGGTTTAGATGTTGTGACTTTCGCGTGACTATGTTGTGCTTGAGCTATTAACCTGGAGACGGTTGCTTATCACTGTACTAAAACGTGGGTGATTTTTGTCATTGTGTTTTTGTGTGCTTGCATAGCCTCAGAAGTGTTTGTACTTGTGTGTTTGTACACTTGATGCTATTGATGCTTGTGTGGAGTTGGTGGTGTTTGTGTGCTTGAACAAATTGATGTTTGTGTCCGTGTGTTTGTAAGGATTTGGGGCGTTGGATTATAACCTGGTGTTGAGCATTTCGGGAGTCTTTGAGACAGTAAGAGCTACGTCGTTATAGACACTTGGGGTGTTGGTATTGATGTGCCTGCATTAAGATAAAGATATGTGTGCATGTGTGCTTGTAGAGACATGAAAATGCTGGTGTTTGATTAAAGGTGTTGGTATTGAGGTGTTTATATTATTGTGAAAATGGTCATGCCTGTGGGTTTGTAAGACCTGGAGGAGTTTATTCGATACTGGTACAAATTTCTTTTCGTATGTGTCGTATGTTAGCTTAGAAAAGGCTGGACACAGAGGTAGGAAAAGCTGGGTGAGTTTATGTATTTATTTGTTTACACAGACTTGGATACCTCTCTCTCTCTCTCTCTCTCTCTGTGAGACACATACGCGCGCGCGCGCAAACGCACACACACACACACACACACACACACACACACACACACACACACACACACACACGCACACACGCACACACACACACATTTTCTGTCTGTCTGTCTCTGTCTGCCTGTCTGTCTGTCTGTCTCTCTATCTGTGTGTGTGTGTGTGTGTGTGTGTGACGTCCCTTTCACCCCCTAACTCACACACTCCCTGTCCCTCACTGTCACCCATTGCCTCTACCAAGTCAAACAAATTTCTGGCACTACCTCCCCCTGTCACATGCTCACCAACTTTTCCTCTCAGTCTTCATCTGCTGTCCCCATATTTCCACTTCACCCTCTCTTTCTTAAATCCCTCTCCTTTCTTATATCCCTCTTTCCCATCTGTTCCTTTTATCTTATTTCTATTCTACATACCGGTATCCTTCCTTCTTCCGACCCTCCTGCCTTTATTCCTTCCTTCCATTCATTTATCTTCCTTCCACTTATAGCTCATCCAGCCATTTCTCATTCATTTTGACCTAGTCAGACCAATTCATGTCTATTTGGTCTGCTTAACATGATTTGCTTATACTCCCGACTCTAAGCAGAGGATAACAAGCTCGTTTAAGAGATCCAGTGTTCCATCAACGACACACCAACAAAGGGCTGAGTCTCTGCTGCCCTCACACGTCACCTAACATTTGGCCACCATCTGTAGTGTGATAAATTAATGATAACACATTCAGACTTGGCTTTGTGGTATTACTCAGGGTATTTATTAGGGAGTGTCAGTGGGACAATATGGAAAAGCAGTGAACATGATTATATCGAACTCAAACCAGCAAACTATTCCGTTCAACATCAGTAACTGAATTTGCGACAGAACACTACTTAGCCCCCCACTGTCCAGCCCATCAACAGCAGTTACTGAATTCGTGACAGGACAGTGCATAACCCATATGTCTACCCAACTATTCCCTTGAACAGCAGTTACTGAATTCACCACCAAACAGTACCTGACCCACCACTCTATCCACTTCACCATCATCAGCGTTCATTACGTTTAATCGGGAACATTTTAGCCATTTAGGGTAAAAGCTTGAATCCAATGACTTTTTTTTTTTTCCGGTTATCTCCCGGCAATTTTATTGGCCTTTGGAAAGACTTGTATATGAAAGGTTAGATGAAGGACAGTTAAATATAGTTTTATTTGTCCTCTTCACTACCAAAAAATCTCCCTGAAGTTGATAGGTCTCCCTGAAGCTAAAGATGGTCGTCATAATGTACGGTGGCAAAAATAAATCAACAAAAAATGTCACACGGATAAGAGGATTCATCTAAATTCAAGTCCATTATCTCTATTCAGACAGTGTTTGGCCAGCTCAGGCCAACCCAAGTCGTTTCCACGTCACTGAAATCCATTTTCCTCCATCTAAGTTTACAAATGCCGTCTAAGGTCGATTCAGGCAATTCACATTAGTTTAGGCCCAGTCAGGCTAATTCGGATCAGTTTAGGGCCACTCTGGGCAATTTTGGCCAGCTTTAAAAAACGATTCAGGTCAAGCTAAGTCCATTCCGGTGCAGGTAAACTCATTCAGGTAGTTCCGGTTTCTTGAGGCTCTTCACATCCGTTCAGCATCACTGGGCTCGGTTCAGCACAGTTCAGGGTCTTTTAGCATATCTGTAATTAAGTTCGTTCAGATCCGATTGCAGTAAGTCCAGTCAGGCTATTCACATCCATTAAACCCAGTCATTTCAAGTTCTCTATCTATCTATCTATTGCCAGACGCCTCAATCCCGTTTGGGGTGGCCACAAACAAATCGCCTCCAAGTCGCCCTGTCCCCCGCCATTTCACTGCCCTGCTCCCAACTCACACCCCCCTCTCTCATATACCTCTCCACCCCATCCCTCCATCTCATCCTCGGTCTCCCCCTCCCTCTTCCACCCTCCACCTTACTCATATACACTCTCTTTGTCAGTCTTTCACCCTCCATCCTCTCCACATGGCCAAACCACCTCAGTGTGTTCCTCACAACGCTTCCTATCACATCCACATCCACACCACAACGCTCCTTTATATCCTCATTCGTCAGCCTGTCTCTCCACGTGACTCCACAGGCTCCTCTTAAATAACTCATTTCCACTGCTCTCACTCTTGACTTGTGTCCTTCCAACAATGTCCAAGCTTCACTTCCGTATGTTAGAGTTGGTATCACAATACTGTCATGTAGTAACTTTTTTACTTCCATGCTCACTTCCCTGTTTCTTATCACTGCTTTCAAGGAACCAGCAACCTTTCTTCCCTGCTGTACCCTTTCAAGCACTTCACCCTCCAAACCTCCATCCTTACTCATCACACTACCCAAATACTTAAACGTACTCACATTTTCCAATTCCTCACCATCCAACCTCGCTGTACATTCACTGACTTCACCTCTCTCAAAGACCATCACTTTACTCTTCCCTACATTCACCTTTAGGTTCCGTTTCTTACACACTCTCCCAAACTCATCCACCAAGCCTTGCAGCTCCCCTTCGTCTTCACTCAACAACACAGTATCATCTGCAAACAACAGTACAGGGAGTTTCAAACACTATCCTCTCTCACCAGGGCCACTCCAACATCCACTACCCTACCTTGTACCTCTTTTATTACCCCATCCATGTACAGATTGAACAACCATGGAGACATGACACATCCCTGTTTCAAACCAACTTTCAAAGAGAAAAATTCACTTAGTTCACCATCCACACGCACTGCAGCCTTCGCACCATCGTACATACTCTTCACAGCATTCAACAACTTCCCATCTACTCCATATATTCTTAACACTTTCCACAATCCTTGTCTATCCACCCTGTCATATGCTTTCTCCAAATCCATGAAAGCCGCATACAACTTCTTTCCCTTCTCTAGAAACTTTTCCACTAAAGATCTAAGAATGAATATCTGATCTACACAACCTCTTCCCTTCCTAAAGCCTCCCTGTTCTTCTCCAACTAATTTCTCTGTTCCTTCTCTAACTCTGTCTATAAGTATCCTACCATACACTTTTCCTATTATACTAAGAAGACAAATGCCCCTATGATTACCACACACTTCTTTTTCCCCTTTTCCTTTGTACAAGGGAATAATTATACCTGACTTCCAATCCTCCGGGACTCTACCTTCCTCCCAGGCCAATCTGCACATCTTCCACATCCATTCTACTACTATCTCTCCCCCATGCTTCAGCATTTCACCACACACTCCATCAATTCCTGGGGCTTTCCCCGATTTAACTTTCTTCATTGCTTCCACAACTTCTATCCTACTGATTTCTTCCTGTCTTCTCACCTCCCTAGTTCTCCCAGCCATTTCCCAGCCACTTATACTCGCATTACTTCCATCCTCTACGTTCAACAATTCCTTAAAGTGTTCTCTCCATCTGCTCACTTTTTCTCCCTTCTCCACTAGTAATCTACCATTTTTATCTTTCACTCCCCTGCTAACTTCACTTCCACCCTGTCTTACTCTTTTCACTTCTTTCCAGAACATTTTCTTACAGTCCCTCCACTTTACACTCAAATTCCTTCCAAATTCCTCATCCACTCTCTTCTTACTCTCTCTTACTAATCTTTTCACCTCTCTCTTCCTTTCCACATATAACTCTCTCTTCCGCCTCTCAACTTCTTCCACGCCCCTATTTCTCATCCATTCATTGTATGCTTTCTTCTTTTGTGCCACTGCCTGTTTCACCTCTTCAGTCCACCACGCTGTTCCTTGCACCCCCTCCGTCTTCTCTTCCTTCCACACACCACATCACATGCTGCACATATTTCTTCTGTAAATATCTTACACACACCTTCCACGTCTCCCATCTGCTCCAATTCATATTTGCCCAATCGTTCCTCCACTTCTCTCTTATACTCTGCCTTTTTCTCATCCTCTTGTAACCTTTCCACTCTCCTTGCAACTACTCCTTCCTCTCGTCTTTCCCTTCTTCTATTCCTCCATCTTACTTGCATCCTAATTCTGGCCACGACCAAGTAGTGGTCAGAAAGTCCACTCCCCCAAGTTAAACCCATATATATCAGCATAGGTCTAGTTACATCCATCTAAGCAGCTTGAGGTTCGATATAGGAACTTCAGGATCATTCACACTCATTAACCCATTCGAGCCCGGTGTCCGGAATACTGGACAGAACTGGGATTTTTCAAGGAAAGTAGGGAACCCCCGGGTAGGGACCTACGAGCTTCGCGACTATGAGCCGATAGGCGGAGGGCGGTACGCTTAGTACCCACCCAGTGCCATGCCTCGCCCAGCACCCCCGGGATCCAATGGGTTAAAGTCAGCTGAGATGCAGTCATTCCTGTTCATTTCAGGGATATTTGAACCAAGAAGCTCATTCAGGGCTGCTACATTAACCTTCCATATTTGTTTTGTAGGTCCTTTGCAGTCCATCACAGTCATAGGGGTCAATACACAAAAAATTTAATTATCCTCACGAATCCTGTCGGTATAGTGGTTTGCGAGTGACGAATTATTATATAAAAAAGAAAATCCACCATGCAGCCCGACGCTGCAGCTAAATTATTCCACCAGCACAAATGAGGCGAGCATCCTGTATGAGTAATTAGGTCATGATGCTCTATACACAAAGCCTCAGTTCGACTGGTTCAATGATTAATGAGATACTGAATATTTAGCAGGAGAAAACAGGGTGGGCGGAAAGGATTGGATCGGACAGGTAAGGTAAATGGCATATAGTAAAGCAGGGCGGGATCAGTACAACCACTAGACGGGCGTTATATGAGGGGCAGTATTGGTGGTGGGAAGGCGAATTTTCTTACCAATGCGATATAGAGGGACATAACAGCGTGGGCTGGGAGAAGATGTGCTGGCTGGATGAGTTGGGATGCTGGTGAGATGACAGAGGTGAGACTGACTTTACTGGTAAGACAATAAGGGGCATAGTGGCATTTTCTTCTAAATGGACTAAAAAGAACAAGAACTACAGTGAAAATAAGCACACATCTTTCTCATGTACGTGACTTCTTACGGCCCATATCAGAACTCGCTGAGGAGGTCAATGTAGACAAACACTAAATAAAGGCTTTATACTGTATATTCACTCCTCCATGGCTCCAACACAAGAGGCTTGGAGGCTTTCTAACGTCTCCTCCGTAGCGATCTGTTTTGTTTATTTCACACCAACAGGTGTGAAAGAAAACAAATAAACACAGGGATAGCATAGGGGAGAGGAAAGGTAATAGGGAGGGAAAACAAGTGGTGGAGAGAGAGAGAGAGAGAAAACAAATGAAGAGAGCAAGAGGGAAGGAAAACAGTTGGAACAGAGAGCAGGATGGCGATAAAAGGAGAGAGAGAGAGAGAGAGAGAGAGAGAGAGAGACAGACAGACAGAGAGAGAGAGAGAGAGAGAGAGAGACAGACAGACAGAGACAGAGAGAGAGAGCATAATTATGAGTCAATAGGTCGCATTCTTGTGTACTTGGAGACTTTCTAGCACCTCTTACTAAGCGAATTAACATGCATTTTCCACCTCGGTAATTTTCAATGTACTTTAATTTACCTTTACCGTCGATATACAGTGCTTAAATATAAAACACTATTAACGTATCATACAGCAAACACCTACGGTTTACCTTAAAGATCCTCCTACAGTCGATAGAAATTAGTCTAAGCCTTTTTACTGCACCCACGGTCACTGTACTAATTTGAAGGATGGAATCTAGAACTTAAAGGGGCGTGTCGAGGGATGAGGGGTGTTGGTGGTGTGCTTGGTGTGCGTATGAAGCATGCCTGGATTATGTCTGAGGTGCATATGGTGTGAATCTAATCGACCTCATATCTCTGTCGTGCCGAAGTATCAGTAAATATGAGACAGAAGGGCAGAGCAGAACAGTGGATAGCTAACTCTACCGGGACGGCCTATAAGCCAGAGGGGTGTTATTTACGTGCATAACCAATAAATGATTATATCATTCCCCTTAAACTACTCCTGAAGTGTGTGCGTCAATCAAGGGTGTCTTTAGCCTTGTCCTTCCTTGTTTTCCTCGCTCTGTCATAATAAATTGCATCGCGTCGTTCTTGTCTTGCAGGTGAGCGTTGACTACTTGAGTCTGATGAAGTGGTGTTCCCTATTGTCTGGTCTCGCCAAATTATTTCATTCAGCTTCAAGGAGGCATATTCTTGTAAAGGTATAAAACCTCTGTCTAGCCTCTCCTGTTCGATAAGTCTTGCAGAAGCTTAATAAAGATCGTCTGAAGCCTGCAGGAAAATATAAAAAAGTCAACGTATTAAGGTTTTAGTATTACATTTGCCATTTTAGTCCGTTACAATTCCCCCAGTAAACACGATGACGTCTTCGCATTTATTGTAGATGCCGTCAGACAATTTCATATGGCAAATGGGGAGAAATATGACGTTTGGAAAGTATCCCCTGATCGAAAAAAAAAAAACTCGTATGAAGGGAGCAGGAACGAAATGAAAAGGACGGCCGCGTACTGAAGAGATATTTCGTAAGGGGAAATCATAATGCAATGCGAACATCGGCATCCCTTTGGAGAGGCAACAGGTTTTCGATCATATGTTAGTAAGTAGAGACGTAGACTGAACCGAGTTACACAAACGCACTTACGATACGACCAATCCCCTGTCGTAACTCAGGTTTTGAACTGGGGGAAGGACAACGAGACTGACGAACCTTCATCTATATGCGGTTCTAAATCAATGGATAATTTTCAGGTACGAGACGAAAATTTCTGCAGGTTCCAACTGTTCTCTGCAGGATGATCAGGGAGAGCAGTGCAAAATCGTCCCTTGTCTTGTTCTTCATGTAAGAAAAAATAGTTACGACAGGCAATCGATGGTAAATATCTTTGTAAATCTCACCCCTGATCACCTACTCTTAACACAGATCACTGGGTTGGCTGGGATCTTTCATGTGGTGAATTTATGGTCCGGCTAAAAAAAAAAAAAAAAAAAAAAAAAAAAAGTCACCGTAATGACACAGCAAAGTGGATTTTTTTTTTTTTTTTACAAATCACAAACAGAAGATTTCCCTAGGCTGAGTAAAATCGTCTGGCAGCACGTGGAATAAAACTGGCCTGGTACTGATGAGGTGCTGGGTGTTGGGGTAAAAGTGTGTTTACCTGACGAGAATATCGTGAGTCTTGTTCATAAAAGATAGTAACCAATTTTCACAGCAAACAAGCCTCTATGGAAGGTAAATAATTCTGGTTTTTCCTCTTTCACAGTACAAATTCACTTTTGCTTGGCTGTCATATCCTAGTTACATTATGAAATTAGTGAAAAGTAAATACCTGCAGTGTTATTTTAAATAAACAAAGTTTATAAACACACACACACACACACACACACATATCTATCTATCTATCTATATCTATCTATCTATATATCTATCTATGATTGGATGATGGATGGATATATACAGTATATATATATATATATATATATATATATATATATATATATATATATATATATATATATATATATATATATATATATATACACACTACACTTCCTATTCAAAGTTCACCAAAAATGGCGTCGATTCATCAAGCCTCGGAGTCCCCAGGGGGGGGGACCATAAATGCCCCCGCCATCTGCCCCTCTCCCGGTGACGACTCGAGGTGCCTGGAACCACTGTCTGACTCACTTCTTCATTTCTGCAACATTCGCGGCCTTTCATCTAACTTTCGCTCTGCTGAGCACCACCTCTCCTCCTCTAAACCTCACCTTCTTTTTCTAACGGAGACTCAGCTGTCTGAGGCAACTGACAGCAAACCCTTTTCTGTATCCTCCTACTTTCTCTATACTCATTTCAAAGCCAAAGGTGGCTGTTGTGTATACATACGCAACGACTTATCTTGCTCTCGTGTTCCTGAACTTGATTCTTCTGAATTCTCCACACTCTGGCTTCGGCTTTCCTGTCATTCTCTGACTAAATATATCCGTGCTGTTTACTTATCCCCTAATTCTACTATCAAAAATTCCTCGACTATCTTACTTCTACGATGGAACACATTCTGTCCATTTCTCCTTTCTCTGAAATCTCCATTCTTGGAGATTTCAATGTTCACCACCAACTTTGGCTCTCCTCTCCTTTCACGGATCCACCTGGTGAACAAGCCTACATCTTTTCTATCCTTAATGACCTAGAGCAGCTTGCACAGCACCCTACCCGTATCCCTGACCGCCTTGGAGAGAGCTCCAACATACTTGACCTCTTCCTCACAACTAATCCTTCTGCTTACTCTGTTAATCTTTTCTCTCTGTTGGGCTCCTCCGATCACAACCTTATTACCTTAACCTGTCCTATCACTCCGGTACGGCCTGTGGACCCTCCAGGGAAACGTCGTCTGTGGCATTTTGGAGCCGTGGACAGGGAGGCCCTCGGGTAGTACTTCTTTGATTTTTCCTGGAATGATTATTGCTTCCATGGCCGTGAGCCATCTGAATGTGCCTTGCGCATTACGGAGGTTATTCTCTCGGACATGGAAGCATACATTCCTTTCTCATATCCTTTGACTAACGCAAGAAAGCCTCGGTAATCACGCTTGTTCTAATGCTGTCCGCAACAAGGAGAAGGCCTACAAAAGGTACCGGAGCCAACCCACCCCTGAATCACATCATCTTTACGTTTCTGCCCGGAATCGTGCTAAGTCTGTTCTTCGCTCTACTAAAAATAATTTCATCCATACTAAATGCTCTCAACTCTCCAACTCGAATTCTTCCCGCTCCTTCTGGCACCTTGCCAAAAATCTTTCTAACAACTTTACCTCATCATCCTTCCCTCCTCTTTTCTACTCTGATGGTTCTGTAGCTATTTCTTCTACTGATAAAGCGATCTCTTCGCACAGACTTTCTCCTCCAATTCCACCTTAGACGATTCCGGTGCTGTTCCTCCATCACTTCCCCCCTCTGACTTCCTCATGGCTGACATTAAAATTTCTTCAGTTGATGTATTTTCTGCCATCACTGGCCTCAGTACTAACAAGGCATATGGGCCTAATGGGGTCCCTCCTGTTGTTCTCAAGAACTGTGCTTCTGTGCTTACACCCTGCCTAGGCAAACTTCTTTCGCCTCTGTCTGTCACCTTGTACCTTTCCTTCTTGCTGAAAGTTTGCTCTCATTCAGCCAGTCCCAAAGAAGGGTGACCACTCCCAACCCTCCAACTATCGTCCAATTGCTTTAACGTCCTGTATTTCAAAAGTTTTTGAGTCAATTCTTAATAGAAAAATTTTAAGGCATCTTTCCTATCACAACCTTCTTTCCGATCGTCAGTATGGGTTCCGTCAGGGACACTCCACTGGCGATCTTCTCACCTACCTTTCAGACTCCTGGTCATCCTCCTTTTGGGACTTTGGCGAAAGCTTTGCCATTACACTTGACATCTCAAAGGCTTTCGATCGAGTCTGGCATAAATCTTTAATTTCCAAACTGCCCTCCTACGGTTTCTATCCTTCTATCTGTGCCTTCATCACTAGCTTCCTTTCTGGTCGTTCTATAGCCGCTGTTGTAGACGGCCATCGTTCTTCTCCTAGATCTATCAACAATGGTGTTCCTCAGGGCTCTGTCCTATCACCAACTCTCTTCCTTTTATTCATCAATGATCTTCTAAGCTGTACATCTAACCCTATCCACTCATACGCTGATGACTCCACCCTTCACCTTTCCATTCGGTTCCCGCAACGCGCATCTCAGCAGTTACTTCAAGAAACAAGGGATGAGGCTATGGCACACCTAATGTCTGACTTGGCTCGTATCTCTGACTGGGGTAAAAATAATATGGTTGTCTTTAATGCATCTAAGACTTAGTTCTTACACCCATCAACCCGACAAAATCTTCCACAGGTATACCCACTATTGTTTAATAATATTCAAACTTAATCCTGCATCATCTTTGAAGATGCTTGGGGTTTCATTTACTCGTGACTTATCTTGGGAAGATCATATTACATCTCTTGTAAAATCTGCTTCCAAGAGATTGGGTGTGCTAAGCCGACTCCGCTCTTTCTTTACCCCTGCACAATTGTTGACTCTATACAGGGGTTTTATCCGCCCCTGTGTGGAGTACAACTCTCATGTGTGGGGAGGCTCCCCACATACAGCTCTTCTCAATAGGGTGGAGTCAAAGGCTTTTCGTCTCATTAACACTCCTCCTCTTACTGACTCCCTTCAACCTCTGTCTCTTCACCGCACTGTTGCATCTTTATCTCTTTTCTCTCGCTACTTTAATGGTCACTGCTCCTCTGAACTGTCTGCTTGCATTCCTCCACCTCTACGACTGGCGCGTAGCACCCGTCTGGCAGCAAACTCTCATCCCTTTTCTGTCCAACTCTCTAATGCAAGAGTTAACCGTTACTCCCAGTCTTTCATTAATGCAACAGGTCAGCTCTGGAACTGTCTCCCTCTGTCTGTATTTCCTGCTGCCTATGATCTCCAGTCTTTCAAACGCAGTGTGTCCAGGCATCTCAAAATGATCGGATCTTGAATTTGGCTCTCTACTGTATTTTGTTTTTCTCTTGGAGGGAATTGTACTGCGGGCTCATGGCCTTTGGTTCCTTCTTCCTTGCATAAAAAATAAAAAAAAAGTCTACCCTCTGCTTCACAACCTTCCAATTCTCAGTACCCCTTCCTCGCCCGTGCCTGTCCTGTCTATCTTCCCTGTCCCCTTCCACTCTCACCACCCATCTTCCTCACCAACTGTCTCCCCTTCCTCTTCATCCTCACCAACTTCCTCCTACCACCCATCTGTCTCATCCCATCCTCTCTTGCCTTCCGTCTCATGAACCTACCTATGTATCCCCGAGTCCGCTCACTACCTGGCCAACCCACTTAACTTCTGTCTACCCCGCCCTCCCCTCCGCCTGCGATCTACCAACCCCCGCCACCCGCGTCCCGTCCTACCTCTCGTGTTTCCTTTCTGTCTACCTCCTGCCTTTCCTGTTCATCAACCCTCTGCCTGAACAACATAATATGCTCACCCAGTCTCATTCCCCATCTATCTACCTCGTTCCTGCCTCTGTCTCCTTTCCCGCTTCTACCTGCTTCTCTCCTGATTTCCCTGCCATACCCCTTGGTTCTGATATTATCACCAACTGCATACTCTCCATCTCACCCCAGCTTACCCCTGCCTCCTTCTGCCATACCCCTTGCTAACCCCTGCCTACTCTCTCGGCCTCAACCCCTGCTTACATCTGCTAACCGTCTTCCCATCCCATGCCGCTCCTGTCGCTAATGGCTCAGTTTTTGCCTTTTCTTTCTCAGTCATTGCCAGCTCTTTGTCTCACCCCATACTTACTCATGCCTTCCTCTGAATCACCTCTTGCTAACCACTGCCTACTCTCTGCCTCGCGCCTGCCTAGTCGATGTCGTTCCTGTCTCCCATCTGTCTCTCTTGCCTTTCATGTCTCCCTCCTTCCTCTTCTGCCTCACCCCTGCCTTTCCTACCCCCTACCTACCTCCCTTGCCTGAACGGCGTGGCCACAAAGTGCATTGACCCCTCTCAACCTTTGACATTATCCTACCTCCTGGACCTTCTACCTCACATATACCTTGTTCTCTCTCTCTCTCTCTCTCTCTCTCTCTCTCTCTCTCTCTCAGTAAGAAGAATATTTTCAACTACCCTTGCTAAATACTTATAACATGTTCTAATCAGCGTTGTTTAGTATCCATTTGATCAAGTTAACAGCAACTGTAATGAACAGAACAAAGTGGAAACATTTCATAAGATGAGCAATACTTCAATAAAATGCTTCAATAAAATTGACTTAAAACCACCAATTCGAATCAATTCATACGGATGATCGGAAGCAGCTGAAATATGTAATATACTGGATGCTTTACAGAAAACAGCGTGACTTTTTATCAGGTGGATTGGGCAACACTTGCTTTCTAAAAAAAGAATAATTTTGTCATATAAGAAGTTAATGAGCCCGTGTATAGGCAAACTGATAACAATTTTAGGGTAAGTGCTCGATATATTTAAGAAAATGAATATCAAGACTCCAGGATCAAATATTTTCCATTCAATGCAAATTTCTAGAGCCAATGAAAGAAAAGCATTCGGGAGCCGAATGATAATCTCCCGCCTGATTATGCTGTTAGCCAAGTTACGAACTACATGAGAAGAAAATTCGCAAAACTCAACGGAGTTCAGTCACCGCGTTTCACAAAAAGCCAACACACATTAAAGAAACAAGTTGATCTTTGCCAACCATTTTGGTGACCAGGACCTTGACCCCGAGTGCCTATTTTCGAACTCGTCAAAGATTTTGGCCGTATCTTGATACTCTGAAGGTTTCATGTTGACGGCTCAAGCCGTTCATGAGATATAATGGTGCTAAAGACGGGCGATAAAAACTAATTGATCTTTGGCAGCCATTTTGGTGACTTTGACTTTGATCCCGAGTGTCCATTTTCGAACACATCCAAGACTTTCGTCAAATCTTGATATCCTGAAGGATTCATGTTGATAACTCAAGCCGCTCATGAGATACGAGTAGCCTATAATGGCAACAGATACACAAACAGTGGTAACACACACACACACACACACACACACACACACACACACACACACACACACACACACACACACACAAGAGGCAAAAACATTATCGCTCCGCCTTGCTAATGGCGGGCGTTAATAACTGACCCTGACGACTGGAGACAAGACAAACGAACAACAATGTTGACATGATGATCATAATAACCAGACATAATTTTACCAATTAAAGTAACCTAATTAGTAAACAAATTACAGTACTAGAAACGACTTACAAAACAAAGTGGTATACTTTCTTAATATTATTAATGCAGTGCAAGATATTAAACATAGAAGCAGGTTCACGATATCATGTTTATCGAACTAAAGTGTATTTTTTCTTAACACATTCAGTCATTTTCATCAAATTCAAGTAACCAGAGCAAAGATTTCAAGTAATTTCACACACACGCAAAATCGTGAATAAGGTTCAAAGAATGGAACTGACTGTGGAATACATAGGAAGATATATCCTGGCTGGAAGACGGGAGTCATTGAGCACTGATTTGTTGTGCAGAATTTGGTCGCATATTGAACACAAGTGGTATCCCCCATAGATCAATGATGAAACCTATTATTCTTACTCTAAATATCAATATATTTAAAGCAGTCATTTACAATGCCATATCTAAATTTATGGATCACACAGAGATTGAAAACTTAGCAATTTCCAAGAATGACAGGACTGGTCCACAAGCAGATAAGCATACTGTCGGTGGACCAAAATGTGGCCAGTGTCATTAATGCTGGTAGGTGGTTAATTGCATCTGCGCAATGCTTGCAAAAATGTCAACCCCCACAACCAAGAGCAAACATTAATATCAGATCACCAGCAGCAATGGTCAATTATTATCCTACCTTTCCTAAATGGTAACAGTTTAGTCCGGTGGTATATAGTTTAATGGTATATGTTAGTCACTTCAGCATCATTCAGGCCATGTGCCTATAATCTGGCCAAATTATGTCAAATCAAATTCATTAACGTCACATCAGACAATTGCATCTACTGATATCAGTCTGACTCCTTCCTATCAGTCGTTTTCGTCCAGTTCCAGTCATATATGTAAACTGGTCAACCCCAGAACCTCTACTCGCTCTGCCACAAGGAGTTAAATGTTTCTGGAACCTCCAGTTTACACGGGGCGTGATGCAACGTTTCAAAATATGAAATGATCTGTTGCTCATCCCGCAGACAATGAAAACAGCAAATAGAGTACGTTTTATATGGGTTTTAGTCTGGCAAAAGAATTAATCATATAGAGGATTATTTGTATATTTCAACTGCAGATCAGATCCATTATAACTTAGCGATTGTGTGAAAAAGTCAATGCGAGTGCTGATAATTCATTTCTTGGATGTAAAAATCTTTCAGTATATAATGCAGTTTTTCTTTTATCCTTCTTTCTGTCTGTCAGTCTGTCTGTCTTTCTTTCTCTCTTTATTCTCTCATCAGGATCACAGAGGCGTGGGGACAGGATATTGAGTCCCGAAACTTAAGGCGAGAGTGGAAAGCCTGCTCGACTCTGGATGGCATTGTGAGCAATAAATTCCAGCAATTCCTCAGATGCACACCTTTACAGGCAGAGTCCGACTGGAGCAGCTCCACTAGAGTATCAGATGATCTTTTAGTGAGAAAAAAAAAAAATAGTACACCTGACGTGTTAAATGGCTTCCTAGATTACAGGAAACAATTTTGTTTGTTATTCAGCGTAGTCACCTGTACATGTAAGTTGCACTATTTTAAGTGAGCTGATAGGCGCCCTCAGTACACAACTTAATAATACACTGGCAATATAGCAGAATTAACAACTGATGGATAAACGTTTCGTCCCTGGATAATGCCGACAGCGCACCCAAATGAGTAGTACGGTCGGGGTGGCCAGAAAGATATTTTACTAAATCTGTGCAAATTAATTTCATGTTAAAAGGTTTTGAAAGCATTGGGGATAGAAAAAGAAAATACAATACAGCACAAGTATCGGTAAGCATGTCTCTTACGTTTCAGTACTAAGTACCAATTAGGAAATATACTAATTAGATGTCACTATGCTCTTAAAGTAACTTATCAGATAACAAACAGTAATTCACAGTCCTAATTCTGGATTTGTACCGTAAAATTCATATTATTAGATAGAAACAAAAAGATGATCATAAAGATACATTTCCAAAAGATTGCTCGCTTCTCTGTCTCTCTCTTGTTGCGGCTTCAGCTGGCGAGAGAGAGAGAGAGAGAGAGAGAGAGAGAGAGAGAGAGAGAGAGAGAGAAGGCGGTAGGGGACGATGGTCAGCTCTAAGCGGACCAAGAATACTCAGCGACCGGAGGTGAATTTCGACACTATAAGTCATTTCTATATGGATGTACTCCAGTGCAACATTCGACCCAAGAATCATGGCTCTGGCTTAGTGATCTTTTCATATTTTCTGCACTTAATGACCTTTGACTCCTGACCTGGTGGATATAGGTCATGGATGTACGAAGCACACTTGTAGTACTCATTTTAACGTCTATAAGCATGCAATGTTTCATTCGATTCCATCCACTCAGTATGAAGCTAGGAACTTGAAATTCGCAAAATGGCCCACAAGAGGTACAACTTCTAGGTGGCGCTGCCAGCGACTGAAAGTGAGTTTCAACACTATATGTCATTTTTCTATGGAGGTACTCTAGTGCAACATTCCACCCAAGAATCATGGCCCTGGCTTAATAATCTTTGAAGCCTTAATATTTCAATGAGGTATAGTCGTAATTTTAGCTATTTTCACCGCTTTCACATTTGATGACCTTTGCCCCCTGACCTGGCCAATGTAGTACATAGGTGTGCGATAGAAAGTTGTAGTACTAGTCAATGTCTATATGCATGCAAACTTTCATTCAGTTCCATCGAGTTGGTGGGGAACTAGGGAGGCATTTTTGAAAGCCGGTACTGGTTGCTTGGGACTCTGAGGCCAACCTTAACGGTGTTGCCAGTCGAAATTAAAGAAGCGAGGGGGAAAAATGGATGGTGCACTTCCGATAGGGAATTACCTCAAGATTACGCTTAAGTAAGTCCGATCTTTCTCCGCCCATTAATAATGCTTCTACAGCTCAAACCGTGAGAAGTACGAAAAACGCGGGTTTCCAGCCATTGCTAGGCAACGAGTAGTTGCCTAACAACCAAAATCTTCCGGACAACTAGGTCATAGGCTGGTCATTGTGTCCAAGTTTGGTTGGAATCGGTTAATTCTGAAAGGTAGTAGTGCCCATCACAACTAATTAAGAGAGAAAGAATACAAGAATACAAGAAGAAAAAAAAAAGAAAATGCAGCTAACAATAAGGGCACCATGAAGCAGGCGGAGAGAGAGAGAGAGAGAGAGAGAGAGAGAGAGAGATGCGGGGCGGTAGGGACAGATGGTGGTGGGAGCAGCGTCTGCATTTGCTGGTGTTGCCTGCATTATTCAAAGAACACTCCTGAGCCGAATCATAAGGACCCTGTGGCTCGTGCAATTCTGTTTATGCATGTACAGTATGTTGTTACTGCCATTCTCCTTACACCGCACTCTGTTTTCTCTCTGCCTTTTTCTGGCACATTTCTTTTTATTTTCCAGGCAAATGGGTTGACCCTACTCCGTCTATCTTCTGCATTCTGTCTGTCTGTCTGTCTGTCTTTCTGTCTGTCTGTCTCTCTCTCTCTCTCTCTCTCCCATCATTCCCTCCCCACTCTCAATTTCCATGTTGTAGGAAGAGCCTGATTTAGCCAGTGAAACAAAGTGAAAAAATAAGAACTCATTCTCAGTTTCACAACCAAAACTGACAAGGAATAAAGTGTTGTCCCTATCTCGTGTACCTCTATATATCTCCTATAAGTGCCCTGTTTTATTATCCAAAAATAAGATTATATAACCCCTTTTTTGCCGTTGCTCAAGTTTTATTCTGACACCCTCAAACGGCATTATTAAAAAAAGAATTTGTAGGGAAGAGGTCTGAATCAGTCACCATAAGCATGTACACCATGACAGATTATTTTGCTTTTTATCTATCAATTTACTTATTTATTTCATTTATTCGTTTATTATTAAAGTGGCTACCAGGTATGTTAAACTGTCAGGAAGGAGTGGACATGGGTGGTGATGAGAGGTGCTTGGAGGCATTTCGGTCACGGCCAGCCTGGATGAACTCTTAGATAAAGCAATGCAGACAGACAGACAGACAGGTAGAAAGGTAGACAGACTGACTGGCAGATGAATACAGGTGCAGGAAGATAGACGGTCAGATGGACAGACTGTTTGTTAGAAGTAGACAAATAAGTAGACTAACAGATACAGATAGTTAATTTGAATGATAGATACAGGTAGACATATAAACAGCTAAATAAAGATAAAAATATGGGTACACAAAAACCCTTATATCCTGACATCGCAGTGTGTGTGTGTGTGTATATATATATATATATATATATATATATATATATATATATATATATATATATATATATATATATATATATATATATATATATATATGTGGGCCTCCGCATCCAAAGGGAGTCATGCATCAAAAATAAAATTTTACAGGAGAGGCTTGTAAAGGTCAACAAAGTGTTTGCAACTGTAATTTCGTTAGTTAATGACGTCCAGTGCTCATTTTGGTATCAAATTACAGCTTAACACCCGAAGTGTATGAATCTGATAGAAGATAATGAATTTTGTGAAAAATACTGTATCTGTTGCTTGTTGTTACAGTTGCATAATGTTGCACCCTTACTGAACTTTACAAGCATCTCCTGTTGTGGAATATTACAATAATATCAATATTAATATTGTTAACAATAGTCGATAGCATGGGAAACATAAAACCATCATAAAAATACCGGACAAAAATGATACTATTACTACTACTACTACTGCTACTACTACTACTACTACTACTACTACTACTACTACTGCTACTACTACCACTTCTATCAATAATACAGCTCCACACAACATTCCTCCTCTTCCCCCCCACACATTAACACTTTTTCTATCTCTTTACACAAAATTAATGCCCACAGTCACCCATTAGTAGTGAAGACTGCAGTACAGTTCCAGTAGTGCTATGTTGTGCCATGTAGTGCCATAGTTTTCCTCCGTTATCCATACTCCGTCGTCCAATATCCAGGCCAGGGTCGTCAACTGGGTTGGTCAGGGCAGGTGAGGTGACACTATAGTGCCATGTAGTGCCACAGTCATCTTCCATTATCCATAATTCGTTGTCCATCCAGGCCACAATGGGGAACTTCCTTGTTATAGCCGATGCTATTACATCTGCTTAATCCTTAGTACTTGGCAGGTAGTTTGTCTTCCTGATCTTCTCTTCGATGTTGCTGAAGGCCTAATCACAGGGCATGTACGAGTGGCTGGACTTCAGGAACACAAACTCTACCTGCACAGACACCTACCCCGCCACCACCACCACGCGCTTACGACACTGGACATGCTAGCCTTTGGATGCGGAGTTTGCAATGAGCCGAGGCAGCTGCGTGCAGGTTTGGACGTGGCAATGTTGAACAGAAATACGACTTTCAACCCTATGTTCAGTGTCGGAAGGGGGTCATTTCCACATCGAACCGTTAGAGGAAGGGTTAAACTAGTGCTCTCTGGTGTTATCACAAAGCTGGCCGGGCCAGCACTTGACCCCTTTGGACGCGGAGGCCCACATACATATATATCTATATATATATATATATATATATATATATATATATATATATATATATATCAGTTTCAAATGACACCCTCAGATGCTCAGAAATATATAGGCTAATCATTAGCAGTTGGCTGGAACAGAATAACAGAATTATTTTGATCATCTATCTATCTATCTATCTATCTATTGCCAGAAGCCATAATCCCGTAAGGGGTGGCCATTTGACTTTGAGTTATTTGTTTTACGGGGAGGGGCACTAACCCTCCACCAACCCACTTGTTGACACATAGGGATCACGTATGGTTTGTTTATATGGTTACCACCAAGCGTTGTAAATGGTTTCTTGGCTTACAGGAAACCATTTGGCTTGTCACTCAATGTAAAGCCACCTGTAAAGGAAAGAAAATCAATAAGAAGTGACAGGAAAGATGGGAGAAATAGGAAGAGAGGAGGGCAGGCACAGAAAAAGAATGATAAAAGCTAAGGAAGGAGTTGGCAGCACTACATCAAGTGAGTGGATGATGGTCGCCACCATATTCTCGAATATGTTACCAGTCTTTTTATATATAAATGCCATAGAACAGAAGTTCAACTTCTCATGTCTACAAACAGACATGTAAAGAAGAGGTGGCAGAGAGTCTGCGATGCTGCTGTGAAAAAGACCCCTTTTGTCGTAGCCTTAAGAGACCTACTATGGCTCATTTACCACAGTCTGGCGATATTTTTGTGCTTAGAAGCATATTTTGCTCAACCGAGTAGTAGAATAATACGGCACTATGACTCGACACCCTTCCCATAGGCCTTCTTTGTGACTAGTATCATACTGTAGTGTTGAATTCTTCTACAGCTCAGCATTCAAGATCGAGAGATCTTAAGTTTTGGTCAAGTAAAAACAGGCAGACTAGAGGATGTCTTCTTTAATATTTTTATATCAGTATGAATGAATGGATTAATTAATTAATTTTGTGTCTTTCATCTTCACCCATTTGTCAAGGGAAAATATCTCCAGACATCTGTATTCACCATAAAGGAGAATCAGCGACGTGAAAAAGCTGGATATAACCTTCATTAACTCCATACTGTACAGAAGTCTGTCTTGCGCTGAATATAACCATCTGGAGGCAGAAAGAACAAACGTCTCTGGCAAATTGTTTCAAACTTGGTTACTGTTGTTGTTATTGTCCTGTTATGTTCCTTTTTCTCTGATGAATTTGCGATTTTATGTGTGTGTGTGTGTGTGTGTGTGTGTGTGTGTGTGTGTGTGTGTGTGTGTGTGTGTGTGTGTGAGCGCGCGCGTCCTTTTAACTCTGTTGCCTGACGCCTCATCCTATGAGAAGTGACATCGACAAAAGACCTACTAGGAGCTTTCGTTCCTACTTAGTAACGACCACTCCTCTTACGAAAAACCATAGTCGCGTAAATCTATCTATCTCTATCTATCTATCTATCTATATATATATATATATTTACTTTCTCTCTCTCTCTCTCTCTCTCTCTCTCTCTCTCACACACACACACACACACACACACACACACACACACACAAACTCTAATTCACACTGTCATGTTAAATGTTAAATTATTTACTAAGCACCTCACGCTACATCACGATAACGTGACCAGGAGATTATATATGGTTCTTGTTTTTGGGTTGCCCTTTTGTAGTGAAGTATAGTTTCTTGTCCCTTCCTTATAGAAGTATGATACTGTAAATACCTGAACAAAGCTACTTTCATAGCCAACAGCTAGAATAAAACAAAGACATCACGGTAGTCTCTTCACCAAATCTTCAATGACCCACCAGGATCTTAGGGGCCTGGGGCTAGGCTTCTCGTCCAGATTTTTAAGTAAACAGTGAGCGGTTGCCAATCCCTGAGTGGCATTATGTGAGCAGTAAAGTCCAATAATTCCTTGAATATTAACGTGGATATGTCATATTCAACTGGAGCGCCGTAGCCAACTTGACTTCCAGGCATCCATTTGGCTACATGGTTAACACCCAACGTAAAACAAGGTTGCTGGGCTACAAGAAACCATTGAATTGTCACTTAGCTAAGAGACCCCTGAAGGTAGAACTGCATCGATTGATTGGACGGTGGTCTCTCCACCTACTGTACCATCATCGTACAATGGCAGCCATTATATATTTATCAGTTGATTAAATAATTTATTAGTTTATTTTACTTATTTATGTAAATACTATTTTTGATGCATTAACTGCCTTAGTCCCACAACTTAATAACTTTCTCATCAGTCAAGTGTATTCAGCTTTGTAGACGACCCAGATAGTGAAAGTGTTAACAATGACAGTATGTAACCTTGTCAGTTTGATGAATCTCCAGTTAACACAAGAATATCGTTCGACAGCAGCGGCACAAAAATGACTTTTCCTTATCGCAGGGAATACGACAGACTTGTGTATATACTTTGGTTTATTTACTGTCCTTATTGTACCTTAGGTTTTTACGGACATTTGTCTCTTCCAAGCTCCTATGACTCACTTTTAACTGAATTAAATCGTCTGACGCGAGGTAGAGCAGAATACGAAAGCTCTTTTAAGTATGAAGGGCTAATGGTGACCGTTTTAACACTCTAAGGCTCCCATGACTTACGCTTGGCTGAACAAAATCATCAATTAGCTAGAAGTGAATGTGGCGTTGTTCCGACCCAGTACGTTCCCTACACATCAGTATGGGTCTCCCTGGTCGAATCGGTAGAGCATGTGCCTACCAGTTCCCCTAAACTGGGGTCAGTTCGCCTCAGGAGCAGACAATTAAGGAGGTGACGCGGTTTATATTTTCATGTGCTCTCTCATGCAACCGTACTGTCTAGGTCCCCCCCGATGATATATACAGACTCTCACTACCAATACTGCCTCGGCTCTATGGATCAGTTACCTTTCATGATCCATAAAACACGGCTTCTATAACAGACACCCGCCCATCCTAGCCCGACGCTAAAATGCATATACATCTCTATATACGTCATGCCCATCAACAAAACATATCGGATTGTTGTGACGAGTTAAACTGACACTTACACACACACACACACACACACACACTCTCTCTCTCTCTCTCTCTCTCTCTCTCTCTCACACACACACACACACACACACACACACACACACACACCCAAGCTAGCGTGAATTTGATCCCCCCTTCTTTTTATCTGATGTTATTTTGCCTTCATTACAGAATATGAGCAAACTTTGGATGAGTGTAACACCAGTTACGTCCAAACTACTGGGGTAATTGCCACCAGAATTAAAACATGAATGAAACTGGCTCCCCGGTGCATATAAACTGTTTCCTTTTTGTTTCACACTGATCACCTGCGCATGCGTGGACCTATCTCCTGAAGTAATTGGTCTATTACCACCAAAACTGCTGCATCTAGTCGCCATTTCCCCCAAGTGGCATTATATGGTCTGAGCAATATACTAAAACCACCCTCTGCATTTCCATACCCTTATGGGCCACATCCCGTTGTACCGCCTAAACTCACTAGACCACCAGGCGTTAGACTGTAGACTATATGTTTACCACCCAACGTTATTGAATTGCTTCCTGGATGACAGGGTACAGTCTGTCTTGTCATTCAGCGTTGGGTCACCTAAGATAGTGCTACATCAAATGAATGGTCGGTAAGTGTCCACACCAACTGCGACTCAGTTACTGGGACGATTGCCACCAAGACGCCACATAAAGTAAACTAGGCTCCTGAATGTACATGTGAGCTTATGTGAAATTATCATTGATGCTTTGACTTAGAATACTCAGTCGTGGTAGGCATGAGAATGATAATGATGGCAGTGCTAGCAGTGGTGATGGTATGGATAGTAGTGACAGTGGTGAAATACAATAATAATAATTACAGTTGTGGTAGTGATAAACATGTCAAATTGGTATATCACTTGAGATAATTACTTGGCAATACCGTGTACGTTCACTTGTCCATCTATCTATCTATTGCCAGACGCCTTAATCCAGTAAAGGGTGGCCACAAACAAATCGCCTCCATGTCGCCCTGTCCCCCGCCATTTCACTGCCCTGCTTCCAGCTCACAGCCCTCTCTCTCGTATACCTCTCCACTCCATCCCTCCATCTCATCCTTGGCCTCCCCCTCCCTCTCCCCCCCCTCCGTCTCACTCACATACACTCTCCTCTTCAGTCTCTCGCTCTTCATCCTCTCAGCATGAATAAGCTTAATTTGGGCGCTGTTTTGTCGGTAATCCAAAAGATGCAAGTTTCCGTATGAAAACGAATAAGGAGAAAACAAGGGAGTTCAGTTAGAGAGAACACTAAAGGAATGAACGCTGACGGTGAGGAAATTAAGATAAAGCAAGGATAGAAGGGGTCAGTCCAGGACATCTCAGGTAGTCATTATCTGGAAACGGGCCGATGCTGGGAACGTCTCTGGTTTCCTTCCCTGGGGATTCAGAGGCACTGTCTGTTACCCTAATGTACTTGTATTTGAGACTATTATGCAATGTTTAATATTCGTGTGGCTAAGTGTAAACAGCTGAAAAATTATGGCAGAATGGTGAACCATTCTCACTACCAGTCTATGCCGAAAAGTCCAACGATTGAAAGATAAACAGGAATCTGGGTCCTGATTGTTGATACAGGAGCCCTTGCTCTCCGTCACCTGTTTTCCATCCACCTTGGGAGTACTGCCCATTTCGACCGATGCCACAGCCTTCTCCCTGAAAGTTGCAGTCTCTACATCTGCTCTTTAAATACTGTACAACTGTGTTCATAAGTTCCTGGTACACACTCTTAAAACTGTCTCTTTATAGACAGTGATGGATTTATTAAGCAACCCCGTAGAGTGACCACTCTTAAAAGGTAGTATCATACCATTGCACTAGATGTACTATAACTTACCGAAACTCACAACTATTGCCATATCCTCCTCAGCGTTCCACTTGCTGTACCAAAGACTTCTGAATTCAGCAGTAGTTCTTAATACACGATTACTTTTCAAAATATACTACTGATGTTCTTATCCACATGTCTCCCTTTCAAAACGTTATCCATATCCCCCGATTTACTGTATTTACCATCAGTGTTCCGTGATGATAACTTACTTCCCAAGGGAAGTTCTTGATACACAGAGTAGTTGACAGCTGCCTTAAATAAAACAAAGTTCCATTCTTTCAAACGCAGTGTGTCCAGACATCTCCAAATGATCGGATCTTGAATTTGGCTCTCTCTTGTATTTTGTTTTTCTCTTGGAAGGATCAGTTATTGCGGGCTCCTGGTCTTTGGTTCCTTCTTCCTCGCATAAAAAAAAAGGCATGATTTTTTTTTCTTTGCTTTCTGTACTTAACCCGTTCTATCCATTCATCCATCTTCTAATCCTGTGTTGCCCATTGAGGAGCATAGGAGCCCGGGGCTAGGCAAGGTGGTCCTGACATTTAAGATGTGAGTGACCAGCCTCACTGAGTGGCATTATAAGAGCAATAATTCCTAACCATCCCTTGGCTACAAACCTACACAGGCTCAATCCGATTGGAGGGCCTTAATTACCCACTAAACCACCAAGCGCCATAACTTGACCCGTTCTCTACGTGGAAAAAGGAGGTTGGGATGATGAGAGCGATTTACTTGTTTATATTAAATATGTCAAAGTCCCATCCAGTACCTCTTTGCTATTTACTCTCCTCTTGTAACGCCAAGGTTTCCAGCACGTACAAAAAGTCACTTGAAGTCTTGAGAACGGCATGACAATAATTACAAGATACATAATATATATGACAGATGCAAAATACACACCAAGAGCAGTGTATAGCAGAGCTGGTAAAAATTACTTACAGTTGTCGTAAAAAGGATATCTGTAGTTTTCAAAGCCCGCAGAATCGATTAACGACCAGAGTAACATCAAAAACCTGATACATGAAGGCATTAGTAAGGGGTCGTTTGAAGCCAAAGTCGTTCCAGGCTCTCCACTGTTCAACGAGGTGCTCATTACGGGAAAATGACCACAATTCTTTACTAAGTATACTTAGGCAGGAAAGTTTTACGGTGCTCTGAACTAGTGAGGTCGCCAGGAATGATGTAAAGGTGGGGCGGCCGGGGAGTGGTGGCGGCTGAGAGTGTGAATCAGGACTGGGGAGGAAAAAAAAAAAAAAAGACGAAAAAAGAAATGAGGTAAAGGAGTCGTGAACGAGACGGAGGCGATTCATCACGAAAAGTCATGCAACTGGTGAAGTAATGAGATATAACAGAGTACTGATATGCTGTTGATTGTTTACTATGAAGTTAGGTTTAAAATGCTTACCAAACTACAAGAGAGAGAGAGAGAGAGAGAGGAAGGGAGGGAGAGAACACTTAGATGGCCATGATTCATTTAATATACTTCTATCCACAAGTCAAAGGAGGAAACATAAAAGTTCTTTAATGGGGAAGGTCGTGTTTCATTTTTCCTTCTGGATATCGTTATAAATATTCAGATACAACACCGATACTGGAAACATTCTACTTCCATCTGTCAACAATTTTACATAAGTTTGAGGCAATTAGAAACTTGGTCACTAACATTTGTTGCTGATCCGACTGAAGTTTCTTGAAGACACCGTACAATATTTTGGTAGGGATGCGGTGGCACAGGAAGTAGTGGTTTTAGGGAGGGTGGGTTGAGTCTTCTCTAGTTCTGGACTGACATTCTTATTGGCCAAAGCTGTCTGCCCATCAGAGTTAATGCTATTTACCCGAACGTTCAGACGAATTTAATAACAGCTAACAGACAACAGATATTCTGAATCCCCCCCCCCCTTCGAATAGGTAGTCAACCAAAAAAGTATCGGTCCTCTTGGCGCACGTATAATTCTGGAATACGGACGAGGCATTGTGATATATGGGACATCCTGTGGCTATACGTGCAAGTATTGTCATTAGTATTAATTAGTATCACAATGACATTAATCGTCACATACTGGGTGGTATTATTTTTTTGAGGTCATGTTTATAGAGTCATGTGCGTCTGCAACGCTAGCTCATTTTCACAACCGACGATTCCAAAGGGTGTGATGCTTTTTCGGTTGAATATACATACATGTAGTGATATGAAAGCGATACCACCCTTCACACTTAATTCATTGTTGTAATAAAGGAACTTTAGGGACTGGTTAACTGGGGAAGTGAATGGAAGGCAGAAATATGCGGGACTTAATATCATTCCGGAATACAGACACACACAAACATACACTTGCTCGCATGCATGCATGAGCACACACACACACACACACACACAAACAAATACTCTCTCCTCTCTCTCTCTCTCTCTCTCTCTCTCTCTAATCGGAAGGAGCGTCGTAGTTCAGTGCAGTTCTCGTCAGCCAGGCCGTCGTCAGAAGGCTGGGCGTTGTAGCCTCCCTGCTCACTCCACCCGAGGGGCCAGTCTGCAGAAAGGAACAAAATACTGAATATAACCCATGTTACTTCTTCCTCAACATAACACTAACTAGACGGGATAACCTATACAATATATAGTCCACATTAGCCTCATACCTACAGGATATCTTTCTTAATTTGAAACAAAAATATGATGGCACGAAGAATAAAACAATAAAGATGATCTCTATATTTGAGAGTTAAGCAGACTCAATATCAGCTGAAAAATACGCCGAAAAATCCAACAATTTTCCCTACATCCTTTTTTTCTTCTTTCTTTTCCCAGTTTACAAGAAACGTTTTCAGCTTCACATTTTCTGTGGCCATCATTAACCCAGTTCAGTACGAGATGTTCCTTAAATTGAACAACATCGTCTGGGGAAGAAGAGAAAATTGAAAACTCTTGTTCTTTCGGTATTATTTACAAGAAACCACGCCGTAAAAAAAAAAAAAAAAGTTTCTATGAGCCATACCCTCTTGACCCCGACAGTCAGATGACGCCCTGTATTACTATTACTGCTTCAACCAGACAATCTAATTCAACTCAGGAACGATCTTTGGTAACGAAGACGGTATTTACGATTATAACCTCATCAGTTTGAAAGAATATATTCAGAGATGATAATATTAATAATAATAATAATAATAATAATAATAAACATTTGGAGAGCGCAGAATATAATAATGAAATCCAGAGACTGATAAGTTTAATTACAGCCTGCCATTCTAATTGTTTGAACGAGGACGCGTATTTCCTTCTTCTCTTGCCATCTGCAAACGAATTACTTCAGTTGACGAAACACATGTTCAACTCACCGGGTTAGATATAACATGTTTGAACTCATTTTGAGAAGGGATGTCTTTCTGTTGTTGAATAAAATCTATTGGGGGAATGAATAGGAGAGGACAATATTAAGAAATTCTTTGTCAGTTTTTCTTCCTCTTGTATCCGAAAATAAAGAGAAACCATATTACAAGTGTGTGTGTGTGTGTGTGTGTGTGTGTGTGTGTGTGTGTGTGAGAGAGAGAGAGAGAGAGAGAGAGATGATAGCCATGTGTGAAAATGACCAAAGTACACACACACACACACACACACACACACACACACACACACACACACACACACCTTTGGCTCCCCCTAAAGTTATACCACCCCCTGAGACAGACGCAGCTGGAATTCAGGTTTACTCATCCTGATTGTTATGCATCTTGCATTACTCTGTCTCAGTCTGTCTGCTTGTCTGTCTGTCTCTGTCTGTCTGTCTATCTGTCTGTCTCTGTCTCTCTCTCTCTCTCTCTCAACCATTTAACCTCCAAATTTCTGATTGCTACTTCCCATATTCTTTCTTTTTCTGTTCTCTTCCATCATATTAATTTTTTTTCTCCCTTTCCTTTCCATTTCATTCTCATTTTTTTTCTCACTTTTTCTGTGAAAAATCTGTACTTGTCTTTCCTCTCTTTTCATAGATCTTTTTTTCTTATTCTTTTTCTCCTATTCCGTATCCCCGGTTTCCCTTAACCTTCGGCTCCAATATTCATTTTCTTTTTTTATAATTGTCTCCCACTTCCCTGTGTCTCTTTTTCGTATTTTTTTTTTCCACGTATATCACTTCTCGTTCCTTGTTCCCCTCTTACTCTCTCAAACTTTTCAGTTTCGCCTTCTCACTTCCTATTTCTCCCTCATTTCATATTTTTATTCTTTCTTTAAATACTCCGTCTCTTGTTCTCGCCTTTTTCACTTTCTTCTTTCTTTCTCTCCCGGCTGCTCTTTTACCTGCCAGCCCGCCTGCTCAGACCCAGGCAACAAATCCCCGGGGAGGATACAAGTGGTTGATTCACTCTTCCCCGCTTCGGATTTCACTCATTTCCTTTCCATCCGTTTTCCATCTCTCTCGCAATGCCACTCGTATTCTGGTTCGTATTTTTGTGTTCCGTCCTGCCTGGAAACTGTTCTTGTAGGAAAACGAAACACAAGGGCAAATATCTGTTTCTTTTCTTTCTCTTTTAGTTCTTTCTTTCGGAAAAACATATAGGTAAATAAATAAATAAATAAACACAAATAAATAAACATAAGTAAATCATGCAATATTTGCCCCTTCCATAGATGCTTAAAGACAGAAGGCCAAATTCATGATCCGTTCATTTCGAGATGCCTGGGCACACTGCAAATACCAGAGTGGAGGTCAGGGACAGGGGAAAGACGGAATAAGGGAGACAGTTCTAGAGATGACCAGTTTGTATATAAACAAATGAGATTACTGGTCACCTCCTGCGTTAGAGCTGGACAAAACGGTGGTGAGAGTGTAGGGGTAGAAGGGTGTTGTTCGTGCAGTAATGGGAGACATGCAGTCAGAGAGTTCAGAGGACCAGTGACCAGATTAGCAGTGACAGAAACGAGAGGGAACTGCAACACTGCGGTGATGAGAGAGGGGCTGAAGGGAGTCAGTGAGAGAAGTTAAGTTCAAGATATCAAAATCCTTAGACTAGCATTTATGTTTGCTGAACACATTCGTCTGGTGTTAGCTGTAAATGAATATATGCCCGAGTACGTTCACAACAGCGCATGTGATACTTGTTCTTTCCTGCAAATAATAAGCTCTTGTCACTTATCCATTTGCACGTTGATATATCTGTCAGTGAAACACAATTCTCGAGAGATTTAGCTGCCAGTACAAAGCATATTATAATAACGCTTTCTGTCTATAAATACACAGTAGAATAATACATTTTACCTACTCTTTTTTCACAATCTACCTAACTCATAAAAAAGTATGATGGATTCCATTAAACGTTTTAAACAGCAGTATCTTTTAATTTCTGTGCATACTAGAGTTGAAAAAAAAAAAAAAATAAAGTGAAGGTATGTTTAAGCTACACCAATAATGAGATCAGCAGTGGTCAAGTCTCCCCCTGAGGCACAGTGCAGTAATGATCCCCATGTAGGTCACGTCCCCAGGTGAGGTTACAGCATTACCTATGCCTCCTCTCTCCACCATCCCAACACCGTGTCTTCCTCCCGTGTGTGATGTGAGACAAGACATTATAGGTCTTAGAAATCAAAAGCACAGCTGTATTTATGGTCGTGCGGTATATATTATGCAACAGAGTCAGGCATGAAGGGAAAGAATAAATGTAAGATTTTTGGTCGAAGAACAACTATGTGTCCATAATGAAAAGATTATCAGTATGAAAGAAGTATCAGGAAATCTAATCGCCAAACTAAATTAAAAAGATAACAGTGATAGTAGTACGTGCAACAACTCCGATTTAAGAAGAGGAAATAAAGTGTAAAAGCGATATGAAGAATGACTGTAGGAAAAGCAATAGAGAAAGTAAAAAATACATATCTGTACTGGATGACATCAATGCAATAGTTGTTAGGAAATATGTATGTGTAATTTTACTGTGGTATTTTGGAGTGTGTATCGAGATTGCCGTATGAAACAGTGTAGTAGAGTTTGGGAAAAAGAATTATTTGAAAGTGATCAAAACATTTTTCCACTCCTCCAAAAGGCTATAGAGACCTGGAAAACAATCATAGGTTGAAACAAACGTCCAATTAGTTTCAGGTGCACAGTCAAAACAGATAAAGTAAAGAATGAAACTGCACAGAACAATAAAATGCTTTGACTCGCCATAGAAGTGATGTCAGGTAGCACTAAATTTCAAATGAGACAGGCTGCCCCGAAGAAAACAGCCGAACCTCTCTTTCATGGAGAAGCTACCAGCTATTAGACGGCTAGTTCTGAATATACAGTATATGATCGATAACAGAAAGTCCTACGTTATCCCTCACGATGGACCCACCTGTGTGTAGGGGATCCACCTATGACTGTGCGGCATCACGTGATAAAAAAGTACCTTCAACTGCCACTTGGAGTTCCGAGCGGATAAATAATCCACACGATTGTCACTCTGACTATATATATATATATATATATATATATATATATATATATATATATATATATATATATATATGTGTGTGTGTGTGTGTGTGTGTGTGTGTGTGTGTGTGTGTGTGTGTGTGTGTGCTTGACATCAGTGCACAGCAGCATAACACTTAGCACTCGGCTTTAACCTCGCGCCTCTGACTCACCTGTTACAGCAGTCCTGGCCAACTTCTCCCACCCCTGGCCCACAAGCCTCCCTCACACACCTGCCACACACACCTGCCTCATACCAACCCAACACCAGATTCACCCACCTCAGTAATGTCAGACTTCCACATCAGTCTCATACCACTCACAAAATAGTCACATAAATGCCGGCTCTCTCACTGGCCACACCTGGTCCATCGTTCCTGATTTTAGATGAGTATAATAATTTACCTCAATCTATAGCTAAATTACTTGGCGTTGCTGATGCAGTGTGTGTTACTGTGTGATGAAGAAGTGTAAAGCGTAACAGTGTGAGATAGGGCTCCATATGGCCTGGCAACGTGAGGAGCAGCTTTCTGTGTTCTGTGTAATTTTGTACGTTATGGCAGTGTTAAGTGTGGCTGTGTATGGTGGTGGCATAGTGCGAGGTGTGGCAGTGTTGTTTATAATTTCAGGTGTGGCAATGTGAAGCGGCGCTGTGAGGTGTGGAAGTGTTTGCTATGGTACTGTGAGATGTGGTAGGGAGTGCTGGAAAGAAGTAAGGTATAGTGTGTAAGGAGTGGTAGTCTGAAGTGGTGTAGTGTGAAGTGTATTGGTGTGTGCTATGATAATGTGAAACGTGGCACTGTAAAGTGTGGCAGCGTAAAATATGTAGTGAGGCAGTGTGTGGTGTGGCCATATGAAATATGGTAGTTTCAATTTCTGGTAAAGTACAGCAGGATAGTTTGTGGTGTGCCAATGTGTGGTTTGACTGACTTGTACAGTGCACTGATCTTTCTAACGCACTACATATAGTTCATCTGATAAAGTTCAAGAAAGTTACACCACAAAACAAAGTAAACTCCAGAATCTTGTTCTGCGTCTTAGACTACTCTCAACGGTCAAAATAATACTCATCTACTGAGATAAAAAGACAGACATAATCCTAATTCATCCTCCTGTCTCAAAGGCTTAGCTTACATAAGTAGCAATCACGCGTGGATCACCTGACAACGTACTCTCCCACTGCCTGGTCCCCTCTTGTTCACCTGATGCAAAGCTATCTCCTTACACTCCTATTTCATACATCCTGCTCATGCACCTAACATATGCTCAGCTATAAGCATCAATTTATTTCACTGCCATGAATAGTTGAGTGAACAATGACACTGAATGCCCAGTGATACAATCTCTGGATGCCTACAGGTTCTGTAGAGTAAAATGTGAGAGATACATTTTTGTTCAGCAAAATAATGAAACGACATTATTGTACATAACTATAGAATCTCGGAAATTAATTCCTTCACACACACCAGAAACTGTACTAACGCCTGATCCAACAGGTTGATTTTAATAAATAAACAGACTACGATCATGCTTTCTTTGTCTGGAATAACAGCAGTATAAAAGATGCTAAGCCAAGTGAGACTTAACAATGGTAACCTGGAATAATCAAATGTGTTGGATTCTCATTTCATTAGTTCAGAATAAGAACGGCTTAAAGGATGTTAAAACCTAATGAAATATATCTAAAGTAACCTACCTGTGCTAGAATGTCGTTTCAGTAGTTCGGAATAACATCAACGGAGAGGATGGCAAAATATGATGAGATCTAGTAATAATAATAATCCAATGTGTCAGACACTCGCATCAGTTTGGAATCCCTGAAATAAAGTGAATGTCGAAATGTAAGGAGGTCTTTCTAAAGTAATCAGTAATAATTAAATGGGCTTTAATTTTACTTTATATGATCGAAAGTCCAAAGGCGATAAGGAATCATTTGGTCAGAGTGTATAACGAAGTAACAAACTCAAATGCCAGCCACATTATAGTGGTCCAGATGTTATCATACTGCAAATACTAAATAACCCTACATTAAAAGAAGCAAAAACTTTCTTATAAACAACAAAAAAGAAAAGTAAAAGAAAAAACAAAGAAATCGAAATTCGTTACATTGTCACTGTGATGCCTAAACACATTATACTGAAAAGTCTTGAGGTCATAGAGTGTGTGGACTACATACAGCAGCTCCAGAGCCGACAGGCTGTATATATGAAAGACTGAAATATAGATTACATCCAGCATTTTAGAGAGCTAAACATAGAAAGGGTGAAAATGTTCCAGACAGCTGCTGAGTGCCCACCGTAATGGTGCAAGAATACCAGATCACATGAGTCACCAGATTCATAGCAGTAACACACACACACACACACACACACACACACACACACACACACACACACATTATTATTATATATATATATATATATATATATATATATATATATATATATATATATATATATATATATATATAGTTACATAGCCTATGATTTCATCATCCTTTGTGTAATTTTAACGCACAGTTGCTGCATGTTTGATCACGAGCGTGTTCTGCCTCAGTCCCCCCCTTCTACCGTTATAGTAGATTAAGTCGTTCTCTCTGTTATTCAGAGCGGGATTGTCAACTCTTTGTCCCCATGGCTTCATTTGCACGTCCTTCTTACAAGTTGTATCAAGCTCTGCTGGCCCCTATATAATGAGCTCAGCCTCTGCATCATTGCCACTTAGATCTGCTCCTCATTTTGTTCACATCTCTGTCCTCCCCTGTACAGATATTATTATTGTGAGTGCTCTCCAAACATCTAGCAGCTGTATGTAATTTGAGTATAACTGTTGTATTTTTTCTTGTACTGTGTAGCATAAGGTTGATTCTTAGGCCTAGTGAGGTTTTTGATTGATGTTGGGTTTTATGTCAGTCATTTTTGATAATAGTTTGTATCTGTAATAATTTATCTTGCATTAACTGAGCATTACCTGGTGTATTTTCATTTTATCAGGGCTGACTTAGATAAATTTACTCTCGCTAATTTCGTGTTAACAGAGGCTATTGCAGTTAACCATATATTTAACCTGTTTATTTGCCATTACATTATCCTTATGAGTCCTGAATGTTTTGTTGTTAGTTTGAGCATTAAACTTTAACTTGTAATTTTACCTAACTCTTTTGTTTTGAACCTGGAACTTTACGGGACAGTAGTGACTCTTAGTATTCTCACTTAAAGTGTACGTTATCTTTCTCTGTTCCGTAACATAAATTTGGCGACCTCTTATCAGGATATTCAGGATATTATCATAAGGATATTGCTCGATATTTTGTGACTGTTACTTATTCATGATGTCTACTATTACTACACTTGATGAAGCCAAAGATTTTTTGTCAAATGTGCAAACAGTGTGTGATGTAGAAAACAGAACAAAGAATGAACTTAAGCTTGTTGCTCAACAATTGGGAATTGCTGTTCGCTCTCATCATTCTAAAGATCAAATTGTTGACATGATTAATGAAAGCTTGTTTAATGTAACTCCTCCAAATGAGCAAACGCAGATTGAATTAGCTAAGTTACAGCTAGCCCTGCAGGAGGCTCGTGTGAAGGAAGCTGAATTTCAAGCACGTGCTAAAGAGGCTGAGGCACAAGTTGAAATTGCTAGGATTCAGGCAGACCATGAGTATCGCATGAAACAAGGTGGAACTGGATCTCATCTAGCTCTGATGATTTTGATGTGGCTAAAAATGTTAAACTTGTCCCTCCTTTTAATGAATCTGATTTAACAAAGTATTTTCAGTTGTTTGAGAGGGTAGCTACAGGTTTTAGTTGGCCCAAGGAGAATTGGCCAGTACTCCTTCAAACTGTTCTCACCAGTAAAGCTCAAGTAACTTATGCATCTTTGCCTCAGGATCAATCTGATAATGATGATGTAGTTAAGAGCTTGATTCTTAAGGCCTATGAGCTTGTTCCTGAAGCCTATAGAGTAAAATTTAGGACAACTTACAAGCAAGATAAGCAATCCCATGTTGAGTATGCAAAAATCAAAGAAGATCTGTTAGAGCAGTGGTTAAATTCTAAGAATGTGGATTCTGATTTTGACAAATTTAAGCAGATGATTTTGCTGGAGGACTTCAAAAGGTGTATTAGTAAAGATGTAAGCCTATATCTTGATGAGAAAAGAATAGATAATTTGTCTGATGCTGCAGTTTTAGCTGATGAGTATGTTCTCACTCACAAGAGATATTCTAGAGAAAAAGGGAAAGCTGAGAGTAAGTACGTTGCCTCTACTCAGAGTACAGGTAACAGGAAAGAGAATAAGGATGATGTTTCTCAGGAAGTAAATACCAGCTTCACCTCTAGGTTTCAGAAAAGTAAATGTACTTATTGTAGTAAGCTTGGTCATACTACGGAGAAATGTTTCAGGAGACAGCGTGATGTGAACAAAAAGGAGTCTTTAAATATTCAGTCAATTGGTCTAGTGTCCACCCTTGAGAGTTCCCAGAATTCCTTAACTGAGTTAACTGAACCTGCTTTGAGGGGTAACTTAAATTCTCATGATGGAGCTCCTCTTTTGAGCAGTAACGTGGGTGACACTCTCAAGAGTTCATGTGCTAATTTCCTGTCTGATGGTTTTGTCAGTCCTCTGGACAGTAATGACAGGAAATCAGTTAAAATATATCGTGATACAGGTGCTTGCCAATCCCTTATGCTGACCAGTGTTCTAGGCTCTAATGTTAATTCCTCTGAAGAAACTGTAATCTTACAAGGTGTAGGGAATAATTACTTCTCTGTCCCTCTGTGCAGAGTGAATTTAGAGTCTGGTTTTGTTAATGGTTCCGTTATGGTTGGGTTGGTTGAGACACTCCCAATGTCAGGTGTAACTTTCTTACTTGGAAATGATATTGGTGGAAGTCAAGTGTGTCCAGCTCCTCAGTTGTCTAGTGAGCCAGTGGCTGCGACCCAGGATTGTGATGTCCCTGATGTGTTCCCTGCATGTGCTGTCACTAGGGCTAAGTCTAAAGTTACTGGTGATTTAGAGGATAATGATGATGATGATGTTATCCTAGCTGACACTTTTCTTGCTAATTTGGACCACTCACCAGATGAGGCAGTACCCCGTAGTGTTGATAATTTGTCTCGTCAAGAGTTGGTTGAGTTGCAGGTTGCTGACCCTGAGTCGAAAGGTCTAGCTAACTCTGCTTACAGTGAAGAAGAGTCAGCCGGTGCTTCTACTTGTTATTATGTAAAGTCAGGAGTACTTATGAGGAAGTGGAGACCCCCAACAGCATCAGCCGACTGTGAATGGGAGGTTGTACATCAAGTTGTCATCCCTCGTGTTTGTAGGCAGGATATCATTAGAGTGGCTCATGATTCCAGTTTGGCAGGACACCTTGGAGTGAGGAAGACTGTGGCACGCATTTTGAAACACTTCTACTGGCCAGGTATCTTCAGGGATGTTTCCTGGTATTGTAAGTCTTGTCACACCTGTCAAGTTGTGGGGAAGTGTAATCAGACCGAAAAGGTTGCACCTCTGCTTCCCATTCCTCCTTTTGAGGCGCCTTTCACCCGTGTGTTGGTGGATATTGTGGGCCCTCTTCCTAAGACTTCTTCAAGATTTTCTTATGTGTTGACCCTGATTGATATGGCTACTCGTTATCCTGAAGCCATTCCACTTAGAAATATCTCAGCAAAGAACGTGGTTAAGGAAATGCTAGGGTTCTTCACAAAGTTTGGTCTGCCCAAGGAGGTACAGTCAGACCGGGGAAGTAATTTCATGTCAAATGTTTTCAAGCAGTCTCTGAAAGAGTTGGGCATCACCCAGATCTCGTCTTGAGCTTACCATCCCCAGACCCAAGGAGCGTTGGAGAGATATCATCAAACACTCAAATCGATGCTCAAGAAATACTGTTTGGAACATCAGAAAGACTGGGACAAAGGTCTTCCATTTGTTGTATTTGCCGCAAGAGAATCTCCAAATGAATCACTGGGCTTCTCACCTTTTGAACTACTGTTTGGCCATGAAGTAAGAGGACCCCTTAAGTTACTCAAGGAATGCTGGCTGTCGGAGGAAGATGACGTCAACCTGCTGGAGTATGTGATGAAGTTCAAAGAACGGCTGTCCACTGCTTTACAGCTGGCGAGAGAGAATTTAGGAGCTGCTCAGGAGAAGATGAAGACTTGGTATGATAAGAAGTCCAGGTTACGCCACTTTCAGCCAGGAGATCAGGTTTTGATTCTGCTACCAGTTCATGGGCAACCTCTTCAAGCCAAGTTTAGTGGCCCTTATTTCGTGGAGAAGAAACTCAGTGATGTCAACTATGTCATCGCCACACCAGATCGTAGAAAGAGCAAGCAACTATGTCACATCAACATGCTAAAGTTATATCACAGGCGGGACGAAAATAATCCAGTCTGCACTGTAGCTGTTCCACCCGAGTCTGCAAGTGAAGCTCTCCCATGCAGTATGAGCCTGAGTGATAGTTTGAGGAAGAATCCTGATATCATGAATGATCTCCAGACTAAGCTTTCTCATCTACCTCCCAAGGAAAGGCAGGAGTTTTCGGCATTACTGCAGGAGTACCCGCAAGTGTTCCGTCCCACTCCAGGAAGAACCACTGTGTTGATGCATGATGTCGATGTTGGAGACGCAAAGCCAATTAAATTGCCTCCTTACCGTGTGAACCCAGTGAAAGTTCCTCTCATCCAGAAGGAGCTTGGCTACCTGTTGGACCACAAGATGATTGAGCCCTGTCAGAGCGAGTGGAGTTCTCCTGTCACTCTAGTCCCTAAGCCAGGTGGGTCACAGCGGCTTTGCATTGACTACAGACGTGTTAATCAGATAACCAAAACAGACACTTACCCTCTCCCTCGTGTGGAAGATTGCATAGACAAGATCGGAAAGGCTAGGTACATAAGTAAGTTTGATTTGTTAAAGGGATACTGGCAAGTACCTATGACTGAACGTGCTAGGGAGATCTCATGTTTTGTAACACTAGGAAAGACTTTTGCATGTTCAGTAATGCCATATGGTATGAAGAATGCACCAGCCACATTTCAGAAGCTCATGAATGTTGTAACAAAGGGTTTGGCAGGGTGTGTTGTTTATATTGATGATGTATTAATCTTCAGTGACAACTGGAAAGATCACCTATGCCATGTCAGTAAATTTCTTGAGCGTTTGGTTCATGCTAATCTTGTAGCTAATTTATCAAAGTGTGAGTTTGGTCAAGCTAAAGTTCAATACCTTGGGTATGTAATTGGTGATGGACATGTTGCACCACCAGGAGCTAAGGTTCAGGTTATAAGTGATCTTCCCAGACCTAAAAGTAGGAAGGAGCTAGAAAGATTTTTGGGAATGGTAGGTTATTACAGGAGATTTGTTCTTAACTTTTCTATTCTTGTATCACCACTTACAGACCTACTGAAAAAGGGAGTTAAATTTGTCTGGACCGATAACTGTGAATCCTCTTTCAACAAACTTAAAGCTATTCTATTAAGTCAGCCAGTGCTCGCTACTCCAAATTTTGCTAAGCCTTTTAAGATGGCTGTTGATGCAAGTGATACAGGAGCTGGGGCTGTTTTGCTGCAAGAGGATGATCAGGGTATTGAACATCCTGTATCTCATTACAGTAAGAAGTTCACTCCACCTCAAAAGAACTACTCAACTATTGAGAAAGAGCTTTTGGCCTTGATTTTGGGTTTACAGCATTTTTCATTTTATTTGTGTTCTGGTTTTGACCCCATAGTCATTTATACCGATCATAACCCACTGAAATTCCTTAGTAAGTTTAAAGATAAAAATCAGAGATTGACAAGATGGAGTCTACTTCTTCAGGAGTATTCATTAGACATACAACATGTCAAGGGGAAAGAAAATGTTATTGCAGATTGCTTATCTAGACTTTAGACAGATTGTTTTAGAGTAATAAGAAATTTCCTTTGTAAATTTCTTTTTCTTTGTGGGGAGGTGTTACATAGCCTATGATTTCATCATCCTTTGTGTAATTTTAACGCACAGTTGCTGCATGTTTGATCACGAGCGTGTTCTGCCTCAGTCCCCCCCTTCTACCGTTATAGTAGAGTAAGTCGTTCTCTCTGTTATTCAGAGCGGGATTGTCAACTCTTTGTCCCCATGGCTTCATTTGCGCGTCCTTCTTACAAGTTGTATCAAGCTCTGCTGGCCCCTATATAATGAGCTCAGCCTCTGCATCATTGCCACTTAGATCTGCTCCTCATTTTGTTCACATCTCTGTCCTCCCCTGTACAGATATTATTATTGTGAGTGCTCTCCAAACATCTAGCAGCTGTGTGTAATTTGAGTATAACTGTTGTATTTTTTCTTGTACTGTGTAGCATAAGGTTGATTCTTAGGCCTAGCGAGGTTTTTGATTGATGTTGGGTTTTATGTCAGTCATTTTTGATAATAGTTTGTATCTGTAATAATTTATCTTGCATTAACTGAGCATTACCTGGTGTATTTTCATTTTATCAGGGCTGACTTAGATAAATTTACTCTCGCTAATTTCGTGTTAACAGAGGCTATTGCAGTTAACCATATATTTAACCTGTTTATTTGCCATTACATTATCCTTATGAGTCCTGAATGTTTTGTTGTTAGTTTGAGCATTAAACTTTAACTTGTAATTTTACCTAACTCTTTTGTTTTGAACCTGGAACTTTACTGGACAGTAGTGACTCTTAGTATTCTCACTTAAAGTGTACGTTATCTTTGTCTTTTCCGTAACAATATATATGGAGCCTCTGTGGTACAGTGGTAGAGTGTGCGTTTTCGTACACCGGTGAGCCAGGGTTCGCGCCCCGCCAGGGTAATAAACTTCAGAAGTGTTCACCCAGCCACGCACTACTTTGGCGGACACAAGGGGTGCTGTGGTTGAACCAGTGTCGCTTACTATAAAATATGTTTGCACCCAGTCGGCTTGCGCGGGCCGACTACACTTGGTTCACAGACTACACACACATCCAAAGCCACTACAACACTACAAGTACACTTACAAGCACTTCTCACGCTACATACAATCTCGATCAGACAGCCTAAGCCACTTGGTAGAGATACATTGGCTGTATCGTCCCGACTTCGGTCGGGATAGGCCGGTCCTGCAGTGGATACTCAAACAGCTGATGACGATGATGATGATGAAAGAGAAAGAGAGAGAGAGAGAGAGAGAGAGAGAGAGAGAGAGAGAGAGAGAGAGAGAGAGAGAGAGAGAGAGACTATGCAGTGGTGAAATTAGGAACAGTCTTCATGAACCCATAAATTACCTGATATCTACTCTTTGCTAAACAGAATCGCTTGAGGGCAGTAAAGAGAAAATACACAACACAGGACTGAAACAAGTAATGTATGACAAATATAACCTAGAATAGCCATTCCAAAACTGACAGCAAGAATGAGATGAAAAAGATGTCACCGTTGACAGGAAGTTATAAGGTAAGGGACTGTGGATCAAGTAATGCCACAAGAGAAGCAGGTCTGTCACTTGCCCTCAGGAATTATCCTGGTACGGTAGCCTAGCCTCAGGAGTACTTACAATCTTACGGGGTAATATGGAGTTGGCTGTTGTTTCCTATGGCTTACAACAAAAACAGAAGCAACAGCATTATCATCATCATCATCCTCACCAGCAACATAATCATCATATCATCATCATCATCGTCATCATCAATCACCATCATCATCGTCATCAATATCTTATCGTCTTCATCAAGATCATCTTGTATGCTGCAACACTCTTTCAGTACAATAAATTTCTATTATAGTTTAACTTTGCCCTCGTCGCAGGGTGGATATCTGCTGTGTTTTGTCAGGTTCTTTCTACTTTCATTCTTGTAAACAATTTTCACCCTGGAATCATTCCTTTATTTCTTCACCAATTCGCTTCAAACTTGGCACAATGATTCTTTGGGCCAATTTCCTCGGATTTCGTGTGTGGGCCTTTTACAATCAGACCATACAAACAAGTTTTGGAATCCAAACCATCCTGCCTTCCCTTGGGAATGTTGGCAGTCTTTGATTCGTGCTATATTCACGCTGCTTTATTCACTTTGGGAGACCTTTCGACCTCGTGGTGTTTGATAAGAACTTCATTAACCCGTTTAGTGACATAATGAATATAATGGACTGGATGTAAACAAGATACAGTATGATAATCGTATACACAGTTGGAGTTAATATCCTGAATCTGATGACCTATTCCGTTTTATTCCTGCTATCTACAGACGATTTCATTCAGCAAAAAGAGATTTTAAAACGAATGGATAGATCATAGTCATCAGCAACCCCTCCACTGCGCGAGTTCCCTTTACAATAAATAAAAGCTTCTGGAGTTATCAAGGTAAAAATGAAAAAGACATCATCACAGAGAAGGGTGGCAAGCAAAGTAGGTGTGAGACCAATCCAAGCACACGGAAAATATTTCTTTGGTCGGATTAGTGTCGTGAACTGGTCGTGAATCTTTGTCTCGTATTATACGTGGTTTGGCCGATTTCCTAATGCCTCTTCCTTAGCGATTTATTCTGCTTGTTAGGCGTTTAATATTGAACAGGTGAAGACAAAAAGTATAAGCTTTGAGAAAAAGTAATCTACAGTGTCTGCAGTACTTTTTTTTCTTCTTATAGTTTAAGCGTGTTATTAATAATGGGTCACTTAGAACACATAAGGTGTGAAAATGTTTCTCTAGAATAATTTTTCACACACACACACACACACACACACACACACACACACACACAAACAAACAAGATTTCGGAAAAGACCGCCTATCATCTTTATTTTCTCAAACAGTATGCAGTTTCACCTACAAGTAAATAACAGACCACGAAATTTTTTAAGTTAGAAAAGACAAACATGTAATCTTTGTCTAAAGAAGCCTTTTAAATAATTTGTCTTTTTATTTTTCACTGGGTTTAGTTTAATATAAAATAAATAAATCGAACATAAGTAATTTCATTATAACGGATGTCCTCCTTTGTCTTTACCGTTGAAACTGTTCACTAGAGGAAGGCTTCCCTTATTCAGCACTGACTATACCAATTTCGCAACACTGGCATCACCGCCCCTTCAGTACTAAACGCTTCATATCGCAGCTCAGCATCCTTCGGCGAGTTATATGAGCAACTGTGCCGAAATTAAAATTATATTTGCGACATACAAGAAAATATTATGGTGTAATATGCAGAAAAAATTGCTAAGGGAGAATTTCTACGAAGACTCCTTTTGCCATCGAGAAAACAGCTCTTAATTCATAACCAGGTAATAACACTGATGGACATAGCTATGATAAGGCGTACTCAACCCTGCCTCACTTCCCCCCCCCCCTTACATACACACACACCTGTCACACAGTCCGCAAACACATGCATCTCGTTAACGTGTTTAACACGAACACACGACTGAGATGCCTGGCTGACAAGGATGTTGGAGAGGGGGAAGCAGGAAGTGGAGATAGCAGAGGAGAGAAAGAGGGACTGGAAGAGGGGACGAGAGGAAGAAGTAATACAGATAAGAGAGAAACGAAGGTAAGAACGGAGACGAATGGAGAAAACAAAACTGAGGGGAAAGGTGAAGTAGAGATAAGACAGCAGAGGAGAGAGAAGAGATGGAACTAAGAGAAGAAAGGAGAAGGGGAAGAAAGTAAGACTGAGGTTGAGATGAAAGTTGAGAGTTTAACTGATAGGGTGACGAGGGAGGAACTGAAGCACGAGCAAAAAAGGGAAGAGAAAAGAGGAGGAAAGAAAAGATAGTGAAGGAGAGAGGCAGGTAGAGATTGAAAATGGGGATCAGAGGAGGGAGGAAGCGGTGCAAGAAGAGGAGAGGGCGAAGGACAGAATGTCGAGGGGAAGCTGGAAAGAGAGTAAAACCTGGAGATGAAAGGAGAGGAGAAAGGAAGTGGAGCATAGAAAGGGGAGAGAGGGGGAAACAGAGGAAGGAGAGGAGAGAGGAAATACTCGTAATGCCAAGGGAGTGAGGGAAGGAGTGTGTGAAAATAGAAAATGAAAGAAGGAAATATAAGTGGAGGGGGAGGGAGGAGGATGGAAGTGATGCCATGGTATTCAGGTTGGAGACTCTGAAACAGTGAAAGGAGAGGAGGGAGTAAGTGGAGCAAGGTGAGAAAAGAAGAAGAAAGGAAAGAAGATGGGAGAAAGGCGGTAACAATGCCAGGGTAGAAGCTAGAGGAAAGAATGAGACTGGGGAGATGAGTATGGATAATGTGGCCTTACGGGAGTGAGGAGACGACTGAATAATATGAGGGAGGCAAGGATGTACTGAGACTGAAAAAACTTCACCAAATTTTTCACAGCTTCTATTTCTCACTTCCTTCTGCTGGCTAACACTTCAAAGTTAAGAGAGGTTTGAAATATTTATCAGCCCATAAATGACTGTCCTTGATATGATGCGTTATGAAGAAAAGTAAAAGGTATGCATTAAGTGTGAAGTAGACGCTCTTCAGCAACAAGCGAACGTTTGTCCCTGATTGTACCTGGGTTGGGGAAAGGGATAGGCAGAAGAATGATGGAGAAGGAGGTAGAGGACGGCTTTGGTGGCTACTGCTTGGAAACCAGTGATGTGAGCAAAAGAAGGATTATGATTAACAACTGAATCGCCAAGGAAGAGACACTACGAAGATTCTAATGCCACTGAGAATACGGTTGTTAATCATAATCCTTCTTCTGCTCACATCATTGGTTTCCAAGCAGTTTCCACCAAAGCCGTCCTCTACCTCCTTCTCCATCATTCTTCTTCCAGTCCCTTTCCCCAACCCAGGTACAATCAGGGACAAACGTTCGCTTGTCAACGTTAAACAAGCAGTTATAACTTATAACTACGTGTTTAACGTCGACATAGTTTGTTTTAGTGGCATACAAAATGATTAGCCAGGCGTGATGTGCAAAATAAATCTGTAACGAGGACGTTGTACGCAAGCTCCAAAGCTAGTCATAAACACTGGTCTAATGCCTATCGACATAACGAGGGTGGTTAATGTAGACAAACAACCTTGGCCAAGTGTCAGTCTTGCCCTAACATACAGTCGGTAGTTGTGGTTTTACATTCCAGTCGCCAATTATTCTGCTGGTGAACAGGGACAAGGGGATGCTTTGGCAAAGGAAGAACATACAGGGCAAACATTTACAAAGGATCCAGACGCATTCAGACAGAAGACATCTTTACCTACAATTTCCTGCAATCTACGGGCAATTTCACTCAGCTTCAGGAAAACCTTTCAAACTGTGGAGGTTAGATATTGCCGTCATTATCCACTCTCAATACAATTGCTCTTTCATAAGTAAAAGCCAACCATCTGAGGTAACAAGTACATACTAAACTAACGCCATCTTAATGAAGGGATCAATCCGTCAAAGCAGATTATATAAATTAATACACATCACACTATCTACAGGTAATCTATTCAGTCTCAGGGAGAGTTTTCGAAGTAGAAGGGTTCGATACATCCATAACTTTTTTACTACAAGTGATCCGTCTTAACCTGAAGAAAACTGTCCGAATGCAGCAAAAATGAAATAAAAATTGTCTTCGAGCATGCACGCATCTCCTTTGTAGGTAATTATTGCTATGAATGATTTTATTTTGTCTTAATTTTCACTTTATAGTTCACCAGTTTTGTTTTAAACTGTTTGGTGCCTGTACGAGAGGAGATAAATGTGTAAACAAGTAATCTCTGCACAACTTAAGGTCCAGCCTCGTAATACTGCTCCAAGTGCTTAATGCGGACAGATGTGTGGCATAAGATAAGTGCTGAATTAAAAATAAGTCTTGGTAGCTGTGAAAAGCACCTAAAGGAGATGTGAGGGAAAGATACTTTGACCCCTTCATACGATAACGTCTTCTCTCCTTGTGTGACTAGTACTAGACGATTTTATTATTTTTTTGCCCACGTATGGTGGGAGAGGCATTAACTAGTCGGTCTGTCCGTCCGTGGGTGCGTAGGTGCGTGCGTTCGTGCGTGCCTGGGTCCGGGGGTCAGTGCGTCCGTAACACTGTTATGGGCGCGATATCGCCTGAACCCATCGTCGGATATCCACCAAACTTTTGTCAGTGATGCAGTATGAGGAGATGATGAACTGATTAGCTCAGCTAGGTCGACGGGTCAAAGGTCAATGTCATTAGGGATCGACTTAGTTTATCCTTGTGGGGGAGATATCTCCTGAACCCACTCGACGGATTTCTGCCAAACTTCTGTCAGTGATACAGTATGAAAGGACGATGAACTGATTACGTCAGCAAGGTCAAGGGGTTAATGGCCAAGGTCATGTGGGTGTGGGAGCGACATCTCCAAAATACCACGACGAATTTCGACCAAATTTTCGTCAGTGGTGCAGTATGGAGGGACAATGAAGTGATTAGATCATCAAGGTCAAGGGGTTAAAGGTCAGGTTCATATGGGATTGACTTAGTTTAGCTATAGTCATTTCAACCCACAATGAACCCTGTCAGGGTTGGAGGCGAGTCCCAGAGCAATGCTTGGCAGAGGCATACCGAGTGACGAGCAACGCTTATCGACAACTCGGGGCCGAAGTTTTCGGCGTTTCATTAACCTTAAAGAAGATCCATAAAAATTTCCCGTCGTTTGTATTTCACGTCCACTGAGGAAAAGCTAAGGGGGTTTCCAGGCAAAAGCAAAACAAAAAAATCCTTGGGCACACCCTTGTGGGGGAAAAGAAAGTGTCGTTGAAAAAGTAGGAAGACGAATTATCAGAAGGCTTAGTATTAATGCCCATAGACCTAAACAAGGTTATTAAGGCAGAATTAATCAATATTAAATCACAATATTCCCATACACTATATCATGCATCAGTCAAATTTTCTTTGGCTGGTTTTTTGTTTTCTTTCTTTCTTTCTTTCTCTCTCTCTCTCTCTCTCTCTCTCTCTCTCTCTCTCTCTCTCTCTCTATTTAACACTTTTCACCTTCGTGCCATTCATTTATATCATCAACCAATTTGCTTCAAACTTGGTAAAATTGTTTCTTTAGCAGATACCCACAGACATACATTTCATTTAATATTCATTCATTTATTTACTTATTTATCTATTTTTTTATGCTTTTTAAAGGGATTTATTGGGTTAAAAGTCAAACCTCTTAAATAAATGTTGGAATTCTGTTATGTTCAATTATCCTGGCAACTTGCAAAGAAGTATGTTGAGGTACTGTAGCCATGGGCGCAACCTGGGGGGGGGGGTGGCCTGTGTTCCCCATTCCTAAAAGAACAAGCTAAACAATGAGGTGATAGTTTTTCATTTCTTTATTTCATTTTTATTCATTTCGGTATTAACGAATTTTTCCTGAGATGCTTTCTTTACTTTTAACACAAAAAAACTTTTTTTTATTTTTATTAATACGGATATTACCATTATACTGTACTTTTCAAGCAGGTGCATCTCAAGAATAATGACAGACGGAATTCAGCCTCCCCCCAATAAAAAATCAAAATAAATAAATAATAGGCTCGTCCCTTACTGTTCAGTAGCTGTGTGTAGACCATCCTGCATTCCCTTGGGTATGTTGGCAATCGTCAGTTTACATTTAAGGTCCCAACAGTACTGCTGGGTGAACAGGGAAGTAGGGGCAGTAAACTTCCTCCACTAGTTTGAGTGCACCACGAAGCGAACTCAAGTTATTCCACTTGCGAGATGGACGAGCGAACGGGGTAGAAAGAAAAAGAGGATTTTAGAACAGGGAAGAAAGGAGGCAGGGAAAGGACGAGAGATATGCCTGGAGGAATAAGTAGGGAGGTAATTAAAAGGAAAGCAGTGGGGGAGAGAACAAAGGGTAGAGGAAGAGAAGAGGAGGGGAAGAGAAGGGGAGGGGAAGAGAAGGGGAGGAGAAGACAAGGGGAGGAGAAGAGAAAGGGAGAGGAAGAGAGGGGAAGGGAAGAGAGGGAGAGAGGAAGAGGGGAATAAGGGAAGAGAGGGAGTGGGAAAGAGAAGGGGAGGGGAGAGAGGGAGAGGGAAGAGAGGGGGCGAGGGACAAGTTACACACACACACACACACACACACACACACACTCACACACATCACGAGGGTTTTATGGTTCCCCAATTCTCTCGGTGACCAAACAAGTGTAGATGAGGGAAGGGGACGAGAGGGGATGAAGGAGAAGAAAAGAGAAGGGGAGAAATAAAAGGAGGGAAAGAGAGGAGGGAAAGACAAAGGGAGGAGAGGAGATGAAGGGAGCGAGTAAAGGGAGGTGAGGAGAGGACGATATGAGAAGAAAAGTGGAAAAAGTGGTGAGGAGAGGAGGGGAAGTGGGGGTGAAGAGAAAAGAGGAGGAAGGGTTCGGAGAGCAGGGTAGGAGGAGGTGGGGAGAGGTGAAGAAGAGGGGATGAGGGGAAGAGAGAAAGAGATCAGGAGAGGCGAAGAGGGGACGGGGTGAGGAGAGCAGGGGGTAAAGCTGTGCCTGGAAGAAAAGATAGGGTGTAATTAGAAGTGTCTGGGTTAGGATATATAACTGTTCAGTCACTTAATGCATTCTATTTTTTGTTATTCCCACACGATTCTATTCATATAAGGAACAATCTCCAAGTAATGAAAAGTTTAATTAAAGTTCTAAATACTCCTTCAGTTAAACAATGGTATCTTAATCTAAATGCATCCGTCAAGAATGGAAAAAGTATATACACTAAATACGTCGTCATAAGGAAGATGTCAGAAAATTACAGGGAAATAGTAGGTTAGAATACTACAGGAAATATTAGGTGAGAAAATACAGGGATATACTTGATTAGAAATAAGAATACGGGCTAAATCCGTTCGCCTCTCTTGCCTGTCTTTCTTCGCTGGATTCATAGACGCTTGACTATGGCACAGTGGACTGAGGTGAATATTCATCTGTGGGTGATTATGGTTCTTTGTCCACTACGACTCATTCAGGCATCTGTGAGTCCAGCAATGAGAGAGAGAGAGAGAGAGAGAGAGAGAGAGAGAGAGAGAGAGAGAGAGAGAGAGAGAGAGAGAGCAAAATGGAATAATGGTTCGTATTTTGCGTCCTAAGCAGCTCACAACAGCCAAACTGTGCTCAGTAAAGCAAAAAGTACCTGGCATAATCCGACAAAATCAACAACAATGCAGGGCAGTAAAAGGGCGAGCAGCTTTAAAACGCAGGCCAAAAATACCGAGAAACTAACATGGGAAGCCTAAGGGTGTGGCCAAATGAGAGAGAAGGAGGAGGGGGGGGGGGGATTGCTGCGCAGGAGAGGTAGGAAAACACTGGAAAGAGAATGAGATTATGTAGTGAAAGAAACGAAATGGTCAAAGATGAGTTGCCTAGAGGATTGCGTGTGTCTGACACCCCTGAACTGAACACTTGTTTTATTTAGTAAGGAAACAAAAGGCAATGATGAAGATGATGGAAGTAAAAACCATATGAATAATGAGTGAGCTGAAGTGTGGCTTATTTCGTTGGACACACTTACGGTACTTCTGTTATACGGTACATTTTCCTTGATCATTACCACTCATTTTATAACATGATGATGATGATGATGATGGTGATGATGGTGATGACAGTGTCGATGATCGCGTTACACAAATAACACTGGGAAAAAATGGTATTTACACACATTACATTTCCAAACAAGAAAGCACTCAGGGAGCGCACACTTCCGCCAAGGCCATTGCTACTAAAAAGGCTCCGGATCCGGATCCATCGATATAGAATCCTGATCCGGATCCAGTACCACCCCAAAATTTAATCAATTCTTCCTTGGTCCATGGCCCACATTTCCACAAAATTTCATTAATATTCATTGAGAACTTTTGGAGATAGTGTGCAGGAAACTTCGGATCCGCATCCGGATCCGCCTCCAAATTTAATCATTTCTTTCTCGGCCCATTACCCACGCATCCACAAAATTTCATCAAAATCCGCTCATAACTTTCTGAGTAATCCTGCTAACAGACAAACAAACAAACCAACCAACGCGGGCAAAAACATAACCTCCTTGGCGGAGGTTATATAGAGCAGGAAAAATAAGTTTAAGTGCGGTGACTCTCTCTCTTTCTCTCTCTCTCTCTCTCTGATGGTAATAAGTGAACCTGTTTACAGAATCAGCTAATGGTCTCTGTCTCTTCTGACAGCTTCCTTTCGTTAACTTTTACTAACAACAGGCGATTTCATTGAGCCTAAGAGATGTGTGGGTGACGAGTTTAGTGTACCTTAGGGATTAGAATTATATAGTAATTTAGTATTACATTTTCCATAACTGTAGTCGATTTTATTCATCCTAAATAGGAAAAAATGGGAGAAATGGAGTTCCCCCGAGCTAAGCCCTGTATTGGACTATATAGCCCCGCTAGGGTTACAGGATCGAGCTACCACTCTCAGCACGGCAGCCCGGGCGAGGCTCGAACTCGCAATCCCCTGATTACGAGTCCAGCGCGCTACCACTGTGCTACCGAGTCCCCCATCCTAAATAGGAACATGTTGGTAGTTCTCCTTTTTCCCTTCTCTACCACCAGGCATTTTTATTCAAGGGATTTTCTCCAGCTTGGGCTACGGCAACGCGATAGTAAAATCCCTCTTTTATTTTTCCATCCACAGGACTGTTTTTATTTAGCTCAGGAGAAACTAATTAAGATGGAGTGTCAGATACAACCTACTTTAATCCGTCCACTCATAGGGACTCTCCTAAAAGTATGGCCTAAAATCGCCCAACAACAGACGAAAATGACATGAAGTAACAATGTCGGCGGATTCAAGAAGTAAGCCCCCCTGTAGGATGAGATGACTGCTTCTTGGATTCCTCCTGCCACCATTAGAGTTAATTATTTTATGGAAATGATGTTAGGGAAGAAGGGCAATGTGGGAGGAGGAATTTTTAAGCTAAAGTTCTGTTTACTCGCTCACCAGGTTAACGCCATTCCTTCTTTAAGTCCGTCTGCCAGAGGAGGTGTTTCTCCTTTAAATTCTTGATAACTGCATATGATTTTATTCATCTTTGGGAAGGCCTGTTGTAATAAAAGGTACAGCATATCTAATACTGCTCTTTAAAAATCTCTTCAGCAAAGAAACAGGTATAGAAATATTGGATATATGCAGGACCAAACGGATTTTTGCTCTAGTGAAGCACCATTGGGATTCGCTAGAGTGGAATAAGTTAGGTGTGATACTCTATAGTGAGCTTAGTGAAGTATCATATGGAACTTCGCTAGAGTAAAGCACCTTGCGCGTGAAAATCCATAGCGTGTGGCAGACTGATCGGCCCACTCATAGAGATGCCCCTGTATCTAAAAACTGACGTCTCTACGGAATTAATATTATGTCCTGTAACTGAAAGGATCAAGCTTATTACCTCCGGGCGATTTTATTCAGCTTAGGAAATAGGACTGGTGGCTGCAAGACGATGACGGTGGTAGGACGTGGAGGGGAAGGGGGATGAACCTTACAGTAGGATATCACTTTTTTCTTTTCATGCATAATCAGGTGTTTTGTTAAGCTTAGATGTGAAGGAGAATAGGGTAACTCTGAATGTGGAAAGTGAAACGGCAGGGGAAGAACCTTAGAGAGAGAAAAAGATTAAACATAACGGTAAGTAGATAAGATACTATCTTTGAGCTTATTGCATATGCATGTGTGTGTGTGTGTGTGTGTGTGTGTGTGTGTGTGTGTGTGTGTGTGTGTGTGTGTGTGTGTGTGTGTGTGTGTGTGTGTGTGTGTGTGTGTGTGTGTGTGTGTGTGTCTTTTTCCCACAAGGTGATTTGTAAAACATGGAAAGAAAACTTGAAAGACTATGCGTGCGAGGGAGCAAGAACATTAAGGTTAAGGTTCAGAATGCCTATACGTAACTTGTGTGGCGGTGTGTTTCGTATGCACTAACAAATTAGAGAGAGAAATGTCAAGGAGAAACTCTGGTGGAATCATTTAAAGGGTAGACTGGTATCGCCAGGGGACGTGAATGCCTGAGTTGGAAATGGGTGGTGTGGTGGTGTGTTTGGAGGGAGTTAAATGTGAATGACTACAGGAATGCTTTTGTGGATATGTGTTGGAATGGAAGGTAGTGTAACATTCACAGTCATCCAGTATAATAGTCATCATTGTCATTCGGACCTCATTTCCCACCTAAGGATGGATTTTTTTTTTTTTTTTTTTTTTTTTACCAGCGACTTGAAATAGAGTTTGGGGGAAAGCTAACCACTGTCAAGTCCCTTCCCTTTTGCCTAAGCCCGCAGGGCATACGGGGTTATAAGGCTACCACCAAGCGCAGGAAATGACGTCCCGGGTTCCAGGAAACCAATTGGCTTGTTATTCTATGTACAGTCACTTGAAAGCAGCACTACATCCTGAAAGTTGATGCTGGGCGCCCCATCTTACCAGTAACAGTATCAATAATAGTATAACTATGTGGAAAGTCGAGAAAGAAAGTGCTTATTGTCTAATAATCAGTGGTTATATGTGATGATACCAGACTAAGCAAACAAATCAAGTCACACTGTAAATGTAAAGAGGCCAAAACCATGAAGCCCTTATTCACAGTACTCATCCCCGTAACTCAGGTCTCTTAGCCTTCGGCAAGGTCATCACTCGCTGTCCTAGGATACAAGGCCGGTGGGCTACAGCATTCAGGTAGCCAAACTTACCTTCCGTAAGAATTATCCGAGGATAGAGACCTGCTTCGAGTGGGTGCAAGTGAAAATGGAGACGTTTGTCCAAGCATTAGTAATATCAGTAATACAGATACTTAGAAGTGATGCAGGAGAGAGATCAAGTGAAGGAGTGCATTTATAAGAGCAGAGGAGTGCAATGACGATGTAATTTAAAGAAAAATGTGAGAGAGGTTAGAGAAAGACTGGAAAGGCACACGGAGGTGAGTGAACAAAACTGTAAAATATATGGGGAGTTTCCAACAGGGCTAATCACTGTGAATTAAGAGGTGTAGATAAGAGGAAGCGAACGAAAGTTACAGATGGTTAGATAACGTAGAAAAGAAACAGTGACTGAAAAGGAACAAAAATGTGGAATAATTATGCATGAAGGGAATGGAAGCGTAACAGAGAAAGGAAGAAAATGCATATGACGAAGAAGACAGACTGAGCTTACAGTGAGAAAGACAAAGTAAAACAATATTAGTAGACAGGGAATATGGTAGGAAAGTGAATTTCAAGAGGAAAGAAAGTATGACAGCATTTTGGAAAGAGGTGACATATGAGCGCTGGAGAACGGAGAGAATGGGCTCTTTAATCAGTTCAGGACTATGAAGTCTTCTTTTTTAATTGTCGATACTGGCCGGCTGTTTTATTTAACTAAAAGGATACCTCTTATAGCGAAGGAATGGATGGATTTCATTTCCAAATCCTTCACTGTCAGACGTCTATTCTAACTGAAAATCATGTGGTGATAGCAAGAATACAATATGCAAGATGTCATTGTACTGGAAACATAAACGAATTGTTGAATGCTGACTGCGATAATATATTTTTGGAATGACAATAGCAAAAAGGAGAATGAGAGCAGTGAGTGAAATTAGATATGAGGTGGGAAGGGGCGACAATCCAGAAAAAAATGAAGGTGTAAACAGCTGAATCAGATGGCACGATTAATGGAAAGACGAAATATGGAGAAGGAATAAAGACAGAGAAGTTACTGACGACTTTTTGGAATATGCGATCAGGAAAGAGTGTCGGATTACAATCATGAAACCAGATATGACTGACTAGCCCACCAGTTTGTTGTCTATTTTTTTTTCAGTGAGGTAGGAAAATTATATGGCAGAATTGAGGTCCATAGGGTGAGAGAGACTAAAGAGGGATTAGTTTAGACGAAATACTGTGGGTAATAAATGTAACATAATGGGCGGGGATTCTGTACAGAAGAGTGTATTGTTACTGCGTCACTACGAAAACATATTTGCACATTTTATTCTTGATTCTTCCACCCGACTTTATTACGCTTATAAGAGTAAAAAAGTTAAAAGGTAAGGTTGAAAATATGGAAAGTGTTAAGAAAACAATAAGGAAGTGGTTATCAAACTACTAAAAGTGAGAGGCAGCGTACGTAATGGAGCGAGAGCAGTTAGTTACGGATGGATGGACAGTTCAATGAGCAGTTCTTTTTTCTGTTCAATATGTATACAGATGGAATAGTTAGGTAGGCCAAGGAGTAAAATATCATGAAGAAGGTCAGTACTGGGGAGAGAAAAGTGGAAATATACGGGTTTATTAAATCTTATATATATATATATATATATATATATATATATATATATATATATATATATATATACAGTATATATTTCATACCTGCTACCAAACGATTTTATTGTATTTGGCGGACATATCGTGGTTAAATGGTTGAAAACTGTCTGTATCTAACCCCGTCAGCTCGAAAGACAACGGAAAGGAAAATATTACTGGTCATAGCGTATAATAATAATAATAATAATTACTACAGTACCACTGCTACTACTACTACTACTACTACTACTTCTACTACTACTACTACTACTACTACTACTAATAATAATAATAATAATAATAACAGCAAATTAAATAAATGAATAAAATAAGTCGAGTAAATTCTGAAGTGTTAGTGTTGAGGACAAAATCTGTATGTTAATGAGTGGAGGAGTAAAGTCATGATATCTGACAGAGGCACTGGTACCTTTTTTTTTAACGCTTGCAAACTACAGGCGGTTCTACTTAGCTGAGGAGATATTTTTTTCTAACTTAAAGGATCAGATACAGCCTTAATTATTTCCATCAGAATAAGCAATCGTTTTTGTGTTTAATACATTCTTCCTGAGGTACTAAAATAAAGCGAAATGGTAGTAAGTGAGCTGAACGAATCTGTTACTGGACAATGTGAAGGAATTCAAATAAATTACTGATACTTGCGTTACAAAGGTCTAGTGTTTCCTCCGCCAAGGAGGTTATGTTTTACCCCGCGTTTGTTAGTCTGTTTGTCTGTCTATCTCTGGCTGGCTGTCTGTTAGCAGGATTGCTCAAAAAGCTATGAACTGATTTTGATGAAATTTTGTGGAAGGGTGGACCATGGGCCAAGGAATAAATGATTAAATTTTGGGCCGGATGTGGATCAGGAGTATCCCGCACAATATCTTCAAAAGTTCTCAATGAATTCCAATGAAGTTTTGCGAAAAGGTGCGCCATGGACCAAGAAAGAATTGATGATTATTTTTTTTTGGGGGGAGGAGGGATCCGGTTCTGATCCGGATCCTACATCCATGGGTCCGGATCAGGAATTACTCAAAGATTATGAACGGATTTTGATGAAATTTTGTTGAAGGATGGGCCATGGACCAAGAAAAAATTCATTAAATTGGGGGGCGGATCTGGATCCGGATCCTATATCCACAGATCCGGATCCTTTTTAATGGTAATGGCATTGGCGGAAGTATCCGCTCTCTGAGAGCTTTCTAGTTCTGTGATGGAACGTGAAGGTAAGTTCAGAATCAGCTCTGACATTAGACGTTCTGTGTGAGTAAATGATTCTGTGATCGGGGTGTGAGGGATTTAAAATTAGACGATGATACAAGGTGTTCTGCAACGGTGTGTGGTTCTATAATGTAGTTTAAAGACAGTGAAACAGATATTAACACTAAATGTTCGTTAATGCTGACTGCTATTGTGACAGAGGGTGTGAGAGGGATTTCAAATATATAAAGCACCAGTGCAAGACATTCTTTTAGGCTGTATGGTTTGATGATAGTGTGGGAGGATCGTAAACATTATGTGTTGTGAAAAGCTTGATGCATCTGTGGACTGTGTTAGTGAGTTCAATTAATTATGTGGGGCAAAAATTATATCAGGCGTTCTGTAAAGCTGCATGGATATAATGTAATATGATATTAAATGTGAGAGAGTTCAAGTATCAGAGAGAAACAGTGATACTAATGCTCTTTGTAAGGTTGTATGGTTCCATAATTGAGTGTATGTAGGGGGAAGCTCAAATGCCTGGAAGGTGTTTTGAGCAAAGTTGGTAGGATCGATGAGGAAATGAGAAAGTAGGCCCAGTGGGGCGGGAAAGTGGCAAGTGCTCTATAAAATATATATATATATATATATATATATATATATATATATATATATATATATATATATATATATATATATATATATGATTTATGATACGAACGTGAGTGTGGAGGTAAAGAGCTCCCTGCATGACACTGTGTGGGTGTAAAGTCTGATTTACGGGAGTGAGACGTGGACAGTTCTAGAAGGACAGAGGACACAATCAGGAGTTGTAGAGAAGAGTAATCTGAGGAACGCACATACAACTAATCCAGTCAGCCCGAGGACGACTTTTGTATTGTATAGTTGCTATATTCAGGCGCTTATTTTAAGTTTTGGACAAATTTCCCATACACTAAGTGCTAAATAGAGCCTTTATTAATTCTCCAGTACGACAAACCTTTCCCAAGCTGAATAAAAATTGTTTAGTAGCAGCAACAACAAACTACCAAAAGCAAGAAAAAGTAGACTCAGTAGTGAATGAGTGAATGGAGACTTAGGTGGACAACGGAACGAGTGTGCATGGAAAGCAGGGTGACGGCACACGGAACGAGTGTGCATGGATATCAGAGTGACGCCACACGGAACGAGTGTGCATGGATAGCAGAGTGACGCCACACGGAACGAATGTGCATGGATAGCAGAGTGACGCCACACGGAACGAATGTGCATGGATAGCAGAGTGACGCCACACGGAACGAATGTGCATGGATAGCAGAGTGACGCCACACGGAACGAGTGTGCATGGATAGCAGAGTGACGCCACAAGGAACGAGTGTGCATGGATAGCAGAGTGACGCCACACGGAACGAATGTGCATGGATAGCAGAGTGACGCTACAAGTAACAAGTGTGCATGGAAAGCAGAGTGACACCACACGGAACGAGTGTGCATGGATAGCAGAGTGACGCCACACGGAACGAGTGTGCATGGAAAGCAGAGTGACGCTACACGGAACAAGTGTGCATGGATAGCACAGTGACGCTACACGGAACGAATGTGTTTAGAAAAGCACGTTTGTTTTAACCTGACATCAATCCCTAAGCCCTTTCACCTCACCTGAATGTCGAGTTTGGCCAGAGTCATTTTACCTGGTAACCAAGAATATTGCTCCCACTTTATAACTAAGGTTCATCGAGATAAAAAAAAATAAAAAGAAAAAAGAAAAAAGAAAAGATAAACCTGGAAAAGTTAAACACCTCGCTCTGTTTTGATCTTTTCTGTGTTATTCTTGCCACCAACAGGCTTTTAAATTATGCCTGACAAAGATATCACAAAGTAATGGGTATTAACCTCTTATAATCTTAACACGATAAGAGGGTTTCCGATAACTGAATGGAATCATATGGCGATGGCAATAATCATATAAAAACAATGACTCCACAATACTCAAGGACTTAACACATACGGAATGCATGGAGTGTGCAAGGCTAACAAAGAAAGTGTTCAGACGCGAAGTTGAAGTGGGAATGAAGGGAGGAAGATCAGTAAGAGATGGGCGAATGAGTGCAAGAATGCATTAATTTATATTTAAAAAACAAAAAGTACTGAGATACACGCACTTTATATTTGTTTCTAGCTGGTCCCATCTCATCATCAGTAGTAAATTGAGGTCGTATTTTCCGCTTCTTCTCCCCTGAGATCTGTTCAACAAAGTGTAACTACGTCAATATAAAATGATAAATATACAACAATCCGTTATGGTGTTATATGTTATTGAATTTGCTAAAAAGTAGGTTCTACAAATATCCTATGCTACGTAGAATATGCTCCTTACTAACCATTTACAGACGCTTAGGCCCGATTTCAGGACGACGGGTTATACCTCGGATTTGAGCCTGGTTCAGAATACGGATTGGGGATTATTCGATCCCCGATTATAGCCCAGTGTTTAGCCATACTCAAGTCCCTGGATTATATCATAGATAATCCGAGACTGTGTAATCAGAATTTCAGACTGAAACACGCATTCGGACACGGTGATCACAGGCAATCAGCATGCGTTTTTTGAACGATGTGAGATTTGAATGTGGTGGGAAAACCATCCTCTAAAGAAAACGAGAAGTCTCTCCCTGCCCAGTTAGTACAATTGTATGGAAAATACTACTATTACTACTACCGCTAATAATAATAATAATAATAATAATAATAATAATAATAATAATAATAATCCAGTATATAATGAAATATCGCTCTAATTCGAGTGAATAAAAAAAAAAATGGCTTCATGAACACTGAAGTACTTAACAAGCCACAGCGGCTCAAAACCTCGTACTGAATATCGGGACGCTTGGATTGTGCTGGAATACAGGGTTTAAACCAGAGATCGGGTTTAAAACCGAGAGTTGAGTTTGGGCCTTAACGCCTGGCCTAGGGTAATGTGACATTTGGTTGTCATTACTGCGGGGATTTTTCAAGTGTTTACAAACCACCTGTTGCCTTAAGAAATGATAATCTATTTATTATAAGAAAATATACAGTACCTTGATATCTTGTGCGAGTGATTGTCCTGTGCTTGCAGTACATTTAGTACTTCCCTCTCACTTACCTGAAACTTCTAATACGGGTACAAGCAAATCGCAGTTTCCACTATATACCAGCTGTGAGCGCAGAATAACTATATAACAATAATGGAAGCCGTGCAGATAACTTCTCTTTATGTTTGCAAATGTTGTTATTTCAACTGACATTGAAATATAACAATTGACACATTCAAATAAATTTCTATAAATTACTTATGTTGTCATGCTATATCTCATCTCATGTATTTTAAATGATCACAAATTACTTTGAAAAATCTGATTACTAACAAAATTATAAGATTTCTCAAATACTTATAGTTTTCTCATTTCCTGAGTATTTTGTATTTCATTTTCTCCAGTAACTGGATTATGCAAACTTAGAGTTGCTATATCTGAACAGTCAAAATACAGGACACAGCCGCTGAAACCCATGCTTCTCCCCCCCCACCGGCCCCCAACACACATTCTTGGCCTTTGGCGTTATGAAACCTTTATATACATACAGTATATATATATATATATATATATATACCGGTACTGCCGTACTATACCACAGCCAATAAAATTTTACAATATATTGGACAACAGGTAAAGTACAAAATTGGCTAATTAATGACTGATAAATGCTAAAGCGCCTTAGATGCAGGATAAGATCATAAGAATAACAAATGCTTCAGTATAAAAATTAAAACTAATCCAATAACTGTGTGCAGTTACTGTGCCATTTATTCTATGGCTATAACAGCATTAAGTGCAAAAAAAAAAAAAAAAAGCTCGTGGCTGAGCAAGAGGAAAAGTGAGGACATTTTAGCTAGCTGCTAGCGCCAAACTAGTCAAGTTGGCAACACTTAAGCCCCTGTCACACATACGCGACTCAAGGCCCGACCGCGGTGCAATTCAAGGTCGAAACGGCTTTTGTCATCGGTCATCCCTTGATTCTCCGACAAAACCTGGACACTGGAGGGCGGTCGTGAGCCTCTTGGACGACTCCTCGAGCCTCACGAATTTTTAATGCGTGCGTTAAAAAATCATGGCCGCCTCAAGATTTGCCAAAAGTCGGGTCACAGTTGCATCGTAGCCGGGAGTGTCACGTGTCGGTTGTGAAGCAGTCTTAGCTCAATTGGATGCGTCGTGACACGGTCGCTGCATGTCGTGATGCTATTGCTGACAAAAAATCCGTTATGAATGCGTGTACCTCATCAACTGACTAGACACAGAAGAGATCCATGGTGATGTGCTGGGTGTCATTGGTGGTCTAGGTGTGATGCCCCGCCCCACGCTGGGTGTCAATGGTGGTTCAGGTGTGATGCCCCGCCCCAAACTGGGTGTCATTGGTGGTTCAGGTGTGATGCCCCGCCCCAAACTGGGTGTCATTGGTGGTCTAGGTGTGATGCCCTGCCCCTCGCTGGATGTCACTGGTGGTCTAGATGTGATACCCCGCCCCATGGGTCGGTCGTGGGGGGACGTGGGGGTGTTGTGGGGTGGTTGGGGTGCATTCCCCAAACGCGTCACGCAGTCGTCTTGTGTTCGTGGGCGGTCGTATCATGGTCGTGGCAGACAAAAATTCATTAAATTTCAAATTTGAAGACTCATAGCTCCATTGCCTTGCAGTCGCCTCGTGATTATGTCGCGTTCTTGAGGACGTCACGACAGGTCGTGCAGCAGTCCTGACGCGGTCGTTAGGCAGTCATGAGTAGAGCAGATTCGGGGCCAGTCGGGAGGCATGGGAGCCAACCAGGACACGACCTTGAGTCTCGCCGCTGTCGGCCCTTGAGTCGCGTATGTGTGACAGGGGCTTTACCAGCTGACGAAAACAACTAGGTCTCTCTCTCTCTCTCTTGTCATTACAGATTTTATCGGTATATAAAATTTTTCGAGAAAAAGTGATGGAAGCTGAAATCCCGGACTTTTGGAGAAATTTTGACATTCCTCCTGGACGAAGATTTTGGAACTTAAATGCAGGACATGTCCGGGAAAATCCGGACGTATGGCAACCCTTTGCAAACTGTAATGTAGCAAAGTCAGCAGCGTCTCCTTTCACGGTTTCAGGGTGACTGGAGAATGTATGGCGTGACACTCCAACTTGGAAGGAGATACGGTCAGGTTCTCGCACAAAAACTTAAAGCAACCAGAAGCAATGAATGGTGGTAAATCCTAATTACACAGTACATATACATGTCCTGGGGTGAGGTTCCCGGCTACCCCAAGCATACATAAAAGTGTAAGTGCCATGGTGCGCTACCTCTGTCTGCCCCAAATGTACTGTATAAGTATGTGTCTTGGTGTGAAGGGACGAAGACTAAGATGAAAAATCAAAAGCTCTCCTCCATCCACCAGAACATCTACCTGCACAGGAAAATAACTAAAACACACACACACACACACACACACACACACACACACACACACACACACACACACCTTGCAGGATCAAAATGTTTTAAGAAAATATTATAGCATCCCTTGGAACGACAGGATGAACTGATGGCCAGATGAGACCTTGGAGCCATTTTTGTCATTACCATCATAATTATCTCAGGGATTAGTTGCTGTTTGGATGTATGATGAAAATGTAAGAGGTAACACAGACGTTTGGAGGTATCTGCTAGTCACGAGCTCCTTGACGAATTTTTGGACTTGACGTCAGGTAATAGACTGAACAATGTTATATTACACAGAACACTTATGTTAAAAAGAAAATGCAATAATATCAATTAAAGATCTGAAATGTGCGTGCCTTGTTCCAAGACTCTGCAGACTAGGGCAAGACCCACTCAGCTTCTCTGGCCACTTTGACATATGATCAGCTATACATAGCTTGAAGACAAAGGGTTGCCTTCTCGTTGGTTATGCCCAAAGACGCCAGCAGATTTAATTCACTCCAAGAGACCTTTCGAAGATGAGGGGTTTGCCAGTCTGAAGTAATCCGTTTACTGGAAGGGATTTCCCCTTAATGAAGAATACGTACATCACCTTTCTGCCCAATAATTCTTCATACTTGAGGAAAATCGTCTACAGCTAGCCAGAATTATCTTGAAATAAATCAACATACTGAAGGAGTCAAGAAAAGTGGTGAGATGCCAGTTTTTTGTTGACGCTTACGCCGGATTTGTCTGTATGAAGTGGTGGTGCTTTGTGGTAATGCCTTGAATTCTGTGATGTTTTCTTTAGTTTATCTTTGCATCTCCAGATGATGTTACTTTGCATAAGTCTTTGTCTTTACTTGTGTGATGTCTTAAGCTGAATATAACTGCAGGGAGATAACAAAAATAAGCCAAAATGATCGTCAACTCCTTTAAAGAACTAAATCGTTGACTGCCTGAATATCTATCAACAGAACAAAATCTAGTATTAACCTAAACAAATTTCCAGGTGAATACCACTGGCAGAGAAGATGATTCGAGAAAGTTATTGGCGTCTGTGACTGGCTTGAATTCCCTCAGCTGATTAAACTGTTTCGGTGTTAGCACGAAGAAGAGCATTCACCTGATGTAGTGCTGCCTACTTCTCCCTTCACCTACATCCTTCTTTTTCTGTGTCTGTCCTCCTCTCTTCCTGTTTCTCCCATCTTTCGTGTCACTTTTATTACTCTTCTTTCCTTTGCAGGTGGCTTTACATTGAGCGAAAAGCCTAATGATTTCCTCTAAGCCAGGAAACCATTTACAGTGCTGGATGGTAACCATGTAATCAACCCATTCGTGTTCCCTACGTGTCAACAAGTGGGTTGGCGGAGGGTTAGTGCCCCATATGGGATTATGGCGTCGGGCTATTGATAGATAGACAGACCATACGTAGCGAGAGGATTAACCAGTTCAGTTTCATGACATAGTATATTTGTTATACTCTTGCTATCTTCAGATAAACTCATTTAGCATAGGGTGAAAATGAGGATGTGAAGAGGTCAGTGCAGAAGGATTCTAACCTCACCACAACAAATATTTTCTACTTTAACAATATCGTCCTAAGGTAGTAAAAATAAACTAAACAAATACGTAGCTTGATTCAAGGGGCTAAGCCACGTACAAAGATATTTTCTGTATGTGTATCTGCCACTTTCTATTTACCCTTTTCTTTTTTCCACTTTTTTTTTTTTTTTAAATTAAGGAGGCAATCTGTGTTAGGATTTTCTGGGTTATTACCTCCTGATGGGGTAAACAAGGAATCTCATTCTTATCCACTCTGTAACTCTCTAGGCTCCTGAGTCTATTTGCTGGTAAGGATGAGGCAAATAATCTGTGATGAAATTTCTCTCTCTCTCTCTCTCTCTCTCTCTAGGTGGCAGCATCTGAAGGGTGTGTGACGCTTTGCGGTAGGAAAGGTGTGAAGTCGAAGCACAGACATGAGAGAGAGAGAGAGAGAGAGATGCAATGAATTACCCCCACAATAAAAGCTTCACTGGGCAGCTATTTACTGGTCTCAGGACGCTCAGGGACCATCACTCTTCCCAGCCCCCACCCTGGCTGCCAATACTTTCCCACACACCTTTATTATACATACTTCTAGGTGTAGGAACCCGAGGCGAGGCTCCCCTAGTGCTGTGCATTATACCTGCACAGAACGATGTCTTTTCATTTTTATACAGCACACATCCATTTTTCTCATGTTAAGGGGTATTGCTATGACAACGAGGTCAAAAAAGGTTATTCCCTCAAGTTCAAAATGACCCTCCCTTTAAATATACTGTGATTTTTGAAAAAGAATGATAAAGAATAATAAAGAGGCCCTGATGAAGGGAAAATGATCTACACAGTCTCATTCGTAGCATTATTTTAAGTCCGAGAAACTCTCGGAAACTTATTCGATATCAAACGTATGTGCATGGAAACCGTCACTCCAACTGTGATAGTGTAACAGCAAAAACCTGTGTGTGTGTGTGTGTGTGTGTGTGTGTGTGTGTGTGTGTGTGTGAAGGTCACAGCCTTACTCTTAGATAGGACTATTACAGCTCTCAGCTCTCTTCCGCGAGGGTAAAAAGCTGACAATCACGACCATCACATGATCCTCCTGACCGACCCAGTGAATTACACACACACACACACACACACACACACACACACACACACACTTTATATATATATATATATATATATATATATATATATATATATATATGGAGCCACTGTGGTACAGTGGTAAAGTGTGCGTTTCGCACACTGGAGAGCGAGGGTTCGCTCCCCGCCAGGGTAATAAACTTTGGAAGCGTTCTCCCGGCCATGTACTGCTTTGGCGGACACCAGGGGTGCTGTGGTTGAACCAGTGTCGCATACTGTAAAGTATGCTTGCACCCAGTCGGCTTACACGAGCCGATTACACTTGGTTCACAGACTACACACACATCCAAAGCCACAACAACACTACAGTTACACCTACAAGCACTTCTCACCCAACATACAATCTCTATTAGACAGCCTAAGCCACTTGGTAGAGATACATTGGCTGTATCGTCCCTACTTCGGTCGGGATAGACCGGTCCTGCAGTGGATACTTAAACGGCTCATGATGATGATATATATATATATATATATATATATATATATATATATATATATATATAATGTACATCACCTGCGTCGCACCGTGAAACCATTATATGAGGGTTGCAACATCAGAATGACCAGAGTGATGAGGGAAGGAATGGGCAGGATGGACTGGAATATTGGTGAGCGGTGCGGCGGGGACAGGAAAGCATACTCGTACAGTGTGAATATCGGCTTGACTGTAGTGAATATCTGTTCCAAAGTTTCTCCCACAAGTGCAGGTGTAAGGGTATAGAGTTGTGATGGGAGGGGGTTGGTTGTACTATGTATGATAATGTATGTGCCAAGGTGTATAACTGTTGTGTGGTGCAACTGATGAAATGGTTCCAGGCTGCCAATATGTTTTGTAATCTGATAAACCTGTTGTCACGAATGTGCAGTCTGGCGCTGAAATGCTTCCTATTCCCAGTGGACAGCGTAAGGCTGAGAAGAGTCCCTTGTGTACAGATCAGAGTATTCTATAACTTAGTGTAACGTGATGGCATCTCTTGTAGTACACATGATCACAACTTATTTCTCTTCCAGTGAATTTAGTGAGAGAAAGAAGCTAGACACCAAGGGAGTAGGATGAACCTCCTCTAACTAAAAGTATCATGTCGTCGTGGGAGGTGTTGTAAGTTTCACAACCTGAGCTACAGAGTGTCTACCGGTATTTAAGTACATCCTCTTTAACCAGGCAGAGATCTTGTAGGCCTACGACTAGATAATCGTGCCAGCGGTGGGCGACATGCTAAAACTGTGGTGGGTGCGGGGAGGGACCACTGGAGTATAAGCTGTGAAGATTAATGGTGTAGAGTTTATGGTTTTAGTGCTATTGTAAAGTATCCTCCAACAACAACATGTACAAGACAAGTTCAAAAGGTTTTCAATAGCCTTTCGTCTTAAGATGCACACACACACACACACACACACACACACACACACACACACACACACACACACACACACACACACACAGTTTGTAAGAGGAAGAGCTGTGAAGAAAAGGTGAAAGGTATTAAAGGTATTACTGAATAAAGACGAGAAACAAGATACAATACTATATCAAACAGAGAGAGAGAGAGAGAGAAAGAGAGATGGATTGTATTAAATGACAGTTTGGACTATCTCTGCCGCACACACCCCTTTGCTAACACACACACACACACACACACACACACACACACACACACACACACACACACACACACACACACACACACACATCCCCTTCATTTTAGGCATAATTTAAATTAATTTCCCCTGATATATACCTGTATAATACTGGGGTTTGTCCACCAACACACACTGGCCAACGGACGGGAAAGTGCACACCTGTGACATACATGACTGACACACCTGACATACTTTATCTATCTATCTATTGCCAGACGCCTCAATCCCGTTTGGGGTGGCCACAAACAAATCGCCTCCAAGTCGCCCTGTCCCCCGCCATTTCACTGCCCTGCTCCCAACTCACACCCCCCTCTCTCATATACCTCTCCACCCCATCCCTCCATCTCATCCTCGGCCTCCCCCTCCCTCTTCCCCCCTCCACCTCACTCACATACACTCTCTTCGTCAGTCTTTCACCCTCCATCCTCTCCACATGGCCAAACCACCTCAGCGTGTTCCTCATAACGCTTCCTATCACATCCACATCCACACCACAACGCTCCTTTATATCCTCATTCGTCAGCCTGTCTCTCCACGTGACTCCACAGGCTCCTCTTAAATAACTCATTTCCACTGCTCTCACTCTTGACTTGTGTCCTTCCAACAACGTCCAAGCTTCACTTCCATACTCGTGTACCTGAATGACATACCTGGTGTTTCTTGTACAGATGGTACCTTAATGGCACGACATACCTGAAATATACCTGGATGACATTATTAGTGCTTATGACACACACGACATATACCTGGCTGACACACCTGATATCCAGCTGATTGACATACCTGACATGCCTCATTGGCACACCTGACATGTCTGACTGATATACCTGACAGTCACTCCATTCATATCTGACTGACCTGACGTACCTGACTGGCACACCTGACATGCCTGACTGTTATACCTGACTGTCACTCCATTTATATGTGACTGACACCTGATGTATCTAACTGGTGCACCTAAATTACCTGACTGACACCTGATATAACTGACTTACTTCAATGGCACACCTGACATACCTGACTGACGCACCTTACATACCTGTCCGATACATCCGACATATGTGACTGACATACCTAACATACCTAACTGACACAGTTGACATATCTGACTGACACCTGACATTCCTGACTCGCGCAACTGACGTATTTGACTGATATTCATGACTGACATACATGGTAACCTGACTGATACACCTGGCAACCTGACTGACACACCTGGCTGATACACCTGGCACATACCTAACACAACTTAAATGCACATAACACTCCTGGTACACATCTGGTACTTATGACACACATGACACCTCTAATTCATTCCTGGACTATATAACGACTGAAACAATTCGACTCCGACACACCTGATTCATTCCTGGTATATTTGTCACACCAGACACACGCCTGGTGTGTTTAATATACCCGATAAACACGTGACGCACACGAGACTCATACCTGTTTTTGTCTCACATGACATTCTTTACACACCAGTTTAGCACGTGACATACACCAACTGCAAGTCTGACACACTTACTTCACACTTGACACACACACACACACACACACACACACACACACACACACATGCGCACACGCCGCTCGCTGGTGCAATGGTAACGTTCTCGCTTGCCAACTGGTGGACGGGAGTTCGCGCCTCGCTCAGGTTGCGAAAAAGTTTCACTGACGAAGTGGGTGGTTACTGTCCCCCTTGAGCAAGGGGACGTGTGTGTGTGTGTGTGTGTGTGTGTGTGTGTGTGAAGGTCGCAGCCTTGCCCTTAGATCGGACTATATGAGCTCTCAGCTCCCTTCCGGGAGGGTAAAAGCTGACGATCACGACCATCATGTGATCCTGACCGACCCAGTGAATTACACACACACACACACATACACACACACACACACACACACACACACACTGACACTACTGCTTCATACCTGGCTCTGACGTAGCACACACTCAACTCACACTTGATTCGTCTGATCGCACTTGAATCAGACTTGACACATCTGACACACTTCATACACACACATAGTCATGATTCACACGCGTTACACTAGACACAAATCATGCATACACTTGATTTATACCCCACAGTCCTGACACAAACTTCGCTATGTTTAACACACCTGACACAACATATCTAATGTAACACAACAACACACATAATATAATACACACCACGCGACTCTTGCACAGTAATTCAAGAAGGAGCAGTTTGATAGTGCAGCACCCGCCCAACCAACTACAAAGCCGAGCATTTGACTTTTCCCTATGATCCTGATTTTCGACCGGCTGTCATCAAAAGCGAGTTGCATCACTCTTCCCCGACCCCTAACCATTTGCACCAAGTTTGGTCATAATCGAATCAAATCTGTTTGAGTTTACCTGCCCTATGAACATTTTCTCTGACCTATTGCTCTTAAAATCAAATCTCGTCATCGTTGAATGACCTTCAGTCCTCCCACCAATTATGGTTAAAGTCGAACCAAACTGAATTATAGGCTCGAAAGTCCACTCGCATAACTCACGGACTTTTAACGCACGAATTATCTAACTCACGGTGTCCTTGTCTAAGTCACCATTATCACCAAACTCACGGAAAATGCTTTAACTCGCGTTACTCCACTAGAAAATGGTTTATGTCTGAGGAGATCTATAACTCACGGTTTTGTAGCCACAACTCGCGACTGGAAGCCATTCACATTTAAGCACATAGTCCTTGTGATTGTGCAGCCAATCAGAACAATGCTTTCTCCACCCACGCCACCTACTCCTAGTGGTCAGTACTGCAACTAGGCTAGTGTGCGGAAGCCGCAGCTCGTCTCTCGTCGACGTAAGCATTGTCATCAGTAGGATTTAGGTAAATGCTTTCCTGCATTCTTTATTATCATACAAGAATATATAATGTCATTTAATGCTGTTTATTATCATTATAAGATATGTACTACATACTTCTGAGACAGGATGTTAGTGTTAAGTGGTGTTAAGAGGGTTCCGTTAATGTTATACTAGGCTACCTGGCACCATGGCAGAATCAAATATATTTTTTCCCATAAGGTGTGTTTTTTTTAACTCACGTTTTTCCAATTCACGGCATGAGTTCAGAAGGAAATTACAGTGAGTTAGGCGAGTGCAGTGTACTTTGTCTTGTCTAGTGATATTGATCTTTAATTTTTTTTTCCTATGCTTTACCCCGAACAGCCTAACAAAGTTGACCAAAACCTGATCGAAACACTAAAGTTAACCTTGTCATGAAACCTATACATTTAAGTGACTGTTCTCAAATCATTCCCCAAGTCCTTCCAAAGGTTTGGTTTAAATCGGGCAAAACTGATGAAGTTCCCCTTGCCGTGCAGCCCTGGATTTTGAGCAATTGATCTGAAAAGAGAAAGAAAAGAAAAAGAAGTAGGATGACCCTTAACCGTTCCTACAAATTTCCTCCAAATCAGCTCAAAACTGCTTTAGTTATTTCGTGCATGCACAAACATTTGGGTCGATTTGACCTTGCCCTGTGACTTTGGGCTTTGAATGATTATACCCAAGAATTGTGCTCAAGAAGCAAAAGAAAACCCTATGGGTTCTTATCAGTTACACTGTACGACAATAAAAACAGGATATGAACTCACATCCAGCACAATATCTTCAAAAGTTCTCAAATGAATTTCGATAAAATTTTGTGGAAGAGTGGGCCATTGATAAAGGATCAATTGATTAAATTTGGGGGCGAATCCCGATCCTATGTTTTCCACACAATATCTTCACGGATCCGGATCTGGATCCGGATCCGCATCGTTTGTAATGGTAATGGCATTGGCGGAGGTATGCGCTCTCTGACTGCTTTCTAGTTGTAAATGTGTCCAAGGGGAAGGGCGATGCCCTAGACGGAGGAAATTATAGAGCCATAACACTTTTGGACCACATAATGAAGGTAATGGAGAGAGTTCTAGAAGGTGTAATTAGAGAAAAAGTGAATACTGATGAGATGCAGTTTGGATTTATGTCAGGTAAGGGGACCATTCATGACAATTTCATTGTTCGACAGCTTCAGGAAAATATAGGAAAGAAAAGGGAACTGTACTTTTTGTTGTTTTGGAGATGGCCTTTGACAGAGTCTCCAGAGAGGTGGTCAAGTGGGCAATGAGAAAGTTTGGGATCGAGGAGTGTTTGGTTAGAGTGGTTATGGCTGTGTATGTGAGTGCTCGCACCCAGGTGAGGCTGAATGGAGATTTCAGTGACGAGTTTTCCGTGAATGCTGGTGTGCATCAGGGGTTAGTCTGGAGTCCCTTATTACTTATCATTGTATTTGAAGCCCTCTCACGTAACTTCACGTGATTTCGGAGATGGACTCCCGTGGGAGATGTGTGCCGTTGATGTGGTGTTGATTGCAGAGAACGGAAGAGAGGCAGAGGAAAGATTCAGGCAGTGGTGAGATGGTTTTTTTTTTTTTTAATGCGAGGAAGAAGGAACCAAAGGCCATGAGCCCGCAGTAACAGTTCCCTCCAAGAGAAAAACAAAATACAATAGAGAGCCAAATTCAAGATCCGATCATTTTGAGATGCCTGGACACACTGCGTTTGAAAGACTGGAGATCATAGGCAGCAGGAAATACATACAGAGGGAGACAGTTCCAGAGCTGACCTGTTGCATAAATGAAAGACTGGGAGTAACGGTTAACTCTTGCATTAGAGAGTTGGACAGAAAAAGGATGAGAATTTGCTACCAGACGGGTGCTACGCGCCCGTCGTAGAGGTGGAGGAATGCAAGCAGACAGTTCAGAGGAGCAGTGACCATTAAAGTAGCGATAGAAAAGAGATAAAGATGCAACAGTGCGGCGAAGAGACAGAGGTTGAAGGAAGTCAGTAAGAGGAGGAGAGTTAATGAGACGGAAAGCCTTTGACTCCACCCTATTGAGAAGAGCTGTATGTGGGGAGCCTCCCCACACATGAGAGTTGTACTCCACACAGGGGCGGATAAAACCCCTGTATAGAGTCAACAATTGTGCAGGGGTAAAGAAAGAGCGGAGTCGGCTTAGCACACCCAATCTCTTCGAAGCAGATTTTACAAGAGATGTAATATGATCTTTCCATGATAAGTCCTGAGTAAATGAAACCCCAAGCATGTTCAAGGATGATGCAGGATTAAGCTGAATATTATTAAACATTAGTGGGTATACCTGTGGAAGATTTTGTCGGGTTGATAGGTGTAAGAACTGAGTCTTAGATGCATTAAAGACAACCATATTATTTTTACCCCAGTCAGAGATACGAGCCAAGTCAGACATTAGGTGTGCCATAGCCTCATCCCTTGTTTGTTGAAGTAACTGTTGAGATGGGCGTTGCGGGAACCGAATGGAAAGGTGAAGGGTGGAGTCATCAGCGTATGAGTGGATAGAGTTAGATGTACAGCTTAGAAGATCATTGATGAATAAAAGGAAGAGAGTTGGTGATAGGACAGAGCCCTGAGGAACACCACTGTTGATAGATCTAGGAGAAGAACGATGGCCGTCTGCAACAGCTGCTATAGAACGACCAGAAAGGAAGCTAGCGATGAAGGAACAGATAGAAGGATAGAAACCGTAGGAGGGCAGTTTGGAAATTAAAGATTTATGCCAGACTCGATCGAAAGCCTTTGAGATGTCAAGTGCAATGGCAAAGCTTTCGCCAAAGTCCCGAATGGAGGATGACCAGGAGTCTGAAAGGTAGGTGAGAAGATCGCCAGTGGAGCATCCCTGATGGAACCCATACTGACGATCGGAAAGAAGGTTGTGATAGGAAAGATGCCATAAAATTTTTATATTAAGAATTGACTCGAAAACTTTTGAAAGACAGGACGTTAAAGCAATTGGACGATAGTTGAAGGGTTGGGAGTGGTCACCCTTCTTTGGGACTGGCTGAATGAGAGCAAACTTCCAGCAAGAAGGAAAGGTACAAGTTGACAGACAAAGGCCAAAGAGTTTGCCTAGGCAGGGTGTAAGCACAGAAGCACAGTTCTGGAGAACAACAGGAGGGACCCCATCAGGCCCATATGCCTTGTTAGTACTGAGGCCAGTGATGGCAGAAAATACATCAACTGAAGAAATTTTAATGTCAGCCATGAGGAAGTCAGAGGGGGGAAGTGATGGAGGAACAGCACCGGAATAGTCTAAGGTGCGAAGAGATCTGCTTTATCAGTAGAAGAAATAGCTACAGAACCATCAGAGTAGAAAAAAGGAGGGAAGGATGATGAGGTAAAGTTGTTAGAAAGATTTTTGGCAAGGTGCCAGAAGGAGCGGGAAGAATTCGAGTTGGAGAGTTGCAAGCATTTAGTATGGATGAAATTATTTTCAGTAGAGCGAAGAACAGACTTAGCATGATTCCGGGCAGAAACGTAAAGATGATGTGATTCAGGGTTGGGTTGGCTCCGGTACCTTTTGTAGGCCCTCTCCTTGTTGCGGACAGCATTAGAACAAGCGTGATTAAACCAAGGCTTTCTTGCGTTAGTCAAAGGATATGAGAAAGGAATGTATGCTTCCATGCCCGAGAGAATAACCTCCGTAATGCGCAAGGCACACTCAGATGGCTCACGGCCATGGAAGCAATAATCATTCCAGGGAAAATCAAAGAAGTACTGCCTGAGGGCCTCCCAGTCCGCGGCTCCAAAATGCCACAGACGACGTTTCCCTGGAGGGTCCACAGGCCGTACCGGAGTGATAGGACAGGTTAAGGTAATAAGGTTGTGATCGGAGGAGCCCAATGGAGAGAAAAGATTAACAGAGTAAGCAGAAGGATTAGTTGTGAGGAAGAGGTCAAGGATGTTGGAGCTCTCTCCAAGGCGGTCAGGGATACGGGTAGGGTGCTGTACAAGCTGCTCTAGGTCATTAAGGATAGAAAAGATGTAGGCTTGTTCACCAAGTGGATCAGTGAAAGGAGAGGAGAGCCAAAGGTGGTGGTGAACATTGAAATCTCCAAGAATGGAGATTTCAGAGAAAGGAGAAATGGATAGAATGTGTTCCATCGTAGAAGTAAGATAGTCGAAGAATTTTTGATAGTCAGTAGAATTAGGGGATAAGTAAACAGCACGGATATATTTAGTCAGAGAATGACAGGAAAGCCGAAGCCAGAGTGTGGAGAATTCAGAAGAATCAAGTTCAGGAACACGAGAGCAAGATAAGTCGTTGTGTATATATACACAACAGCCACCTTTGGCTTTGAAATGAGTATAGAGAAAGTAGGAGGATACAGAAAAGGGTTTGCTGTCATTGCCTCAGACAGCTGAGTCTCCGTTAGAAAAAGAAGGTGAGGTTTAGAGGAGGAGAGGCGGTGCTCAACAGAGCGAAAGTTAGAGGAAAGGCTGCGAATGTTGCAGAAATGAAGAAGAAGAGAGTCAGACAGTGGTTCCAGGCACCTTGAGTCGTCACCGGGAGAGGGGCAGATGGTGGGGGCATTTAAGGTCCCCCCCCCCCCTGGGGACTCCGAGGCTTGATAAATCGACGCCATTTTTGGTGAATTTTGAATAGGAAGTGTAGTGTGTACTGTGCATGTAGTTTGGTGAAGATAGTTAGAGAAATTTGTACTGGAGAGCATGCTGGCCTACTCTCTGTGTAACTGAGACATTGAAAAAGTTCAGCAAAGGGGGATGGTCAGGAACTAGTCCTGAGGGCTGATGAAACGGGAGCTCCAGCACTCCCTGTCATCAACTTTCCATCCACCTCGGGAGTACTGCCCTGCTCGACTGGTGCTACAGTCTACTCCACAAGGGCTTAAGAGTAAATGCAAATAAAACAAATGTGATGATATCTAGGGTTGGCGGCGGTACTGTCAAAGAAGAGGAAGAGTGGCCATGTGCGGTTTGTCACAGGGACGTGAGAAGTTATGAAATCTTGTCCAGTGTTAGTGATAAGTGGGTGCTTAAGAGATGTAGTGGTATTAGAGGTAGAATGCGAGATAATGCTGACTTCAACTATGCGTTGTGTCCGGGAGAGCATGTGGAGACTGTCAGGCGTGAAAAGACTGATCTTGCTGGTGAGTCTCCTGAGTGCGCATAAAGGTTTTGTAACTTGAGAAACATGTTATGTGCTGGAGATGAGGCTGGAGCTAGCTCTGTGACTAGAATGAGGAGTTATTGGAAGAAGTCCAGGGAGCTGTTGCCTTTCCTGACATTCAGAGGGCTCTCCCTCCGTGCTAAGGGATCTTCATATGCGGCTTGTCTTAGGAGTGTCATGCTGTATGGTAGTGAGATTTGGTCAGTAAAGGAAGAGAATATTCGTAGGCTCAAACACATAGAAATGACAATGAATAGTTGAAAGTGCTGTGCGTCTTCGAATGCAAGGCCTGGGGGGGGATTGGTTTACGGTTAAGACCTGGGGAGTCAGAGAATGTGACTTCAGGGATAAGAGACTGAATAGGGAGGCTGCCAGTGATCGAGCAGCATGAAAAGCCGCCACTAGGTGACCAAGGCCGACGCATGCAAGCATGTTCGAGCCTATATAAACGAATCGGTGAGGGATTCAGTTCCTCCCCCCCCCCCAAAAAAAAAAAAAAAAAAAAAAACAGAATCTTGGTAAGTTGTACACTCGTATAGTGGAAGGCGTTCCCACCACCCAGCCGAACTCACCTGGGAAGTTTCATTGAAATCCATCAAATAGCCTAGGAGTTAAAGTACACACACACACACACACACACACACACACACACACACACACACACACACACACACACAATCTAGCGTTACGGTACAGGACGCGTTGGTGAAAATGGTAACATTGTGCTTCGCGTAAATGAAAGTAATTCTATTCCCTTCCTCAGCAACTAATTCTTTGTCACACCTCAGTATTCACGTTTATGTTATTTATATTGCTTTAATACCGAGTTGGTAACACACAACAGAGTATCGTGGTGTTTTGTGTGTCGCTTATGTGTAATGTGCAGAATAAATTCCTAAGGATGGGGTGTTACGAATCTCCAAAATTGTGTATAATAATGATACTTGGTGTCCATCCGTTTTGTGTTATTATTCGCTTTTAATCTGATAACTAAGCATTGCGAATTTCGTTATATTGTATATGATGATGATGATGATGATGCTAGAGAGAGAGAGAGAGAGAGAGAGAGAGAGAGAGAGAGAGAGAGAGACGACCATGCAAAGATGAAGACTACAAACGAAGTGAGCAGAAGGCATGCATGAAAAACAAGGGGGATAGTGGGAAAAATTATAATGAAGTAATGTGAGATTGAGACGTTCAGTAAGCGGCGAGAAGAGAGAGAGAGAGAGAGAGAGGGAGAGAGAGAGAGAGAGAGAGAGAGAGACTGTATTCGTCTTGGCGAGTAAAGTGAGACAGAGACAGATGAAAAGTAGAGACAAGGCTAAAAAGTGATATGGATGAAAGTGAGGCAGACATAGATGGAGCAAAGAGTTAAGGGATCAACAGCTGAACCAAAAACATAGCAAAGAGGGATATAGATGAAACACTGAGACTGACTGAGATGGAGCTGAGCGAGAGCTGAATGAGATAAGTAGCTGAAACTGAGACAGACATAAGTAGAAAGGTAGAGAGCGATGTAGGCTAGATGAGAAAGTAAGACAGGCTAGATGGATCAGAGAGATGAAGGTAAAAGCGATAAAAATCTGAAACATATAAAGCAGAAAAGTAGCTCAGTCGGTAGAGAGGTGGCCTGCAGTCCTGCCGGACCCAGGTTCAAATCTCCGCTGGGGCAGGTAACATTTCAAGGATTTGAATTTAGTAAATGTAGACTTTACTGATCTACCAGAACACCCGCTACATGTCGTAAAAATACCCTCGCTAATAACAATACACCAGTCCTGTATGAGACAGCCCTAGCATGTATTCAATATGGACGGTGGGTGTTAGCGCCGAAGTGGTGACATGTGGAGGTGTATGGTATGTAGGAAAACTACCGTACTAGGCCTACAGGCTGTGAAGTCTTTGCCCAGACTCGGACACACACACACACACACATATATATATATATATATATATATATATATATATATATAAATGTGTGTGTGTGTGTGTGTGTGTGTGTATGTATACATATTTGAAAGTAAAGTTAATGAAAGTTAGGCTTAAATAAGTAAAGAGAGAGAAGAAGCTATACTCTCGAACGTTCATGTACCATTCAAAATCAACATTCGAGAGTAAAGCAGGGTGCGTCATGAGGATAGGTGCTGAGACCATAAGCCGCTGTGAATACGCCTGTCACATCAATGGCGTGGAGTCCACAGGGTTCACGGCCCGGTATTCACTGCCCGTCCTCCTGGCGCCAAAGTTCCCAAATGAAGACCAGGAAATGCAAGATGTAGGGCACCATGAATACGTAGCACACTATCTTCACTTTGGCCTTAATCCATTGCCATGCGTCGTCCTGGTCCTCCTCTTCTTTTCTGTATTTGTCTACCTGCCCATCTACCTGCAAGTCTACCTGCCCCTGTCCGTCCACACCGTCACTACCATACACAGGTAGGAAATTCCCGGAGGAGTCGGTGACGGCAGGCGTGGGGGGAAGGTCTTCATGGCGTGGCGCTCGCTAGGGTGTGAGGCCAAACGGTGGAGAATGGGTTTGGCAAGGGGTGTGGGTTGGGGAGGGAGTGTGAACTGGAAAGGAGTGATGAGTGGGGGTGAGGAACCTTTGGGGTGAAGGGTCAGAGGGTGGGGTGAAGGATGGGACCGACAAGTGAGAGAACATCTCAATGTTTAAAGGCACTTCTCCACTTCTAGGTCCCTTAACCTCCTCCGTAGTCACCCCTTTAGCAGTAGACCCCACCTCAACTTCCTGGTGATGTTCAAGCGTCCTCTCAGGGATGGTCTCGCCCACATACTCGAGATGGATCTCGTCCCCATCCAGGGAATCGACCTCGGTCTCGATTTCAGAGTGGGATGAGTTCAGGAGTTCGCTCACTTCACCTTGAAGGTGGCTCTCTCCCTTATCATGGGGCTTAACTTCACCCTCGTTGACTGTGTGGCCATCGACCTTCCGGTCTACCTGAGGGTGGATCTCGACCTCATCAAGGGTCTCGATCCCACCCTCGTTGACTGTGTGGCCATCGACCTTCTGGTCTACCTGGGGGTGGATCTCGACCTCATCAAGGGTCTCGATCCCACCCTCGTTGACCGTGTGACCATCGACCTTCTGGTCTACCTGAGGGTGGATCTCGACCTCATCAAGGGTCTGGATCTCACCCTCGTTGACTGTGTGGCCATCGACCTTCTGGTCTACCTGAGGGTGGATCTCGACCTCATCAAGGGTCTCGATCCCACCCTCGTTGACTGTGTGGCCATCGACCTTCTGGTCAACCTGAGGGTGCATCTCGACCTCATCAAGGGGCTGTTCCACTCTTGTCGAGTTAGTGCCCTTTTCCTCGTCGACCTAAACCCCCTTGCAGCACCAGAGGAGACTCGTATCCCGCAGGAAGCGCCATATCCTGCTTCCCAACTTGCGGAACCACCTCCCCACCCGCTACAGCAGCACAGTAACGAGCGATTTTTTCCCCATAATTGTTTTCGAAATTTAGTAAACTCAAGAAATATATACAAGTTATTTACTGTGTATGAACTGGTTTTGTAGGTCATTTAAGATGGTGTGTGTGTGTGTGTGTGTGTGTGTGTGTGTGTGTGTGTGTGAAGTTGGTGTTTGTTTGTGTCTGTGTCTGAGTAAAGAGAAAGAAACTTAATGGCACGAGTATGTTAAGAAAGATTTTGATAGGAAAAAATGGCTAAAAATAAAGTAGGTGTGCAGTTTTCTCATGTGTATTATGAAAAAAAAAAAACATGGCGGCTGCATACCCATTCTTGCGATATGTCTAGTGGTTTCTTTGAAATCATGTATTCAAAATACACTAGTTCTGATCATTTATATTTTGGAGAGGGGGCTTAACCCCCCCAAGAGTCATTGAGGTGGTCACACGCCCCATACATCGTATTATGGACAAGAGTCCATTTTACAATATGTACTACGATATACCCATACCTGGCCTCCTTTAGCTATCACTGAGAACATTAAATCTGGCTGGGGGGCCTGGCTCTCCTAAGAATCATGGTTGGGAAAGTGTATACTGTATAGTGGAGGACCATAATGCTTCTCACTGATACCTGCATCTCATCTAACAGTGAGAAATAGACTGATCTGAATGTAACCCAGTGAAAGGAGGTGTTCTTATTCCAACAATACTCCTAACGTATATAATCAGACAGTTGGCGTCAGAATAAGTAAGGTTCCGGCCTTGGTGTGGCGGCACCCTAAGGGAGGAAGGAAGTAATGAAGGAAGGAAAGTAGACTGAGAGAGGGAAGGAAGAAGGGAACAAAAATGAAATAGAAAGAAAATGGAGAGGAATGACATGGGACGGAGGGAGGAGGTGGGGAGGATGGAGAGATGACGGAAATAAACGAAATGACGCAGGGATGGAAGTGGGAAAGATGAGAGCATTGATTATATGAAGAAAAGGGGAGGAAGCGGAAATGGAGGGACGGAAGGGAAAACTGGAAAGAGGGAAGGGCTGAGAGAAGGAAGGAAGATTAGGACGAGGTCGTGGACGGAGAAAGACATGCAGTTAGGTATAAAGACAAACAGAGAGGCTGGAAGGCAAACACACAAGCAGGAAACGTTGAAAAAAAAAAAAAAATGGAAGGAAAGAAAGAAGGAAGGAAGGAAGGAAAGAAGGAAGGACGTAAGGTAGCGACATAAATATAAGGATATAAACGAAATTGGTTGGAGAATGAAATGTACAAGAAGAATATACGCGAGAAAATATGAAATAGAAATTAATCTTCAGAGGAAGTATATGTGATAGAAAACGTTAGGAGAAATACACTGAGGTGGTTTGGTCATATGGAGAGGATGGAGAGCGAGAGACTAACGCGGAGAGTGTATGTGAGAGGCGGAGGGGGGAAGAGGAAGGGGGAGACCGATGATGAGATGGAGGGATGGAGTGGAGAGGTATATGAGAGGGGTGTGTGAGCTGGAGGGTAGGGCAGAGAAATGGCAGGGGACAGTGCGACATGGAGGCAATTTGTTTATGGCCACCCCGTAAGGGATTAAGGCGTCTGGCTATAGATAGATAGACAGAAGACTTGAGGGAATGGAGGAGCGAAGGAAAAAGAAAATGTATGTATTGGGGAAACAATGTGGAGTAACTAGTGGGTATGAAGAGAACTGGTAGGGCGGGCAAGAAGCCCGTCTCAGTCAAACAATCAATCTTGATACCTATCAACTAGAGTATATCTATCAAATAGTCTATATATCGATGTTGATTTTGCCGAGTAATAGGTTGATTGACCGATCTATTTAGCTATCTATCTACAGGGTTTATTAGATAATACGTATTCATCCCTCGATCTATCAGCCTATCCATCAATTATTCTATATGGACTAAGAACCTACTAATCTACTAGTATATCTAAAACGTGCTTATCTATCTCTTAACGTTCTGTTTAAAAAATCTCTTATACACCCACCGATCAATCTATCCACCTACTGCCAGAACCCGCATCCTAAGCAAGGTTTCCTCAAAATTTTCAGGCATTATTGTTCCTACTCAGTAACGACATGTCATCCAATATTCAGGAAAGTGAAAAAGGCATGAAAAGGAAATGAATGGCCGGACTACTGAAACGATGAGGAATGAAAACTGGTAAAATGAAAATCATGTGGGAGGGATGTGGATCAGAGGAGGAAAGAATGGTGAAAAGGAAAAAGGAAATAGCAAACAGTTGACAGGGCAGTTAAGGAGTGAGAAATTATTTGTGAATTATACCAGCACCAACAACAATAATAATACTAATGAATGATAAGCAACAATGACAATTATAGCAAAAACAACAACAACAAAAAGGAGCAGAAGCGTGAGGAGGGTGAGGAGAGCGCCGCAGCACCCTTGCCCACCACATGGTTAAAGGGCCAAATATATGACTTTGTCCTGTGACCGTCTAAACTTCTAAAGTCCTCGGCCATTGTTTGTTGTATGTTGTATAAGTTTCCTAGCCGGCCATACCGGAGCACCCACAAGGCTGAAAGTTGGGGTACAGGGGTAACTCAGCATGGGCAAGAACACAGGCATGGTGGCGTTGGCCCCCGAGGCCGTTTTGTGGCCGATACCGTTATGGCCTCGAGGCTGCGATGGCCAGAACTGCCCTTTAGAGGCCGAATTGTGGTTAGCCACTGAGGCCACTTTCAAGTTTATCTTTACATCTTTCTATTTTCCATTTCTTTTTTTTCTGATGCAATAATTTGAGCAAATGTGTCCGTGTTCACGTGCCCAGTGAATCTTAATCTTTCATCTTTCCCTGTGTCCTTGGCCTTTGACTGGTTGTTGTAAATATTAATCCTTTTTATTTTTTTCATGATCCTCATCTCTCCAGGAAATTTTGGTCAAATCAGGTGAATCCTGTTTAACTTGCCTCTGCACTGTGACCCTGACCATTGACAAACAAAAATCTTACACTGTGGCTAACCCTCAGCCCTACTGTCAGGTCTGTTTAATCGGGTGAAAATAATTGGAAGTAGTTTGTGAACACACACACACACACACACACACACACACACACACACACACACACACACACACACACACACACATCGCCCCAAAACATAACACCTGCTCTCACTTCGCAATCGCTGGTGAAAAATAAGGAAGGAAGGAAGAGATGAGGAAGGCAAGATGAAGTAAGGAGTGAAGGAAAGAGGGCAATGTTTGGGCAGGCTGGTGTCTTCAGCAGTCGTGGGAATGAGCACAGGTGGAGAGCCATAGCCAGGAGGAAACAGGCAAGGTGAAGGAAATGAGGGAGAGGGAGAGAGAGGAATAATGGATGGATGGAAAGAAGGGAGGAAGAAGGAGGAGAGGGAGAATAGAAGTAAAGAAGGAAGGATGGAAGAAAGGAAGGATAAAAGATGAAAGAAGAAAGAAAAATGGAAAAGAAAGTAGGAAGTTGGGAAGAAGCAAAAATGAAAGAAGGATGGGAGGAGACGGTGAAAAGAGTAAGGAGGGACATGAGTGAAATGAAGGAGGGAAGAAAGAAAGAGTAAAGAAGAAAGGACTGTGAAAATGTAAAGAGTACAGGGACTGAGCCATAGTCCGAAGGAAGGAAGCAAGAGAATGGAAGGAGGCAAGTGGTGGATAAAAGTAACGAAAGCGGAAGTGATGAAAAAGGAAAAGTGAATGAAGGAGAGAGACAGGAATGACAGAAGAAGGAACAAGAAGAGAAGGTAAGAATAAGGCGGGAAGAAAGGAATAAGGAAAGACGTAACGGGAAGGAAAAATGTGATTATATGAAGGAAAGAAGGGTGGTGAGTCATAACTGAAAGGGAAGCTGGGAAAACGAAGGAGAGAGAGAGAGAGAGAGAGAGGAAAGACGAGAAGGGCAGAGAGAAAGAAGAAAAATTGGATTAAGAAAAAAATGGTGAATAAGCGGAAGAAGATACATAAAATGTACAAATCTGAAAGAAAAGAGGAACTTAGTGCATCAAGGATGATGAATTGTGGAATCAGGGAAGAAAAGAAAGGAGGGGGGAGCAGATGAAAGGAAGGATGATTGGAGGGGAGAATAGGGACATGAGCTGGGGGAAAACCAAGTAAAATACGAAAGAAGAAGAAAAGGAAGAGAGGGAAAAAAGTGAGAGGCGGAGGGAGCTGGGAGAGAGGAAGCGGAGGGAGCTGAGAGAGGAGAAAGATTGTGGTAGGGAGGGAGTGAGGGAAGAAAAAGGAATGATTAGAGTTGGAAAGTGAGAGGAAGGTAAGAAGGAGAAAGACTACGGGAGAGGGGAAGGATAGAAATTAGGAAGCAAAAAGGAAATGTAAGGGAAAAATAGGGATGGTATTAAATAAGTGATGGAAAGCAGTGGAGAGAGGAAGAGGGAAATTGGGTGAGGAATGAGACAGAAGGAAGACGGGCAACTGAACTTAAGAGAGGGGGTATTGCCATTAATTTTCTTTTAATAGCAGAACAGAGGAAGGAAAAGCAAATGAATATAAAATAATAATACATGCACCAGACTACTGGCGTACTTCATTCATAAAAAATTTGTAACAGTTGGACTTCAACAGTTGTAGGTTGAAGTTTGGGGGGAAACAACTCCTGGGAAGCTAGTTCCAGAGAGATGCAGTTCTGGAACTAAAGGAATTCTGATAGGCAGAAGTTCTGCAATATGGCTGTGTGACATTCCAGTCATAAGCGCTACCAGATACCCGTGTAGCACGAGGGAAGGCATGAGAAAAAATACCTTTGGTATGAAAAATATATAATAAAGGAGAGTGATAGAGATGAAGGAAGGAAGGAAGTAAAAAACAAGAAAACATGTTTATAGCTGATACTGAATAATAATTAAGTCAGGAGGTAAGATGAGACGATAGGAGAGGAAGAGAAAATCGTGAGGGAGAAAGTTAATGGACGCTTGAAACAGTAAACTGCAAGAGGATATAAAAGTAAGGAAGATGAGGAAAAATGATTAGAAAAAATGAAGAGATACTGAGAATGTAATATGAGTAAAAGAGTGTCCAAAAGAGAAAGGGCACGAGAAGAGAAATTACAGTGAGAAAACATGCAAACACAGAGAGAGAGAGAGAGAGAGAGGGAGGAGACAGACAGACAGACAGACAGACAGACAGACAGAGATTCAATGTAGCAGATTGAATGCGTTGAACACATCACCCAAATGCCGTCTTTTATATTATCATCTTTACTGTTTTTACTTCAATTTGACACAGATATTCGCCCTATCGAAGTTTACTTCACGTAGTTCAGTGGACAGAAAGAGGTCTACATCTATTTAATGGCACTTCTTGACTAGCATCAAATTCTGGTACTACATGTAATCTATTGTTACATCCCAGCATTCAAGGTGGATAGATGGCAATTTTCGACCATGATAGAATAAAAATCATACCATACAGTTATATTATCATCAATAGTATTACTGTGCTTAGATGAAATTTTTCAAACTGAATTTATTTGTAGCTTTCCTGAACCTTTTCACTATCTAAATCCTAAGTTGAATAAATTCGTCCGACAAAAGTAACACTGTAATAAACTATAAAAGGGCATCATTATAGTGAAAATTTTGCGCATTGAACTGGATAGCTTATTGTTTAGTACTGTAGGTTCTTGCTGCTACAAAGCGATTTTATTCAATTTACTAAACACCTCTCGAACTGAATGTGTTAATGAAGACTAAATCTAGTTCATACATTGTGAAAGTCGCTCCTCATTTGGATAAAAGCGTCGGAAGGTTGAGAGCAGTTAATTAATATATCAAGTGAGAGAAGAAATTAATGGGAAGGGATGGAGAGGTAATAAGGTGAGGGTGGAAAAAGAATGCAAAACAGGAAGAGGAATTGCAGGGAAGAAAGTATATGTAGAAAAATGGTGTAAAGGGATGAGGTGAGGCAAGCAGAGGTACTGAGTAATGAAGGAGGTTGAAAGGGGGCAGAGGAGAGAGGATGATATACATACAGGTGAAAATGAAAGACAGGTGTGGACTTGTCTGAGCGAGAAAGGTATTTTAGGTCTTCTTCAGCTACAACTGGCTCGTTTGATCAAGTAAATGAGTCCATTGAGAAGCAATTTTCCTTCACTTTCACAATGCTATGAAATGTCGTGATTAACCTAATAGCTGAGAAAAAGCCATGTGAGGAAAAACTTTTACACACCAAAATTCGACTGAAACATAATCTTCTCTCTCATTTTGCTCGTTCCAGCAAAAGTAGACATTAATATGTGAGACGATGATTAATGCAGGGAAGACAGGAAAGGAATGAGGGAAGGAAGTGAAGGAACGAAGGAGACAATGAGAGGAAAGGAGATACAGGAGGAAGGAATGAAGGAAGAAGAAATATGAAATGGAGAGAATAATCCTACTTGGAAGGTATGAGATTAAATCAAGTGAAGGATGGAGGAATGACGAAAGGGAAGAGGGTTATAAAACAGAGAAATCGCCCAAGATAACTGGAAGGAAAAGAGAAAATGGTGATTATGGCAAGGAAGAAAAGTTAATATACAAGGAAGAAGCGACGGATAAAAGAAAATGTGATAGGTGCAAGAACATGAAAGGTAGAGGGGAGACAAATAAATGTAGATAATAGAGAAGAAAGATGAGGAAAAGAGATCATGAGGAGAAAAGGGGATGAAGAAGTCGGAGAAAAAAGATGATAGTGAGAGAGAGATGAAAGTTAGAATGAGGATACTGAGGAAAGGAGAATAACAGACGCAGAAGAGTGTGAGAGAAAGTAAAATGAATAAGAATTTTAGTTAACAGACACGGGAAAAGGTGGAGAAAGGAGGAAAATGTGCGAAGAAAACGGTAATGTGGGGGGAGGGAGAAAAATAACATATATGAGCGGAAGGATAACTAAAGAGAAAAAAGGAAAAAAAAAACTATAATTAACAGCCAAGCTCCTCTGACTCACTTGGGTGGAAGAAAAATCGTCTATGTTTGCTGGAATACAATACTCGAGCTGACCAGACTATAAAGGTTAATAAAGACGATATTAACACCCCCAGGCTGTGTTACTCATCTTGGATTAAAATATATCTTATGACACAAGTCAAGAGTGAGAGCAATGGAAATGAGTTATTTAAGAGGAGCCTGTGGAGTCACATGGAGAGACAGGCTGACGAATGAGGATATAAAGGAGCGTTGTGGTGTGGATGTGGATGTGATAGGAAGCGTTAGGAGGAACACAATGAGATGGTTTGGCCATGTGGAGAGAATGGAGGGTGAAAGACTGACGAAGAGAGTGTATGTGAGTGAGGTGGAGGGGGGAAGAGGGAGGGGGAGGCCGAGGATGAGATGGAGGGATGGGGTGGAGAGGTATATGAGAGAGGGGCGTGTGAGCTGGGAGCAGGGCAGTGAAATTGCGGGGGACAGGGCGACTTGGAGGCAATTTGTTTGTGGCCACCCCAAACGGGATTGAGGCGTCTGGCAATAGATAGACAGATGTTATGCTAGAGTTTCTCTGACTTCAAGAAGGTTAAGGTACTGTAATATCTTATCTTAACTTGGCCCAGATTCTTGTCTTAATGTAGCTTTTTTGACTTTCATCAGTACAAGCATAAGATAATACTATAGCTCTGCGACCCTTTCATAGCACTTCTTCATGACTAGCGTCATAAATAGTGTTTATATCTTCTTATAACTCAGTATTAAAGATGGATCGATGGCAGTTTTAGACCAAGTCACAGTAAAATGGGTACCAATATTAACATTCTCGGGCCATTGTAACTCACTCAACCAGACAATCTCTCGTCTGCCATTAGCTGCAAGAGAAACTGTATGCTAGAGCTGTCTCGACCAGGAATGGGCTAAAAGGAAAAATGAGATATACAGCTAGATGAAAGCAGAGCTGTGAGGAAGCGGTAGAACAGAAAAAGGGTAACGAACAGGAGAAATGAACCCCATATAACTGCGCGACTGAGTGAAGCAGGAAAGCTGATGAAGGAATGAGGGGGTTAGGAAAGTAAAGAAAGAATGCAGATGGAGCACATAAAACATAACAAGAAAATAAACATAAGTGACCGAGAGAAAATAGTTTGATAGAAACGACGACAAGTGAATGAAATATAAAGAAAGATGTCAAGGAAAAAAGGAAGGAAATAGAACTGACGTAGAAGTATGTAAAGGGAGGGAAAATATGAATATGCATGTGTAAAAGTGAGAGACAGATTAATGAGAAAGGAAATACAAAAAAGCAGTAGACCTAACATATATATTGTGCATGAATGTAAAGGTCACGGTGACATTGTATGAGAGAGAGAGAGAGAGCGGAATATCCAGTAGTAAAACATATAAGAAAAACAAGCACTTTCCTAGACCGCGGGATCTTCGTCGCGCCATAAATCCTTCCAAGGATGTAAACAAATGGACGTGGCAAACAATATATATTTTTTATGCAAGGAAGAAGGAACCAAAGGCCAAGAGCCCTCAAACTGTTCCCTCCAAGAAAAAAAAAGAAGTCAAACTCAAGATCAGTACATTTCGAGATGCCTGGACACACTGCATTTGAAAGACTGGAGATCACAGGCAGTTGGTAACAGAGACAAAGGAAGACAGTTTCAGAGTTGACCTGTTGCATATATGAAGGGCTGAGAATAACGGTTAACTCTTGCGTTAGAGACTTGGACAGAAAAAGGATGAGGATTTGATTCTAGGCGGGTCCTAAGCGCCCGTCCTAATGGTGGGGGGACGCAACCAAACGGTTTAGAGGAGCAGTGACCATTGAAGTACCAATGGAAAAGAGATAAAGATGCAACGGTGCGGCAAAGAGACAAAGGTTGTAGGGAGCCAGTAAGAGGAGGAGAGTTACAGACGAAAAGCCTTTGACTCCACCTTGTTGAGAAGAGCTGTATGTGGGGAGCCTCCCCACACATGAGAGTTGTACTCTACACAGGGGCGAATAAAGCCCGTGTATAAAGTCAACAACTGTGCAGGGGTAAAGAAGGCACGGAGTTGGCTAAACACACCTAATCCCTTGGAAGCAGATTGTACAAGAGTGCTAGTATGTTCTTTCCAAGACAAACCCCGAGAGAATGAAACCCCAAATATATTTAAAGATGATGCAGGATTCCGCTGACTGTTATTAAAAATAAGAGGGCACTCCTGTTGAAGATGTTGTCGGGTTATTAGATCTAAGAACTGAGTTTTTGATTAATTAAAAACAACAAGATTACTTTTACCCAAATCAGAAATATGAGCCAAGTCAGACATTAGGTGTGCCATAGCCTCACCCCTTGTTTGTTGAAGTAACGCTGCGGGAAATGAATGGAAAGATGAAGGGTGGAGTCATCAGCATATGAGTCGATAGGGTTAGAAGTTCATTGATGAATAAATGGAAGAGAGTTGGTGAGAGGACAGAGCCCTGAAGAACACCACTGTTGATAGCTAAGGGAGAAGAACGGTAGCTGTCTACAACAGCAGCTATAGAACGACCAGAAAGGAAGCTAGAGATGAAGGCACATATAGAAGAATAGAAACCGTAAGAGGTCAGTTTGGAAATGAAAGATTTATGCCAGACTCGATCGAAAGCCTTTAAGATGTTAAGTCCGACGCAAAGCTTTCGCCAAAGTCCCGAAAGGATGACCAGGAGTCTGAAAGGTAGGTGAGGAGATCGCCAGTGGAGCGTCCATGGCAGAACCCATACCGGCGATCAGAAAGGAGGTTGAAATAGGAAAGATGTTTGAAAATTTTTCTATTAAGAATCGACTCGAAAACTTCTGTTAAGAATAGACTAGAAAACTTTTGAAATACAGGTCGTTATAGCAACTGGGCGATGGAGGATTGGGAATGGTCACCCTTCTTTGGGATTGGCTGAATGAGAGCAAACTTCCAGCAAGAGGGAGAGGTACAAGCTGATAGACAAAGGCGAAACAGTTTACCTAGGCAAGGTGTAGCCAAAGAAGCACAGTTCTTGAGGACAACAGGAGGGACCCCACCAGGCCAGTGATGGCAGAAAATACATCAATTGAAGAAACCTTAATGTCAGCCATGAGGAAGTCTGAGGGGAGAAGTGATGGAGGAACAGCACCGGAATCATCTAAGGTGGAACTGGAGGAGAAACTGAGCGAAGAGATCTGCTATATCAGTAGATGAAATAGTTATAGAACTATTCAGTTGGAAAAGAGGAGGGAAGGATGATGAGGTAAAGTTGTTAGAAAGACTTTTGGCATGATGCCAGGAGGAGCGGGAAGAATTCGAGTTGGAGAGTTCAGAGTATCTTGTACGAATGAAAGTATTCTTTGCAGAGAGAATAACAAACTTAGCACGATTCCGGGCTGATGCATAAAAGAGATGAGATTCAGGAGTGGGTTGTCTGTGGTACCTTTTGTAGGCCTTCTTCTTGCTCTGGACAGCTTAGAACAAGCGTGATTAAACCAAGATTTTTTTTGTATTTGTCAAAGGATATGAGAAAGGAATGTATGCTTCCATGCCCGACAGGATAACCTCTGTAATGTGCATGGCACACTCGGATGGTTCCCGGGCATGAAAGTAATATAATCATCCCAGGGAAAATCAAAGAAGTACTTCCTGAGGGCCTCCCAATCAGCAGCTCCAAAATGCCACAACCGATGCTTATTGGGAGGGTCCACAGGCCGTACTGGAGTGATAAAACAGGTTGGCGATAAGGTTGTGATCGGAGGAGAGCAACAGAGAGGAAAGGGTAACAGCATAGGCAGAAGGATTAGTTGTAAGGAAGAGGTCAAGTATGTTGGAGGTCTCTCCAAGAGGGTCAGGGATATGGGTAGGGTGCTGTACAAGCTGCTCTAGGTTATTAAGGACAGAAAATATATAGGCTTGTTCACCAGGTGGATGAGTGAAAGGAGAGGAGAACCAAAGGTGGTGGTGAACGTTGAAATCTCCTAGAATGGAGACTTCAGAGAGAGGAGAAACGATAGGATGTGTTCCATCTTAGAAGTAAAATAGTCGAAGAATTTTCCATGGTCAGTAGAATTAGGGGATAAGTAAACAGCACAGATATATTTAGCCTGAGAATGATAGGAAATCCGAAGCCATAGAGTAGAGAATTAAGAAGATTCAAGTTCAGGAACAGAACAGCAAGATATGTCGCTGCGTGCATATACACAAGAGCCAACTTTGGCTTTGAAATGCGTATAGAGAAACTAGGAGGATACAGAGAAGGGTTTGCTTTCAATTGCCTCAGACAGCTTAGTCTCAGTTAGGAAGAGAAGGTGAGGTTTGAAGGAGGAGAGGTGGTGCTCAACAGAGAGAAGGTTTGAGGAAAGGCTGCGAATGTTGCAGAAATGGGGAAAAGATGAGTCAGACAGTGGTTCCAGGCATCTCGCTGGTTCGTCACCGGGAGAGGGGCGGATGGTGGGGTCATTTATGGTCCCCCCGCCCGAGACTCCGAAGCTTGGTTATTAGATGCCATTGTTTTTGTTAAATTTTGAATAGGAAGTGAAGTGTGTAATGTGCATGCTCTTTGGTGTTGACAGTAAGTGGAATTTCCATCGGAAAGCATCCTGGCCTACTCTCTGTGTTACTGAAACACTGAAAAGGTTCAGCAAAGAGGGATGATCGGGAGCTAGTTCATCCACCTTGGAAGTACCGCCATGCTAGACTGGTGAAATGGGCTGGAAATGAATGTTAGGACCGCAGCAGGAAAACTTACCCTACGGTAACAGTTTCTGTAGGGATAGTGGTCTGAGTACAGTGAAGGTTCATTTTAATATATCCTCCAGAAATGACAGTGCCAGAAGGGGACAGGATGTTCGTGGAGAATAAAGGAGGCTGGTGAGAGGGGCAGAATTTTTACTGTGAGGGTGGGGGTTGGGTAGGTGATTATACCTTGTGAAAATATGAGCTGTAGGAATAATAGTGTGAATATAGTTAATGCACATTTCAAAGATTCCTCTTCCTCCTCCTCCTCCAACAACAACAACAACAAGTTTGCGATGTTGTAATGAGCCTGCAGCTTTGCTATGGACGTAATAAAGGTCTCCATCATTCGCAACTTTCTCAGCTACAATTTACGATGAAAACGCAGGAACCCTCTCTAGGTTAAAACGTCGATCTATCTCTCTATCTATCTATTCATCTGTCTGTCTGTATATATGTTTATGATCCTAACTCTATAAATATTACCTGTCTGTCTATTTACCTACCTGTTTATCTTTCTATCAGTCCATGCATTCATCTGTTCATCTCTTCATCCACCTACCTATCTATATTTGTACTATTTATTAATCAGATCGATCAGTCTATCTAACTGCTTGTTTATACGTCTATCTATCTACTCATCCAAACAACCATATATATCTCTCTCTCTCTAGTCCTACGCCGCATCGTGTGACCTCCATACGCAAGTGTGTGTATTTAGTAACGTAATTTCTTCCAGCGACGAACCAGCCTGTCATTATACACTTGCATTTTCTCTCTCCATTTCGTTATCGACCTCCCTCTGATAAACACAAGAATAAGATGCTGTTCACGTGTGACAAAGACTGTAATAAGATCTTTTACACTTCTGTAGACTAAGACAAGTAAGGGATTTTTTCCATTTTAAACAAAGAATAGAGCTAATCAGCTCTGACAAGGACAAGAATAGCATGTTTACAAAATCTCTGATAAAAACAAGATTATATTCGCTTCACCTTTAGGAAAAAGTACAAGATGTTTTCCACTTCTCATAAAATACAAGAATAAGATGCCTTCCATTTCTAAACAATAAAAATAAGATTCTTTCCCCCTTCGACAAACACAAGGTCAAGACGCTTTCCCCTCTTCAGAAAAACACAGGAAGGAGATACTTTCCATCTCTGAAAAACACAAGACCAAGATGCCTTCCACCTCGTGCAGAAAACTTGTCGGATGAAGCGCTCGAAAAAAAAAAAAAAAAAAAAAAAAAAGACAACAGCAGCAACAACTCGGTCAGAAGCCAAAGAACTGATAAAAAATAACACAACGTGGAACAGCCTCAACAGGTAACAAGGGCAGGACTGATCAGATATTCTCAGACTGGGCCATTTTGTTCTGCCATGTTTTGGTCCAGAAGCCGATGTAAAATAGAAGACGGTCACATTAGCTCTCGCAGGCTTGTACGACTCATAATAAATAAATAAATTCATCTGGCATTAGATGAGTTACACTACTAGAGTTGCTTAGACCAAGAAAGGGTTATAATTACCATATTACCTCTCTCAGACTCCTATAATTTACTCTCAGCTAAATTAAGTCTTCTAACTCTACCAGGAATGCAATGCTAGAGTTGTTTCGTTGTTATGAGGGTTGAGGCGATCACATGCTCCTGACAGTCAAAACAAGAGCCTGACAGGTTGGTGAAATGACTGTTGCTATTAGTCTACTGGTTCACCGAACACTGCATATCATGATCCGAGGAAACTGAAGAGATCAAACACACAGCCAATATCCATCAAGGTTAATCGTCCTGTATCACAAACGGATGCTGATGACAGCGATCCTTTTTTATTATTTCCCTCACCTTCGATGGGAATAGCGTCATGGTGATGATGATGATGATGATGATGATGATGATGATGATGATGATGATAAGGAGGAGGAGGAGGAGGAGGAGGAGGATCAAGTTAGTGAAGCTCATTAAATAAAAAAAAAAGAGTAAAAAGTAAAGTAACAAAACATCCAGTCCCATACCTTTCTCCACCAGGAGAAAATCGCAGAGGGTCTTGTAGGTCAATTCTCAGAGCTGGTACCACCGGGTGTGGGCGCCGAGAGTCAGGAGGATATGAATGATCTGATATATTGTTTGTTGAGTAGAAAAATCATTCTTGTTATTGTCCGAAGTTAGTCCCTGTACGTGTCCTGAGTCGAGTCTGTGGGTGCACCGCCTCATAATGTCCTGTTTGTGGTCCTTAAAGGTGAGTCCAGTGTCATATGTCACTTCTAGGATCTAAGTGGATGGGGCTTGTGGTTCTGTTATATTATAAAGTTTGATGTTAGGGTTGTGCCTGTGTTCATGATTACTGCTGGTGATGAGTGTGGTGCTGGATTTGTCCGAAGCAATATAATCAGCTTATTGTCCTCGGCTCATGCCTGATGTGTGTTGAGGTTGTCTTGTTGCAGTGTGCAAACCGTGTCTGCCATGTGGTATATGGTTGATATGGTAATGTCATGAGGTGATGTTTGTGGGTGGCTACAGTGTAAGAATGCCATGCATGAATTGGTTGAAAAAATTTGTATGAAAGAATGGGGTCACGTGGGACTCCATTAAGTAAGTTTTGTGTTAATGTTGACTTGCATTGGAGTGTTATTTGTGCTTCCCTTCAAGAAAAGTTCTTGCCAAGCGAAGCATTTAGTGTTTTCTCCATACTTGTGTTGTAGATTTTGATGGTTAGTTTGAGTCGGAGGATGGCATCAAAGCCATTGGATATGACGCTGTCATATGTATGTTGTGTGATGTAGGTTAGTTGGGTGTTTTCGGAGTGTAATGTTCTGAATCATTGTTTTGAATGAGTTATGTAGATATGATGGGTGAGTTTGTTCTTGCCTTGTGGGTGTTCTTGTGTTGTGTGTGCTCTTGTGTTGTGGGTGTTCTTTTGTCGTGGGCGTGTTTGTGTTGTGTGTGCTCTTGTGTTGTGGGTGTTCTTTTGTCGTGGGCGTTCTTGATATACGTGTTGTTTACTTGTGGGTGTTGTTGTGTCGTGGGTGTTGTTGTGTCTTGGGTGTTGTTGTGTCGTGGGTGTTGTGTCGTGGGTGTTGTTGTGTCGTGGGTGTTGTGTCTTGGGTGTTGTTGTGTCATGGGTGTTGTTGTGTCGTGGGTGTTGTTGTGTCGTGGGTGTTGTTGTGTCGTGGGTGTTGTTGTGTCTTGGGTGTTGTTGTGTCGTGGGTGTTGTTGTGTCGTGGGTGTTGTTGTGTCGTGGGTGTTGTGTCGTGGGTGTTGTTGTGTCTTGGGTGTTGTGTCGTGAGTGTTGTTGTGTCTTGGGTGTTGTTGTGTCTTGGGTGTTGTTGTGTCGTGGGTGTTGTTGTGTCGTGGGTGTTGTTGTGTCGTGGGTGTTGTTGTGTCGTGAGTGTTGTTGTGTTGTGGGTGTTGTTGTGTCGTGGGTGTTGTGTCGTGGGTGTTGTTGTGTCGTGGGTGTTGTTGTGTCGTGGGTGTTGTTGTGTCGTGGGTGTTGTGTCGTGGGTGTTGTGTCGTGGGTGTTGTTGTGTCGTGGGTGTTGTTGTGTCGTGGGTGTTGTGTCGTGGGTGTTGTTGTGTCGTGGGTGTTGTGTCGTGGGTGTTGTTGTGTCGTGGGTGTTGTGTCGTGGGTGTTGTTGTGTCGTGGGTGTTGTTGTGTCGTGGGTGTTGTTGTGTCGTGGGTGTTGTTGTGTCGTGGGTGTTGTGTCGTGGGTGTTGTTGTGTCGTGGGTGTTGTGTCGTGGGTGTTGTTGTGTCGTGGGTGTTGTTGTGTCGTGGGTGTTGTTGTGTCGTGGGTGTTGTGTCGTGGGTGTTGTTGTGTCGTGGGTGTTGTTGTGTCGTGGGTGTTGTTGTGTCGTGGGTGTTGTGTCGTGGGTGTTGTTGTGTCGTGGGTGTTGTTGTGTCGTGGGTGTTGTTGTGTCGTGGGTGTTGTGTCGTGGGTGTTGTTGTGTCGTGGGTGTTGTTGTGTCGTGGGTGTTGTTGTGTCGTGGGTGTTGTTGTGTCGTGGGTGTTGTTGTGTCGTGGGTGTTGTTGTGTCGTGGGTGTTCTTGTGTCGTGGGTGTTGTGTAGTGGATGTTGTGTCGGTTCTTGTCACAGTTTATTGTAACTGTTTGTAGTTTGTAACTCCATCAAATTTTGAATGAATGTTAACCCATTCATGGCCTGGACAACTCTACTTTCCTGTTTGAGATTTCTTAGCAGCTTGAACGTGTCCAGGCAGCATCGAGCAATATTTTCCCTTTTCCTTTTTTTCCAATTTTTTCTTTTCTATTTTTTCTCGGTATGATGCCATCATTCTTTAGTTTTCCTTGGTAGGGTCAAATAATTTTATCGCTTTAAGACAAACTTTTCTAACCTCAGAAGTATAATATTGCCTTTATGAACCCCTTTAATACGAGACCTCTCGTAAGTTGAGTAATGGACCTAAGGAAACGTAAGCAAAACTAACGTTACCAGGTTCTTGAGGTTGGTAAATAGATAAATGAAGGTGAGCGATACAGTATCTGAAACCACCTTGCGTTTTTTTTTTACTTATCACCCTCGCCGCTCATTCAGTTCAGTTCTGTTCACACACTTCCCTACCCCTCACCACACCACTCTCCCTCAGCACTCACTGCCTCCACACCACTCATAGTCACCAGTCCCCACCCTTCACCACTCACACTCCGAACGTTAACTATAAATTCTAACACACCACTCTTCCTCACTCGTCACCACTCCACACCACCCTTCCTCACCAGTCAGTATGCCACATCGCTCCCAGCTTCCCGTTGTGCACATCCTATTATTTTGCACATTCCACACCTGTCAGCCTCCCCTTCTTCACACTGTACTTCTCTCAGTCTCCTTTTTTATCCCTTCTACACCTCTTATCCTCCATAACCACTTACTCCTCCACACCAGGCATCGTTCTACACATACCAGCTTATCTCATGAATCACCCTTCTCTCACACCCGCTTCATGTGCCACTCAGCTCACACCCTGTTAACAGTACAGCACATCCCATACTCTCATTCTCCGGTCTCTAACTATAATCTTTTTCTCATCCATTCCTTTTCCTTCCATCTTTCTTTTACCTCTCACGCTTCCATCACCATTCACCCTCCTGTGCGACTCAACTCGCTATGCTTTGACGTAACAATTCATCCATCACTTCTCACACTTACTTTACAATTCACCCTTCTCTTACCACTCACCCTTCCCTCACCACTCACTTTCCCACAGTATTCACCCTTCCCTCACCACTCATCCTTCCCTCACCATTCACCCCTCCCTCATCACTCACCCTTCCTTCAGCACTCACTTTCCCTCACCATTCGCCCTTTCCTCACCACTCACCCTGCACCCACCACTCACCCATTCCTCACAACTCATCCTCATCTTGGTTGCTAATCCCCAGGCACTAGGGAGGGATGTATCGCGTGGGGTCGCACTGGGATGTGTTGATATAACCCTGCCTTGGTATCAGGCACGAGGGAATGGTTTGGTGAGAGAGAGAGAGAGAGAGAGAGAGAGAGAGAGAGAGAGAGAGAGAGAGAGAGAGAGAGGAAAGGATGGGATAATGGGAGGAACAGAGCGAGTGATGTGCAGGATGGAAGCGGTTAATAGAATCAGTGCTCCCTGATAGAATGATAAATGTGCGTAATTTAATCACAGATTGGATAAGGGAACTGGGGAGGAAGCTGCAGAAGGACAAGAAGTCCACGTCTCCTAATTATATATAATTATACAATAGGGTCTTGTTAAAACAAAGGCAAATGTAATTGGTAGAGTTGGTGCAGAATTAGGCGAGAAATGAAAGCAAATAAAAATCAATAAACCATTTAAATCAATGGCATACTTTATATCTTATGCTTGTTAATTCTCAGCTTTGTACAGAACTTTCGAGCTGGAGGAAACAGCTAGAGTACTCAGTAACCTTTTTCCTACAAGAGGTGTATCTTAAGTTACAAGAAATAATCTGGAGATAGCTAGAATAAGAATGAAGAAATGTCATCATACTGAAGGAGTAAAAAATATACAAGTACATACATTATATATATATATATATATATATATATATATATATATACTGCAGGACCGGCCTATCCCTACCGAAGTGGGGACGATACAGCCAATGTATCTCTACCAAGTGGCTTAGGCTGTCTAGTAGAGATTGTATGTAGCGTGAGAAGTGGTTGTAAGTGTACCTGTAGTGTTGGAGTGGCTTTGGACGTGTGTGTAGTCTGTGAACCAAGTGTAATCGGCCCGAGCAAGCTGACTGGGTGCACGCATACTTTATAGTAAGCGACACCGGTTCAACCACAGCACCCCTTGTGTCCGCCAATGCAGTACGTGGCCGGGTGAACACTCCCAAAGTTTATTACCCTGGCTGGACGCGAACCCTGGTTCACCCGCGTACGAAACGCACACTCTACCACTGTGCCACAGAGGCTCCATATATATATATATATATATATATATATATATATATATATATATATATATATATATATATATATATATATATATATGAGAGAGAGAGAGAGAGAGACTGGGGAGGGGGAAAGTATAGGGATATTTATTATTATGTACTTCATATCCTGAGGTGTTCGGACGTTTATTTAAACTAAACTAAACCGTCTAACGGTAGCCAGAATGAAATGCTGAACAAAGGAAGGGGCACTGAACAGAACAAGAAAAATATATATGACGCATGAACACGGAATGCAAGTCACTTCACTGCCGATTGTGACCAGTGAGATGCAACGTAAAAAAAAAATAAGATAGCAATATGAAGGACTAAAAGAACAATGGAAGACCTGGCACAGTGCTGTGAAAAGACTGTTTTCTTGCCTGTGATTGTGCAGCGCAGGGAGGAAATGGTTACTGTGTTTCAGTGGAGATTTACCTGAGATATAAATATGGACTCACCGTTTCCTGGTGCATCATGACGACTTCCCTTCAGTACGATGGTCTGTTGGTTTTGTTTATTCTTGATAAATATGAATAGTTTTACTTAGTGAGGAAAGATAGTTCGTCTTTGAAGGAGTAAAGGAAGGCTATATCCAATTCCCCCAGTTTGAAAAGCATCTATAAAGTTGAATAAAATTATCTCGAGGCAACAAGAGCAAAGTAGAAATGTTATTGAATAAAAAGGGTATGTTATGCTCCCATTAATATTGTGTTCAGATGATATCGTATTGTGACGAGTTTCAAAGACACTGACAAAATTAATAGGCAATAATATCCGAAAGGCAACGGGGTAAGAATAATCTCTTCTTGTAGCCAATGGAATAGTGACAGTTGGTAAGGTGGTGTATATTTAAGAAATGTAAGCTATTCCAGCACCTCTCAGTACGTTTTGTGTCCCGAATATAATCAGTAACTTTATTGACCGGTAACATAAGATTAAGTAACCAATTCTAAATTACCGAACTTAAACTGACGTAACCTAACCTAGCTTAATCTATTTTAGATCAAACTAATCTAAACTAACTTAACATTATCTGCATGGAAAATAATAAGTACCCAAATTGTTCGCAGTTGATAAATTTACTGACGGAGAGTTTTTTTTTTTTTTTTTTTTTTTTTTGAACAGTTGATGCGCAGCAATAGTACTAATGTACTGTGTTCATCTCATTAAAGTGACTTCTTTTTGTAGCTTATGAACAGTGCTACAATCTTTTCGCCACGAGGAGAACCCCGTGAAAATGATGGGGTTACTGAAGGCTGTATCTAGTTTCCCTATTTTAAAAAATGTCCAAGTTTGAATGAAATCATAAAACGATACCGAGAATACACGTCTTTACCTTTCCACTACGATTTTTTTTTTTTTTTTACTTTTCTTCCCACCTCCAGGCACTTGTAACGAACTTAGGGGAGAATTTACCAACAGAAAAGGCTGGATATTCACTTCTTTAGACCCTCATTGAATAAAACCATCTGGCGGTTGCAAGAAGTGAGCAGAGAAGTTGTTATTTTGCTATAAAAAAAAAAGGTTAAAAGCAACGCCCTTAAAACCCCCAGGATAAAAAGTACGTTTCTGTTATATGCAGGCTTATCCTTGCAATGGCCAGAGGAATCTATTCGAGCTTAGATTAGACTTCTGAAAGTCAAAAAGATAAATCACGCAATTTAGATATATCATTTAGGAATCGAAGTCCATTTCTTCGTATTGGAATTGTATATTTATCAACTGTCTGACGCCTCAGCATGTTGGCGGTGACGTAGGTAAATGGACCTTCATGCATGTAATCCACTTCAGTAACGACCCTTCCTCCAGTGACTTACCATCATCATCCCTTCTCATCCTTGTACACTTATACCTTGTCCCTCCACCCACTCCCACCTTACTCATACAGTCTCTCTCTCTCTCTCTCTCTCTCTCAGTACAAGATATTAAGCCCTTCAGTACGACAGCATCCCTTGTACTGCATCCATGTTACCTCCAGGCTACTTTATTTTTACTCTCGATAGACAAGTTCATGTTCAAGCCACTAAGTTATTTTATGTACGTTCTACCGTTATACTGGTTACTTCCAGTTACCTCTAAACATTTATTTTATTACTATATCCAGGTAACTTTATTTTTAATATCAACGGGCTATTTTATTTAAGATTTTGCCTGTTAAGTATATTCCCTCTGTCAATATGTGGTTTTATTCCTTCCGCCTCGAAATGATTTTACATGGTATAGGAGAATCCCTGTAAGAAGATATTAGTCCCATTGTTCCTAAATAACTCTTTCAGTACAGTGATATACTGTCGTTCTGTTCCTGCTCTCCATATACGATTTTCAGTAGCTATGGGGATTCCTTTAGAAATGGACGGGTTAGAGAAAACCATAACTACTGTAGATCCTTCAGTATTTACTTGGGTAATTCTGAAGAATACAATCTCCAGGTGCTAATGTGATTACAGTGAAACATTCTTAACCAGACAGAGGGGTTAAGAGTATCGTATGTTTTATTTTCCTAATTATTCACATGAAGCCTTCAGTAAGGCGCCTTGTTTTGGTAGTTTATGTTTGTCGCTGTCACAATTGTAGTCATTGTAGGAGATTTTCCAGACTCTCTGTTGCGATCTTCGGTACTCAACAATTACTTCATCGAATATTATATAAGAGTTTCATAAGTGTTCGAGAAAAAAATATAAGTATATTACTGGACAACGCTGAATATGGTTAAGCAGCAGTTTCTTTTGCATAAATGTGGAGAACATATATAGCAGTTAGGTCATCCTTAACCTTTTCAGAACAACGATGTTGTGATATTATTTTAGCTTATTCTTGCTCAGCAAGGCGATCTTTTTTTTTTTTTTAGGTATAGGTGAACCCTCCTCTTGTGACGGACTGTAGGAGGCAACGTTTAACCACTTCATCTGAAAAACGTTCTCATAACCTTACTGTAATCATCTGGGGTTAGCAAGAAATTATTATTACTCGTTATAATAATGGAGCTAGGCTTACCTTCTCATGCTCCTATGACTCACTCACATCCATATAATTTTCTGATGATAGTTTTAATAGAGGACAAATGATCGCGACGTTGAGAGGTAATGTTAAAAATATTAACATTATGATGCCCCGGTGACTCACTCCACTGAGTACTGTACAGCAATATTCAGTACTGTACAATACTCTCTTAACATAACCTGGCCTGAAGTTACTGCCTCTCCATTTTGTCTGCCAAGCTGTAAGAAGACTGGAATATGCTGCTGCTCACGCCGTCCAAAATCAGCGCACGCGGGAAGAGACCCTTCAGATCAGTCACCCTGAGGGGCCCGCTAATACCTTCCCTCGATCTAGGGAACTGGGGCGAATTCCACCAGCGCCCCTTCACGCCAGAGCCGCTCCGTTGTTACAGGTGCCAAAGATACGGACACCACAGGGCCAACTGTCACCGCCCCCCAGTATAAGGCATTTGCAGCGCCAGCCACGACACCGAGCTGTGCCTGGCAACGCTGAAAACAAAACAGCCTGTAACTTCCCGATGCCCCAACTGCTCAGGATCACACCACGCCTGGCACCCCAGCTGCCCAGCCAGAACGAGGAGAGTACTGCAAGGGCGCGAACAGCAAGTGGCATGGGTACAGGAGCAGCAGGCCATCAGCCTGACTCCAGCCCCTCCAGGTACCTTCGTTTGGGGCCAACAGCGCCGCCCCACGGAGCAAGTCCCAGCCACCAGCGAGGCAGAATTCCCTCCGCTGCCTACCACGCTGAGCCCACCGCTACGCACCATTACAGCAGTCCCCCCACCATCTGCTCTCACCCAGGTCGTCACGTCTGCGGAGGTACATTGTCCAGGCTCGCCACCCCAGCACCCATCAGCCGGGGCCACTCACAGTCCCTCCCATGCCCCCATTCAGCAGGAGCCTGTATTCACCCTCAAGGAGCTCCACTCCATTGGGAAACAGATAGCCGAGGCCTTGGTTGTGGGGATCAGCCAATGCCTGGGAATAACGTGCTCCACAGCCCCTGTCTCAGCCGCAATCGATGGGATCATCAATCTGGCCATCAAAAAGAAGCGAAGCGACACGCCTCAGCCTGCACCCCCTCCAGAGACTACCAACCCCCCACCGCACAGGGCGGCTCGCCCGAGACGGAGGGCACGGCCTCGACTCACCGCTACCTCATCCCAGAGGGCTCAGGAGCCTTGTCTCCCACCCCTTCCATCAGAGGAAGCGCCGGCACCAGTGGCAGTCGACACAGTGGTCGAGGCCCCAGCCTCCCTCTCGGGCGACAGCCCCCTGCCCCACATGACCTGCGAGCAAACCCTGCAGACATCCGACTAATACAGTGGAACTGTTTTGGGATCAGGCACAAGCTCCCCCTCCTGCAGGAGGCAGTCACCAGGGATCAGCCCCACGTCTTCCTCCTGCAGGAGACCTTACTCCCTGACAGTTCCTCCTTTCGGCTACCTGGATACACCTCCCATCTCCTCCCCTACGAACGTGGAGCCACACGAAGGTGTGCCATTCTCGTCCAAGATCACGTCTCCCACACTGTTTGTGACCCCCTGCCTTTTTGTGGGCCAGGTGTAGAGGTGCAAGGTGTTGTGTTACACCTGGCATCCTCCTCACTAACTGTGTACAATGTCTACAAAAGCCAGGGGGGCACTCTTGATATGGGAGAGATTTTCTCCCACGCTGCCTCCCGTTCTGTCTTTATCGGGGGCGACTTTAATGCCCATCATGACATTCTTGCATCACCCCTTCCATCCAACGAGGCAGGACGGCACATCTCTCTCGTTCTCGAGGAGATGGAAGGTGTCTCCTTAATAAACAACATTCAAGAACCCACCCACATTCGGGGAGGACGCCTGGATCTGTCATTCACCTCCACCCCCCTTGCTGGCTCGGCGCAATGGTCGCTCCACCCGCGCCTAGCCAGCGATCACTTTGCCATACAGATCAGGCTGCCACTCACTCCCCTCCCCCCGCCCCCACCTCCCCCACCGAGATGGGACCTCAGCAAAGCTGACTGGGCTGCCTTTGCCAGGGCCTTATCCACCATTTTTGAGGCCTCCCCTCCCGTCCTGGACCTCGAGGGTAGAGCAGATCAAGTTGCCAGTGATTTTGCACAGGCCGCCTCCATATCCATCCCGCAACAGCGACGTTCCGTGAGGCGTTACCGAGACGGCTGGATCTACTGCGACAGGGTCAAGGAACTTAACCACAGACTCAACGCTGCACGAAAGCAATACCGGCGGCGCCGCACATCCCCACACCGCCGACACCTTGCTGCTGTCACGCAACACGTCGTGTCAGAAAAACGCCGGCTGAAGGAGGAGGCGTGGATCAAATGGTGCAGGACCTTAGACTCTCACTCCACTCTCAGGGAGATGTGGAGGAGAATCCGGTCTATCTCTGATCCACGTCCCCCCTGTCCTCCCTCTCACCCTGACCCAGCCGCTGATGCCAGCCGTCTCGCTCAACACTTCGCAGATCGCTCTGCTTCCCACAATCTTCCACAGTCCGTTAAAGACAAGCAGGAGCAGTTGTCTACCTCTCGTCTTGCAGCAATTCAAACTGCCTGTGAAAGGCCAGACCCCGCCGATGTTCCCTTCACCAGCAGGGAACTGCATAAAGTGCTGCAGCACAGAGGAGACACTGCTCCGGGGCTTGACGGGCTAACCTACTCTCTGTTATCACATGCTGGAGATTGTGGGAAAGATCGCCTTCTTGATCTGCTCAACCTCTCGTGGTCTCAGGGCCGCTTACCAAGGTCGTGGAAGACAGCCATCATCCACCCGATCCCTAAACCTCGTGACCCTTCCGCCATGCGCCCGATCTCTCTTCTGAGCTGTGTTGCTAAGACGGCGGAAAGGGTGGTGCGAGCTCGCCTTTCCTGGCGCCTGGGCCCTCTACACCCGAGGATCTTTTCCTATCACCATGGCAGGAGTGCCACCCACTGCCTAGCATCCCTCCTCGGGGAGCTCAGAGGGGGAAGGGGAATGGCTGTCTTCCTCGACCTTGAGAAGGCCTTTGAACTGGCTAACCCAGTCGTCATCCAGGCTGCTCTAGCTGAGAGAGGAATAGGGGGCAAATTGCTCACCTGGGTGGGAGATTTCTTCGAAGGCCGTCAAGCAGGGGTCCGTTTCCAGGGGCATCTTTCCTCGTTTTACCACCATAGCAACGGCACGCCTCAGGGGAGTGTCATAAGCCCGCTGCTCTTCAATGTCCTAGTTGAGGGACTCCTCACAGTCGATTACGGACAGGGTGTCACTCTACTCTGCTATGCCAATGACCTGGCCCTAGTTTTCACAAGGAGAGATCGTTACACTCAAACCCTTTCTGCTCTTCCTAAACTTCACGCAAAGTGCACCGAGCTTGGCTTGAAAATCAACTTCAAAAAAACCAAATGCCTGCCCTTTGGCTTACACCCCCCAGAATTCCCATTGTTGCTTGGTGGCCACCAACTCTCCATCGTCACTCTCCACCAATATCTGGGAGTCTGGGTTGACAGTGGTCTAACCTTCAAAAAACAAGTCAGATACCTGCGGGAGCGTGCTGCCACCCGCACTGCTGCCCTAAGGTATCTATCACAACGCAGCCTAGGGGCATCCTTTAAGGTCCTGAGAACGTTTTATGTTCATGCTGTCCGCTCGCTTGTGGATTACAGCGCCATATGCCTGACCAGCCTTGCCTCCCCATCCAGAAGGTCGCTAGAAGTCCTTCAAAACGACTCCCTGAGAGTCATGTTGGGAGCTCCCCGGTGGACTCGGATTGCTAACTTAAGGGCTGAGGGTGGTCTGCCGTCCTTGGAGCATCGTATTGCTCTCCGGGCTACAGTTACCACCCTCCAGCTAGTCCAACGACGACCAAACCTTCCAGTCTCAGCCTTATTCAAACGCCTCTTGAGCCGCCCATGTGACCCCCATCCAGAGCACGAGTGGGCTCGCACCACTGCCGCCTTGGTGCATAGCCTTGGAGCCGCCCCTGACATCTGTAGGGAACCCGATTCCCCCTACCCTGGTTACACCGATCCACCGCCATGGACTCCCCTTCCATATGAAATCCACTGCCCCACTGAAGCTCACCCACGTCCTTCCATCCCTGCCCTTCTTCGACAAGAGGGACTCAGCAGAATGGCTGCTCTCGATTCCCCTGAATCTGTCACCTATTACACAGATGGATCTGTGTGCGCTGACGGATCCGCCGGGTCTGCTTTCGTTCTAGGGCACCATATTGAATCTTGGCGACTCTCCCCTGGGGTCTCTGCCTTCCAGGCTGAGTTAGTTGCCATACTTGGTGCATTACGCCACGCACAACTTAACCAGCAACGGCGGGTCATCATCCACACAGACTCCTTGTCATCCCTTCAGGGGTTGCACTCCTCCTGCAGTGACAACATTTCTCTATTAACGGAGATATACTCTGTCGCCTCCCTCCTCACGAACAGAGGCACCTCCATCATCCTACACTGGATTCCAGGGCACGTTGGGATCCTTGGCAACGAACAAGCAGATGCTGCGGCACGCTCAGCATGCTCTCTCCCGGGAATCACGTTCCCTCTCCGTCCTAGCACCTCTAACACCATTGCCAAACTGACTGGCACTATTACAAGGCTGTCCCGGGAGGACCATCAACAGTGTGTTGCAGAGGGCTCTCGTTCTGCGCTGTGGTACGCCACAGCCACGGCCTATCTACCGCTCCTGCCTCCACCTGGAGTACCGAACTACGTCTTGGTGCTGCTCCAGCGATTACGGCTGGGATTCCCCTGTTACAGTCAGGTCACCGGGGCCGCATCAGAACCATGCCCCCACTGCCTTGAGAGGGCTGAAGAGCCTCTACTGCACTACCTACTCCACTGCCCAGCCACTGCCCAGCTCAGATCTCACCCAGATGTGGGCCGAGCCCGGTTTGATAATGCCTTCCATACAGCAGCAGCCAACATCATTGCTCAGTCCCCTCTTAGCACTCTATTATGCTTAGTAACAAATTACCCGCCCCCTAGGTAAATCAGCAAGGGCATTGTTAGCTCTACCCTGACGGGCTCTTTGTTTGCCCGTACCCCACCTAGTGTGGGGAAATATCCAACAACAACAACAACAAGAGGCAGGGGATTAAGGGGATCTGAACGGTTGGACAGGGGGAAGACACGGCAAGACAGAAAATGGCGACATAAAAGAAAGACAGCGAGGCAGGGGTAAAGCGTTGTGAGGTTAAAGACCAGAATGACGGAAAATTGGAAGTAAAGGTGGGAGAGGGGAACGAAACGAAGGGTAAGGGAAAACACTGAAGCCTTACATTTTTGGGACGGATATCTATCTTTAATAATAATAACAGTATTAATAATAATAGTAAAAATAAGAATAATAATAACAATAGTAATATTAATAACCATGTTAATATTATTATAATTATTGTTATTATTACTATTATTATTATTATTGTTGTTGTTGTAGCTGTTGTTGTTATTATTATTATGCTATATAGATGAATATTTTGAAAATAGAAGATAAAGGCAGTGGAAAAAGGAAATGAAGGGCAAGGGAAATCATCCAAGCTTCACATTTTCAGGAGGGCGGGAATATATCGTAAAATAACACTGCCAGCAGGATGAACACTGTCTCCCCTTGTATACCCACCTATTTTTCACCTGCCGTCCAAGGGTGTGGTGACGGGTGGAATATAAGAACTGTATCGTCTTACCCTTTGAATCATCATTATATGTTGCTCTTAGTTTATTTTTCCTGTTTCTTGACGATTAACTTCTGCTTCGGAAGACTTTTCAAACTTTTGGGAACGTACATTACTTAATTTTTCTTTATGGAGGGACAAAGGAACCAAAAGCTACATGTCTGCAACATTGTTCCCTTCAGGGTGAAATCTAAAAGAGAGCCAAATTCAAGACCAGTTCATTTCCAGACACCTGGACACATTGCATTTGAGACTAGAGCCCAGAGAAAGAAATCGATGCAAACGGAATTATAGTTCTAAAGTTGACCTGTTGCGCACAGGAAGGACTAAGATTATCGGTTAACTCTTGCATTAGAGACCTGGACAGAAAAGAGGTGAGAGTTTCCTGCCAGAAGGGGTGCTACGCATCCGCCATAATGGAAGGAGGATGCAAGGAGACAGTTCAGAAGCGCATTGACAATTGAAATAGCGATAGAAAAGAGATAGAGATGTAACAAAAGGGCAAACACACACACACACACACACACACACACACACACACACACACACACACACACACACACACACACACACAGACTGACGGGGGTCAATAAAAGGAGGAGTTAATGAGATGAAAAGATTGTGAGTTTGTGACTCCACCCTGCTGGGAAGCCACCTCATCTATACGAGTTGTACTCCATACAAGGGCGAGTAAATACTCCCTGTAGAAAGTCAACAGCTGTGTGGGAATAAAGAAGTCATGGAGTTGACTTAGCACACCTAATCTCTTTGAAACAGATTTTGCAAGAGAAAAATAAGATCTTTCCATAATGAATCCAAAGAATATGAAAACCCAGATATACACAAAGTTGATGCAGGAATCAGCTGGATATTCTTAAATATAAAAATATTCCTGTGGATGATTTTGGCAAGTCAATAGATGTAGCAACTGAGTTTTTGATGAACTAAAAACAACAAGGTTATTTTTACCCGAATCAAATATTTAAGCCAAGTCAGAAAAATGGTGTGCCATAGCTTCATCTCGTGTCTGTTGAAATAAATATTGTGACGGTTGCTGCAAGAAGCAGATGGAAAGGTGAAGAGTGAAGTCATCAGTGTGAGCTGATAGGGTTAAATGTACAGTTTAGGTCATTGATGAACAGAAGGGAGTTGCTGACAGGACAGAACCCGAGGAAAACCATTACTGAGAACTGTAATAGATCTGTGCCCATCTATCGCAGCGGCTACAGAATGACCTTGTCATGTGACCTTGACCTTTGACTAAATTTATTAGAAATTATTGTACTATGCCTTGGCTAATCCTTAGCACTGCCACAGAGCATGGTTTTTAAAGAATCAAAAGTGTTTTAGGTATTTGTTCACAGAGAGACACATGGGACAATATTTGACCTTGATGTGTGACTTTGATCGTTCTAAAACTTGAGCCACTTCATTACTGATTTACCCTCAGCCCTACTTGTAAGTATGGTTAGTTTGGAATGAATCAAGTACAAACTGTTAAAGCTGACATTGCTTTGTCATGGGAACAGAAAGTTACAACCTTCAGTACATTGGTGTTTTTATTCTTGTTTCGTTCTAGTAATTGTCAGACAATTATATTCAGACTCAAAAGAGAACCCTTGTACTGACGGGGTTAGAACAGCTCCCACTCACCTGTACAATAAGATGACGTCCTTTTTAATGCCATCCCTAGTAGCTACCGCCAGACAGTTTTATTTAAGAATAGGAGGGAACCCAGACACTGAGGCATTTAAATGAGAACTACAACTATGTTATTATATTTTCTTCTGCCACCAACAGACGATTTCAGACACCTTTAGAAAGGGCTCTTGTACAGAGGTTAATATGGTTATATCTAACTCCTCTAGTTCTAACTCCTCTAAAAGCTACAAAGAACCATCTGAAGTTAGCAAGAATAAATATCAAAGACGTCATCTTGATCGAAGAGCTAAGCTGGGGTAAGTAAGCCCCAGACAATTTTAATCGGTGCAGTTTTAGAACTGACTAGTTTAGAGAATTTAATAAGGTTATATATAACTTCACTAACAAGAATAAATATCAGAGACGTCGCCTTCATCCAAGAGGTAAGCTGGGGTAAGCTCCAGAAAATTTTACTAGGTGCAGGGAAGGACCCTTGTACTAAAGAGGTAAGAGGTAAGTGGGTAAGGAGGTAACTCTGAACAAGTTAGACTCAGAGTGTAGTAAGTAAGGTTCACTTAATGAAAGGGTTAAGTTATCGTACGGCAGTTCAAGCACAGAGTAGGTGAAAGTAAAGAGAGAACAGGGTACGGTAGTTCAGGCTTTGGCAGTGAATGGGTTAAAGTATTTGTGTGTATGTGTGTGTTCAACTGTGGGGATAAGCTTAACCGCCCGTTTCTTTTGGTTCAGCGGTCCTCCAACATGCTACGAGCCACTACATGTCACCACTTCGGCAGTAATAATCGCCGTCTATACTGCATAGCATCCAAGGGTGTGTCATTCAGGACTAGTGCATTGGTATTAGTGGGTGTCTTAACGCCATGTCGGTGGGTCTTTCGAAATCAAAGAAGTCTCTTTATAAATGATATTTAATTCATCAGAATGATAACTGCCCGAGTCTGGACTCGAATTCGCGTCATTTCAGACTAAAAGCAACCTCTCTAACCACTCGTCTACCACCTCCCACTAAAACAGCTGCCCGTACAAAAGGGGTTAGTGTATGGTAAGTTAGATCTCTTACAGAAGGGGCCAGCGTATGGCTGGTTAGGGTATGATAGGATATAGTGTGGTAGTTTTTTTTTTTTTTTTTTAATGCAAGGAAGAAGGAGCCAAAGGACAGGAGTCCGCAAACTGTTCCCTCCAAGAAAAGGGAAAAACAAGATAACAGAGAGTCAAGTTCAAGATCCCTTCATTTCGAGATGCCTGGACACACTGCGTTTGAAAGACTGAAGATCATCGGCAGTAGGAATACACACAGAGGGAGACAATTCCAGAGCTGACCTGGTGCATGCATGAAGGACTGGCAGTAACGGTTAACTCTTGTATTAGAGAGGTGGACAGAAAAGGGATGAAAATTTCTTAATAGACGGGTGCTACGGGCCCGCCATAGTGATGGAAAGATGGAAACAGACAGTTCATAGGAGCAGTGACCATTGAAGTAGCGATAGAAATGAGACAGAGATTCACAAACGCGGCGGAGAGACAGAGGTTGAAGAGATCCAGCAAGAGAAGGAGAGTTAATGAAACGAAAAGCCTTTGACTTCGCCTTTGCTGAGAAAGGGTGAATGTGGGGATCCTCCTCATTCATGAGAGTTGAATTCTACACAGGGGAGAATAAAACCCATGTATAAAGTCAGCAACTGTGAAGGGGTAAAGAAGGTACAGAGTCGGCCTAGCACACCTAATCTCTTGGAAAGAGATTTTACGAGAGAGGTAATATGATCTTTCCAAGATAAATCCCGTGAGAATGAAACCACAAGGACGTTTAAAGATGATGCAGGATTGAACTGGATACTGATAAAAAGTAGAGGATACTCGTGCGGAAGATTTTGTCGGGTTCATTGGTGTAAGAACTGAGTTTTTGATGCATTAAAAACAACATTACTTTTACCCCAACCAGAGAGATACGAGCCAAGTCAGACATCAGGTGTGCCATAGCCTCATCCCTTGTTTGTTGAAGTAACTGCTGAGATGAACGCTGCGGGAAACGAATGGAAAGGTGAAGGGAGGAGTCATCAGCGTATGAGTGGATAGGGTTATATGAACAGCTTAGGTCACTGATGAAAAGAAGGAAAAGAGTTTGTGATAGGACAGAGCCCTGAAGAACACCACTACTGATATCTCTAGGAGATGAACGGTGGCTGTCTACAACAGCAGCTATAAAACGATCGGAGAGGAAGCTAGGGACGAAGGCAAAGACAGAAGGATAGAAACTGTAAGAGGGCAGTTTGGATTTTAAAGATTTATGCCAGACTCGATCAACAGCCTTTGAGATGTCAAGTTCAGAGGCAAGGCTTGCACCAAAGTTCCGAAGGGAGGATCACTAGGAGTCTGAAAGGTAGGTGCGATGATCGCCAGTGGAGTGTCTCTGACGGAACCCATACTGACAGAAAGAAGGTTGTGAGAGGAAATGTGTTTTAAAATTTTCTTGTTAAGAATAGACTCGAAAACTTTTGAAACGCAGGATGTTAAGGCAATTGGACGATTGTTACAGGGATGGGAATGGTCACCCTTCTTCGGGACTGGCTGAATGAGAGCAAACTTCCAGCAAGAAGAAAAGGTACAAGTTGACAGACAAAGGCGAAAGAGTTTACCTAGGCATGGTGTAAGCACAGAAGCACAGTGCTTGAGGATAACAGGTGGGACTCCATCAGGCCCATATGCCTTGTTAGTACTGAGACCAGTGATGGCAGAAAATATATCAGTTGAAGAAATTTTAATGTTAGCCATGAGGAAGTCAGAGGGGGAAGTGATGGAGGAACAGCACCAGAATCTCTCTAACGTATGATAGGCTAGCTCTCGTATAGAAGGGGTTAGCATATGTAAGGTTGGGGTATGGTAGGATAGTAAGGTAGGTTACAGTATGGTAGACTAAGTTGTCGTACATAAAGGGTTAGCTGCCGTACGGCAGGTTAAGGTATGGTAGGATATGGTATGGTGGGTTACAGGATATGGTAGGTCAGGCTCTTGTACAGAAGAGTGAGCTTATGGCAGATTAAGGTGTGGTAGGATATGGCATGTAGATTAGGGTATGGAAGACTAGGCTCTCGTACAGAAGGGGTTAGGATACGGTAGGTTTAGCCTCATCTGCCCGAGCCTCACGTCAAAGATCACAGATCAAAGCTCAGAATTCATAAGAAAGCAACAAAATAATATTGCCTCACTTTACGTACGGGTCGGTTGGCAAGAGCATTCCACGCTCGGGTTGTTCACTCTCCCGAAATTGAATGGATCCGTGGCACGTGAAAGCAGATTCCGGTTGACAGGAACTTCCTCCGCCTCACCCACCCCCCTTTTATTTATTATTATTATCATCCACTCACTTGATGTAGTGCTGCCTACTTCTTCCTTTCGCCTTTATCATTCTTTTTCTGTGCCTGCTCTCTTCTCTTCCTATATCTCCCATCTTTTCTGTCACTTCTTATTGATCTTTCCTTTACACGTAGGTGGCTTTACATTGCGTGACAAGCCAAATGGTTTCGTGTAAGCCAAGAAACCATTTACAACGCTGGGTGGTAACCTTATAAGTAACCCATATGTGCTCCCTACGTGTCAAGTGGGTTGGTGGAGGGTTAGTGCCCCTCCCCGTAAAACCAGTAACTCAAAGTCAAATGGCCACCCCTTATGGGCGTCTGGCAATAGATAGATAGATAGATAATTTTTGTTATACGACACAACGCATTAATTATCGCCAGTGATTCGATACTCTCCTGATGAACTATTCAAAAACGTTCTTGACTAAGTATCATATGAGACTGCTGGTTTATACTGTTATCTTCACTTAAGTTGGTGCTGTGGCCTCAGGCTCATGTGAAGGTGAAGCTGGTAGATGGTGTCCTTCTCCTGCATCCACCAACAACTTTTTTTTTTTTTTTTTTTTTTAGTATTTTGCTGCATTCATAAACTATCTGAGCTTAAGTTGTGTAAATCATTGTTTGTTTACACTTTCATCTTCACTGCACACTACTGCCAAACACTTCACAAAAGAAGTAAATACTGCAGTGAGAAATTAGGTCCAGTCATAATTATCTCCTTACTGTAGGAAGAGGTATTCACTGTTTAGTTTTTTTTGTTTTGTTTTTTTGTTTAGTAAGTCGGTAAGATCCTTTATGATTACCGCCACTGGTCAGGTATTGGAGAGTTTATGTGGCCGATGATGCGGGATTTGTTGACACGAGGTAATTAACACTTTGACAACAATGCCGTCTTCTGTGTTTTACTCGTATTCTTGCTCCCTCCTCATGATTTTATTCTTCTTTTTCTTCAAAATCAGTGGTCTTAGACAGCTTTCATTATCCCCTTCATTAAGAGGTGTTCTTCAAGTGGGCTGAAATAGTTTGGAAGTAATCAGAAAATACCTAAGCTAATACGTCATCATAATGAAGAAATTGATACTTGACTACGAAGATGTCTTATATTTTATTGTTACCACCACCTGACAATATATTTCAGACCAGAGGGGCTGTTTTGTAGTGCAAGAGTCAGTGAATACTATACCTGACAGCTTCAGTTCGAAAAGTCTCTCATAAGCATCCTATCAGAGTGAGCGTGGAAAAACATCATCGTGGAGAAATCGTTAGAATTTTCGGTGGTATGATTGGTGGCGCATAAATCTGGTCCTCATCGCAGTTCGATACATTCCAGGGACGGATATTAGGAGTGTGATACGAGTATGTCCTTTCATGTGTTCTTACATGTTCGTAACATATCGAAGTTAACTCGATGACATATGATAAACATTCTCATTCACAAACACAGTCACTCCAACAAAACAAGTTTTCTCATGCACATGTTACCATACACTTCTATATCGAAGTGTTGTACTGGCCACGTTTCTGAGGTGTTGACAGTCTATGTATGTCTTTGGTATTAACTGAGAGGGTGTGAACATATGCGACAATGTAAAGGGATTACAGTACCAGCATTAAAATAGTAATGATAACACGTGTACCTGAACATAAAGGTAGCATTCAGTCAGATAATTCCGTAGTTTGTTAACCACTCGAACACTACCACAAAAAGCTTACCTAATCCCTAAGATTTTTCTTCTTTACCTGTCTGCTGTAACCAGAATGTGTACATCTAATTACTGAAATTCCAATAAGAAACGAATAATAGTCTGGGAATAAGACAGTGTCCCTCTGTGTTGCATAAAATACACACACACACACACACACACACACACACACACACACACACACACACACACACACACCACCTTCAGCAGTCACTACTGTCTCCAGGGCTCACTACAAAGTTCCCAACGATCCTACCGTAAGCTCTCCGCGAGAAGTGAAAAAAGTTAGAGCAACAACTTCAGCCCCAGTTAACCCTTTGATTAAAAAAAAAAAAAAAAAATCCGCTAAATTAATGTGTACTTCCAAACGATTTACTTTAGCTTCTGGTGATCCTCCTGCCGTGAAAGTACTGTAAATAATGAATTATATACCTAACTCATGCATAAAGAAAAAAAAAGTCTCTACAAGGCTGAAGTGAATCATCTTGAGACACTAATAATACTTAGTAAAAGACGTCACCGTAGTCAAGTGGCTAATTATTTCACTGCGAACATAGATTTCATTTTCATTAACTCCTGCTAATTATCTTATTCAGCAAAGGTAATAAATTCTTTCAATACAGTATTGCCGATGTGTGTATGTTTTTTGGTGGTACCTTCTGGTAATTTATTTTCAGATCAAGAAGGTTTACACTATCTTCCTGAGGCGAAACAATCCATGATCTACGTTATACAATCTGTGTGTTAATGGGCAGTATTAAGGTACAGTTTACGCCTTTGACATAGAGATATAAACAGCATTTCTTGTTTTAGCTTTTCTCTATTTACATTCCTTCCTACTTACTTACCATCCTACTTACTTACCATCCTTCTTACCATCCTACCAACTGTACCTCCCCGACGATCGGTATATACGAGATATCAATAACATACTAAAGACTAGTAAGTTAAATACTTTTGTTAAATAATTATCTAAGGAAGGGGTATTGTACAGCATCCCCAGCTGATGGTAATAAGGTCCTAAGACTCAAAGTTTCGAAGGTCGTTTTTCAATAATGCTTTCCTGGGGTCCTCTGGACATCAACAAAAGTATTCTTGGCTAAAATCACTACCTAGGTTGCTTTCAATAACTACAAAATTCATACCCTTTAATTATCCTGCCTCCTTATACTTTCCTCCACCAAGCTTACAACTACTGATCACCGGAAGTCATACTACGTGATCAACGACTGCAACAGAAATACTCTTTACCAATGGCCACACTTACTCTCCCGTCAGATGTTAACGATGTTCATCTGTATGCAAAGATCTAGTCCATTTTTATATCCCCGAAATTGATCCTTCAGAATATTCCACACTCAGGTTACGGTGAGCACAAAAATCTCTATTAAATGCATCTGAAATGTGTGATGTATTAAAGACAGAGGAGGTACTGACACGTGCATACCCAGATCCGCCCGCATTAGAAAAGGGAGCGAGGGTCTTGTTCGTCTATATACTGTAGGTATTATAAATCTTCTTGATGTTTAATTCGTAACTAGTTCACAATAATGAGGTCCAATTTATCTTCTTGTTACTACTGAAAGGGCTTATTCAGCTATGGAGAGCACCCTAAAAGTGTAGGTGCAAACGAATTGTGTATTGAAATTCTTGTACGAAATGTCTCCCCTAAAGTTATGAGAATTGTCTGTTGTCATGAAGATCGGTTAAAAAAACAAAAACAAAGCACTGTAGTGAAGGAATTAACCTTCTGCACTGGAAGGCTTAAGGTCTAACCCCGTAACTAAGACAGAAGTCCCCGAATTTAAGCATATGCAGAAAATAAAATGTTACTGACACCATCGCACTGGAGCGATTATCGAAACTCTTTCCAACACCTATACTGCTACAGACCTCCACAGAGCTAGAGGGATTGGTAAGGTAATGGCAGGAATAAAGTAAAAATGTCATCCAGTTGAAAAAAACCCTTAATGTTTGTATCACATTGACTATCCTTTGATTCAACATTCATCCCATTAATGTTGCATCACTTTCTCCTGCTACTTCAACACCTGTTTCTTGTGATATATATCATTATGACCTTTGTCTGTGCTGCAGAGATAAGCCTGCTGATGTGATATGGAGGCATTATTGCCACACCCACAGGGGTGCCCAAATAAAATCCTTGTCACGAGCTGCGTCACTCACAAAATTACTGTGCCGCTTTGAAGGATGGTGTCAGACCTAAAGAGGGGTTATTACTTACCTTGGAAAACGAAATTTTGCACAATGGTAGACCTCCACCCGGATCAGGTCTTTGGCAACATAAGACCCCCAAAGACAGTCCCCCAGTGGGTACAGGCCCCTGAGTTGCGGCAACGCCAGTGTGGACGGCAATTTTTTCTTTAATACTTTGAAATCGAATTTTTGCACAATGGTAGACTTTTACCCGGACCAGGTATTACATACGGTGGGATTCCTCTGCCTCCCAGGGTCGAACCCTTGAGAGTGATGCCATAGTTTTAACCCTGGTACACGAAATCTTGCACAATGGTGAACTTCCACCCAAACCAAGTTTTTGGTAGAGTGGGACCCGTTAAGGCCGTACTATGGGGGAAGGGGTAGCCACCGGGGGCCCAGAGCAACGGCGGTATGTGTTGCCGTATAATATATTTTTCTGCTCATTGATTAATATATTTCATTACCAAGAACATTCGAATTATACGCAATGGTGATTACACCCTGACCTGGTTTTGGACACGGTGAAACAGGGATGACCCGGGAAATTGGTCAGTGGTGGTCTACATGTCCATTTTTTTACCTCGGAAATAAAGCAACACTTAATCCCTCACCCAGAGCAGGTTTTAGCCAGCGTGTGAGAGTCTGGCGCCGCCTCTCTCCGTAAATAATTATTTATTTCTCCTTAAAATATTGTCGGGGAGGGTGCGGCTGTCAAAGGTATCCTTGGTATTGCATTTATCATTACCTAATTTATCGTAAGTGTGTATAATGCTTAATTTGAAAAGTACAGCAGTATGGTTGTGAGGCTGACGAAGACAAAGCCTTACTATATACTAGGGTAGGCTGTGAAGTGAGATGGATGAGCACTTAGCCTAGGTCACAAATGCAGGATAGAAATTTAGATATGGATACCGCCTGTCATTTTAAAGATAAATTAGCCGTAAAAACAGTCAGGCATCTTCACTGGGATGGATGTCAGATTACTCTCGAAGACCTTTGTTTGACCACGTAGCAAAGTAGGTGTTATGATCTAACTGACAACCCCCGCACCTCCTGTTGATTTTGCTTATATGAGCATCGAAAAACATAATTTCCTCTTTGGTTCCATCCCTCCAGTTAGACGTGCTGCCCATAAGTGCCCTGGCAAGAGTAGGAGTGCTGTTGATCTGTATAAAAGATAGTGTTCTTTTAATGCTACTTAATGTGTGTGTGTGTGTGTGTGTGTGTGTGTGTGTGTGTGTGTGTGTGTGTGTGTGTGTGTGTGTGTGTGTGTGTGTGTGTGTGCCCTGTATATTTAGCCATTGCCAATGCAAACTCTGTCACGGTAATTGCTTATTTTGAACTACACTATTAATTTCACTGAAAGTAGGTTGCTAAACCCGGTTATACAGTTGTATATTATTGAGGTTATATACGTTTACACACATCAAGCCTACAGTGTTTGTGAGTATTCTTTCATCTCTTTTATGTTATTACTGAAACAAATCTAAAATTCACTGCATATTTCTCGAAAAGACACAGAACAAATTTGTTACATGTACGCTGCTATATTCTAGATTTTGTGTCGTGACATGATGTTATTCTTAATTCTTTCAAGGCATCAGTCCCTTGTAAACACACAATATTGGTGCAGCACCTTATCACTTTCTATGTAAGAGTCTAGTGCTAAGTTAACATATAGTCCTAGTTTCCGCCTTTCCGTTACATAATAGGTCACTTTGGCAATACTCATCTACTTATATCATTTAATAAAACAGCCAGGCTTTAATTTGCTCTGATCCCGGCAGCCTCGCTGACGAACATTATTTTATATTTTCTTCACTGGAGCTTTCACACGGAACAAGTTCCAAGTACACACTGCTACTACTCGTTCTCTCTCATCAGTGTTTCATAACTATAGTACTATTGAAAAAAATGGAGCTAGAATATTCAGTGCAAAGTATTTCTCCGAGCTAAAGTGATGCTAAGCCCTTCAGTCCGGCGACGTAGTTCTTTCCGTCAACCAACAGACAATTATGTGCAATTAAAGATACATCCAACTCCTCCAGTTCAAAAGGCCTCTCCTAAGCTTCATAAAATCGTCTGATAGCAGCAAGAATAAACAATAAACGAGGTCCTGGGGCTGAAGGGGTAAAAGAATGCCCTGGTGAACCCTGGCCTGAGGTCGGTGGCAGCGAATGGTATTGTGGGCTTAAAGGTGTGTAGGTGCAGCCGCGGTGTCCTCATTGGGGTTTAAAAGGATGAATACTGAATGACCATCTGCGTACATTATTCAGCGGCGGCGGGTAGGAAGTGGCATGGGGAGTGGGGATGGGGAGAAAAGGCGGCAGGGTTGGCAAGGGAAGAGGGAAGGAGGAGTTAGGGAAAGAAGGAAGAAAGATACAGAAGGTAGATAGAGGGAGGACTTAGGAAACAATAGGGAGGAAGAAAACAGAAGAGGTAAAGTGATTAGTCAGAGGATAAGGAAAGGAAAGGAAAAAAAGGAACAAAAGAGGGTAGAAGGGCAGGAGAGACAAATGACAAAGTAACAAAGTGACCGGGACACTAACTTAGGAAAGGGAAGAAATAACGATGGAAAAAAGAGGAGAAAAAGTGATTAGTCATAAGTTAAAGCAAGAAAGGAAGAAACACGTAAGGAAAGAGAGGAGGAGGACAGGAGGGGGAGGGCAAGGAGGGAGGGAACACAGAACAGGTAAGACACTGACCCAGCGAAGAAAGAAAAAGGAAAGGAAACAATGAGTGGAACGAAATTATTTAAAAGTCAACGAAAGGAAGAAAGGAATAGAAGGGATAAAAAGTTAGTACGAAAGGGGAGATAGGACGACAGGCAACTAGGGAAGGAAAGTAATAATGCGGAGTCTAAGAAAATGCAGGAACAAACAGAACAGGAAGCGAGAGGTGAGGGACAGGAGGGAGGGAAGAGACACACAAAAAGGTGGGGCACTGGCTTAGGAAAGGGTTGGGAAGACGAGGGAAAAAATGGAGAGTAATCTAATAGATGTTAAAGGCAAGGAGAAATAGACGGGGAAGAGAGAGTATGAAGGGATGGGCAGGAAGGGAAGTCATGTATGAAATACATTGGAATGGCAGTAACTTTGGAACGAAAAGAGACGGGTTAAGGAAGAGTGGAAGTGAACTAATTATGATAACGTTAACAGAAGGCTGGGATAGAGGAAGAAGAAAAGTTTAACGTGAGGGCAGTGGGCGGGAAGAGACAAGGAGAGTCAATAGGTCACGGGCTTATAACAAAGAGGAGCAGGGGGAAGGGAAGGTGACTGGGAAGGGATATTAACTATGCAGAGGTGAACAGAGAGGAGGAATAGAAAGAGAAAAGAGAGAGGGAAAGAGAAGAGAGGGTAAAGCCGAGATGAAGGGTAGAGAGTAACAATGGATACATGGGATGGAAGATAATTATGCTGCAGTTAACTAAAGGAAGGAAGGAAAAAAGGGATAAAGAAAGAAATGGGAGTAAGAAGGGAAGGGTAGATAAGAGGGAGAAGAAGCACAGAAAGTAGGTGAGTCTGTGACTTAGGGAAAGGTCGCGAGGAAGAAAAGAAACAGTGGAATGAAAATAATGGGAGAAAGTTTAACAGAAAGCAGGAATAGACGATGAAAAGCAAAGAGCAGGAATGCGGGGAGGGATGAAGGTAGTAATATACACACTCATATATGTTTGGGTGAAGGCAGAGAACAGGGCGAGAAGGCATGTGGGCTGGGGGAGTAAAAGGCGGGTGTAAAGTGAAAAAACTGAGATCAAAAGACAATGAACAAGCTCCGAAGAAAGAGAAATGTGAGAAAGTTGAAAGGACGGTGAGAGGACTTAGAAGAGAAAGCGAGACTTAGGCAACAGGAAAGTCAGAAGATTAGAGGAAGATGAGGGGTAGGCGAGAGGAAGGTAAGAGGAAGGTGAAGGAACAGTGAGAGGAAAGCGTGAAGGTGAGAGCAAGGTGACATGAAGTTAAGAATGTGAGAGGAAGGTGAGACAAAAGTAAGAAGATGAGAGGAAGATGAGAGGAAAGTGAGAATGTGAGAGGAAAAGGAGACGCAAGTGAGAAGGTGAAAGGAAGGTGAGAGGATGGTCAGAGCATGAGAAGATCAGAGGTAGATTAAAGAAAGATGAAAGAGAAAGTGATCAGACAGGGGAGAAAGTGAGAAGGAAATGTAGAAAGAGGACTGACGAACGGGAATATTAAAAGGACTAGTGACCAAAATAATGTACCAGGGACAGTAAAGAAAATAAGGGAACTGAACAACAAGGAGAGGGAAGAGAGGGTATAACACAGAGCTGATGTGGAAACTTAAAGAAGATACAGAAATATGAGAAATAATGTGGGATGAAAGAAAGGAGTGTAATACCAACACGGGAAAACAGATAAGTGAGAGAAGAGAAGAGAAATGTTAGGGAGAAGGAAAGTTATAACTGGCGGGAGAGAAGACTGATAGGGAGGGTACAGAAAACGAACAAAGATGGAAATAAATTAAGGGAAGAAATAAAAGACAGGGAAGAGAAAAAGTGGGTGAAAGTTGGAAAAAGTAAAAACGAAAGTTGAAGTGCTGAACAAATAACGAGATGAGGGGGAAGATGGAGGTATTAAAGGCAATAAAGAAAGAGGGGTGAGAGACTGATAATACAGGAGAGAGAGAGAGAGAGAGAGAGAGAGAGAGAGAGAGAGAGAGAGAGAGAGAGAGAGAGAGAGAGAGAGAGAGAGAGTTGTTCATGTCTACGAGTTATTCATTCATTCTGATGACATGTTTCTCATTATTCCAAGCTGGTGTTACAGTTGACAATCTTCTTTTTAGTTTATGATAGGTAATGACACGTCCTAAATTGAGGCTAGAGAAATGAAAGTTATATCTAAACTCTGTAATTCGAGTAGTGTCTCTAAAACTGGAGAAAGATGTGTGAAAATGAAAAGAATCATATTATGAATACATTATCGGCTTCAAGGGTTTAGGGAAACAGTTTCTTCTTAGTCGTAAATGTGTGTGTGTGTGTGTGTGTGTGTGTGTGTGTGTGTGTGTGTGTGTGTGTGTGTGTGTGTGTGTGTGTGTGTGTGTGTGTGTGTGTGTGTGTGTGTGTGTGTGTGTGTGTTATACAGAGAGGTGAGATACAGGAAGTAGAAACGTGTCAGACAAGAAGTTACAGCATTGTACTAGTGAGGAAAAATAATACTGCGGGACACGAATGAACCACTAATTGAAGGGCGTTAACAAAAATACATGAAGAGAAATGATGGCGAAAGGAAGAGGAAGTAAGAGTTACGTTAATGTGGAACTGAGCGAGTAATGAAAACAAGAGTAAAGTTCAAAGAATGTAGGGAAGGCATTAACATAGGTTTGCGTGCGTAAAGATGAATCCTTGCTTATGATATGTTAGGCTGAGTTTGGTTCAGTAAGGTTAGGCTATGATGGGTTGACTGTTACGTTAGGTTAGGCTGACTTACGGTAGGGTAGGGTAGGGTTGAATGGGGTAGGGTAAGGTATAGTAGATTAGCTTAGGTTTGGTTCGTATGGATAAAGTTAGATTACATTAGGTGAGGTTAAGTTAGGTTAGATAGACTAGGTAAGTTTAGGTTAGGTTAGGTACTGAATTCTGCTGTTCAATTAGGTTAGATTCGACGAGTTTTGGTTACGCTAGGCTATGTTAGGGACATTGGTTGCAAGACTGTGACAAGGTGAGTTAACTTTTACCTGGTCGTGGTTAGTGTTATGCTGCCTGGCTCTAGCCTGAGAGTCCCGGGTTTGATTCCCGGCATATTGGTATTATATTGGATGATTTTTCCTGTGTATAGTACAGGTTTCTCTCTTTATTCTGACTTGCCGTAAGTACTTAGGATAGATTAAAAAAATCTACTTGCCCGAGTGCCAGGGGGTTAACTCATCCTCTTCAGGCCCACAATGGGGGCGGAGGGACATTGGTTGCAAGATTGTGACAATGTACTTTAACTTTTACTTGGTCGTGGTGTAGTGGTATGCTGCCTGGCTCTCACCTGAGAGTCCCGGGTACGAATCCCGGCATATTGGTAATATACTGGATGATGATGCAATCAGTTAGGTCCTAGGAGGAGACAATTAATGGTTATAGCTATAATTAGTGATCATACCTACTACATGATTAGGCTAATAACGATGAGCCAGTTCTTGGGGAGAATTATATATTTACGAAGATGATAACTATGGTGCTCATGGTTATAATGTCAAGGGTAGTGTGCAAGGGCTCAATTCTCGAGAATTAAGGACTCCCTCCCCATGCTCTGCCATCCGTAGCTGACTTGGACTTGGAAGAAAGGCACCTGAAGTCATAATCTCCTTTGTAAAAAAAATCGATAGAGACGATAGATGTGTTGCTGCTTACTTCCATTTCTGTTTTCCAACCCCTCTTCGATATTTTCTTCTTTTCGTAATACATAGAGAATTTCCTTAGTAGATCTTGCCAAACATCAACAGGAGGTTATGTTTTTTTGACCGATCTAAGTAAAAATCGTTACATCGACATGCATCCAGTTCTCAACCGTTACTGAACGACAGTCACAGTTCTGACAAGGGAGACCATTTTCACCTAAAAGGTTATCAGCAACTAAAGGTCCGTAACAACTATGAAAACTTATCAATGATATCATTCATTACTCAGGAATAGCACAAAATAACCTGATTTTTAGCTCTCCTTTCGATGGACATCCTGTTTATATAATTATAATAGAAATAAGGTTGGCATGTGTACCGTACAAGACTTTTAGTTATTTAAAATATATTTCTTCTCATCGACTGTTCAAGGATCAAACATACACTCATTAGATTTTGGAGCGAGAGGCTCAATGACATCCACCTACCCCCGTCCCACACACGAGAAAATAGACGGGATTTTGAAGAAGTAAACGGGTAAAGCAGAGGATCAAGAAATTCCTTCCAAGCCATAAAAGTACGGGCTTATGATCCAGTTACTAAAAAGGAGGATATAAATGTGGTTCCATCATCTCCCAAGCCCCGTCCTGAGCTTTATTCACTCTCAACCCACATCAACTCACATCCACCATACGTAACTGCCACTCTCATCCCCCCACTCTCAACCTTCCTTTCTGTCTGTCCCCATTCCCACTCGGCTCCACATTCAATCTTTTTCATGCTCATAATCCTCACTCACCCTCTAAAACCCCCGCATTTCAACTCAACCTTCACGCACCCTCTCAATTCTCTTCTTCCCCCCCTACACACTCTTAACTCCTACACATACTCTCAACCCGTACATAAACTCTCAGCCCCCACAACACTGTCACACACACACACACACACACACACACACACACACACACACACAAAACCTCCACTCACACTCCCACCCCCCACATACATTCTCCCTTTCCCTGACATTCTGAACCTCCTCACGCTCTCAGATGTTCCACACATTCATTCCAAACACACACTCTCAACCGCCCATACAAACTCTCAACCCCTTCACACACACCCACAACCGCCCCTCCTACAAACTCTTATCCACCCCACGCACACTCTCTACAAACAACACAAGTTCTCAGCCCAGACACGCACTCTCAAATGTTGCACACACGAGTCCCAACACACCCTCATCTCCCCCTGCACACTCTCCACTACCAAACACCCTTAATCTCCACACACACTGTCAACCCCCCACACATACAACCACCACATACACATTTTAGCTTCCACTCATATCTTTCAATCCCTACATACATTCTCAACCTCTAGTTCACACTCTCAGCCCACTCATCCCTATACTCTTAACTCTCAAACATCCTCTCAACCTCCAGCCTAACTCTATACTCCCAGACACACTTTCAACTCCCAGACACCTCTCAATCTCTGCACACTCTTATCCCACTCACACGCCCTCACTCCTAGTACACGCTCTTAACCGACACACAAACTCTTAGTCCTCACTGACACTCACAGTCCCCACATGCTCTCAACCCCCTCACACTACGCCCTTTCCATCACTTCTAGTTTGACGTCGAATCGTCTAATTAAGCCCCAGTTGAGCCCTCAGTCTGGTACACACAGACGGTAAACCTTTGATGTAATAATGAGCAGTGAGGGGAAGGGTTGGGAAGGGCAAATAAGAGAGGGAGGAAAACAAAGCAGAGTGGCATTAGAGGGAGGCAAGCAGGAATGATGAATGAATGAGTGGTAAATAAGACTGGGAATGGAGGGATGTACGAGAGATGAATATGATACGAAGGAAGGAGGGAATTGATACTGAAGTAAGTAAGAGAGATCAAAGAGAAAAGAAAGGGAAGACGAGGGTGGGGGGAGAGGAACTAAGAAGGAGAGATGGAGGTGAAGGAGTTAAATTATGAAGGAAGGAAGGAAGACGGGAAAGAGTAGAGAGAAGGAGAAAAGATTGTTGACGAGAGGTGATGAGCAAACGAAGGAAGGAGTGAAGAGGGGATAGGGAGGTGAAGTAGGAGAGATGAGGGAAGGAGGGAAAAAGGAGAGATGACGGAGGGAGGGAAGACAAGATGAAGAAGGGAACAGAAAAAATGGAGTGGCAGGGAAGCAGAAAAGATGGAGAGAAGATGAAACTGAGATATCTATTTATCTCTATACCTAGGCTGCTTCCCCCAAAGAAAGGGAGGTAGTCGAGACAGGACGACACACTACCAATTTACTCATCCAAACACACATTTATTCGTATCTTAGCCCCACGGGGAGAAGGGACAGATCCTCACAGCACCACACCGCACGAGGGTCAACTGCGCAATATAATCAGCGACATCCACGGCAGGGCCCGACAGCAGAGCCGGCTTACCCCTGCCACGTCATAATGGACCCATCCCCTTACCTGCAACTGATCTGATCAGCTGATCAGACCAAATACGGGAGAATATCCCCTCGGCCGCGTCACCATTTATTCATTCACAATTTCTCTCCAATCAATCCACTCACGCGCAGCCATTCTTCCTTCCTCAACAGACATCCCTCTCGCATCCAATGCTCTCTTCACACTGTCCATCCATCCTATTCATGGTCTTCCTCTCAGCCTTACACCTCTGACCTCCGATCTAGTTATCTTTTTCACCAATCGCTCATTATCCATTCTCTCCATATGACCAAACCATTGCACAACACTGCTCAACTCGATCAGCCATTTCCCGCATAACTCCAGTTCTCCTTCGCACTTCATCATTTCTCACTCGATCCATACGCGTCACTCCACACACACTCCTCAGACACCTCATCTCCATTATATTGAAACTTTTCCTCTCTGCTACACCCATATTCAGCCCCATGTAATGCAGTAGGTACTAGGGATCACAAAAGTATCGGTGCACAGGGGGTGCGATGCCTACCGAAAAGGTTCGAACAACTGCTGACATTACCAACGTCTTTGTGTATCATCAGTGTCTGTCTATATAAACATTACATTTGCTGTATGTTTGCAAGAGGATATTGCTAGTTGGCGATATATGACACCTCCCGACATCAGGGCTACCAGCGTGTGGTAGGTCGGATACTAATATTTCAGTGACCTTCGTTCTGTGGTCCCAAATGTTTCACGCATATTGTGCACCGATACTTTTGTGACCCAGTGTACCACTACACCCTCATACAGCCTTCTCTTCACGTCCATTTTAAGCGAACGACATCTAAACTCTTTCTTCATTCCTCCCAGCACCTTTCCTACTTCATTAACTCTAAACTTCACTTCTGCATCTATTTTTTCATCCACAGCAACATGTGACCCTAAATACTTGAAATATTCTCCCTCCTCAAGGAACTCACCATTCAGAACTATATTCATCCTTCTACCATCTACCAACCTCGTACACTTCATCACTTTACTCTTATTCTTATTTACTCTCAATTTCCCCCTTTCACACACCCTTCCAAACTCCTCTACTAACTGTCTCAGTCTGTCCTCCGAACCAGCCACCAGTGCAGTATCATCCGCAAACAGCATATGATTCAGATTCCACTCTCTACCACCGGCACTCGCCAGACTCAAATCTCCACCTAACACTCTTGCATTCACCTCCTTTACAACACCATCCATATAAATACTAAACAACCAAGGCGACATGACACATCCCTGCCGCAGCCCCACTCACGGGAAATCACTCACTCACAGTATTTCCCACTTTGACACTAGCTCTATCCATCCATCCATCCATCCATCATCTAATCCTACGTTGCCCAATGAGGAGCGTAGGAACCCTGGGCTAGGCAGTTGGTCCTGACATTTAAGATGAGAGTGACCAGCCTCACTCATCCCTGAGTGGCATTACGTGAGCAATAAACCCCAACCACCCCTTGGATATAAACCTTCACCTGCTCAATCCGACTGGAGTAGAATAATTACCCACTGAATCATCAGGCGCCAAAATCTGGTTATATGGTTACCACCCAACGTAGTAAATGGTTACCCGGTGTACAGGAAACCATTTGGCTTGTCACTCAGTGTAGAGCCACCCACTGGCAGAAGGAAGAGGAAAGAATGAAGGAAAGAAAGAAAGAAGAGGGAGTGTAAAGTCACCCATAGGCAGAAGGACGAGGAAAGACTGAAGGAAAGGAAGACAGAAGAGGATGGAAGGAATGAAGGATGGAGGAGAGGAAAGGGCAGACACTCGACAGCAGCACTACATCGAGTGACGTGGCTCTGCTATTTGCATAAACACTTTTCACTCCTTTTAGCAACCTACAATTAAGTCCCTACAATTTCAAAACAGTCCACAAAGACTCCCTATCAATTGTATCATATGGAGATGGAAATGTGTTAGATGACTTAGTAATAATGAAAGGAGGGAAAGAAGTAAAAGAGGGAGAGGGAAAGACTGAGAAAAATGGGAAAAGGAGAGAGAGAGAGAGAGAGAGAGAGAGAGAGAGAGAGAGAGAGAGAGAGAGAGAGAGAGATTCATCTTTTTCTGTAACAAAGAAAAAACGAAGGAAGGATTTTCCAAATATTTCAGTAATGCTGTAAAATCTTCCTAAGAAGATTCGATCACCACCACACCACCAACACCATCGTCATCATCATTATCATCCAGATAGTTCTTATCATCATCATCATCATCATCATACTGTAAGTGTTTCATCATCTTCATCATCATCATCATCATACTGTAAGTGTTTCATCATCTTCATCATCATCATCATCATACTGTAAGTGTTTCATCATCTTCATCATCATCATCATCATTATCATCATCATCATCGCCATTATCATCCAGATCGTTCTTCCTATCATCATCATCATCATCGTCATTATCATCCAAATCGTTCTTCCGATCATCATTATCATCCAGATCCTTCTCCCTATCATCATTACCATCACGATCATCGTTATCATCCAGATCCATCTTCCTGTCGCCACTATCATCATCATTATCATCCACATCCTTCTTCCTATCATCATCATCATCACCATCATCATCATCATCATCCAGATCCTTGTTCCTGTCATCATCATCATTATCATCCAGATCTTTCTTCTTATCACCATCATTATCATCCAGATCCTTCTTCCTATCATCATCATCATCATCATCATCATATCATCATCATCATCCAGATCCTTCTTCGTACCATCATCATCATTTTCATCATCATCCAGATCTTTCTTCCTATCATCATCATCATCATCATCATCATCCAGATCCTTCTTCGTACCATCATCACTATCAGCCAGATCCTTCTTCCTGTCATTATCATTATCATCATTATCATCTTCCGGATCCTTCTTCCAGTAAACATCATCTTCACCATCATCACCATCGTCATTGTCATCCAGATCCTTCTTCTTATCATCATCATTATCATCCACCTCCTTCTTCCTATCATCATCATCATCATCATTATCATCCACCTCCTTCTTCCTATCATCATCATCATCATCATCATCATCATTATCATCATCATCCAGATCCTTCTTCCTAACTAATGACTGCGTGAAGAATTATCCAAACACCCGGAAATAAAACGTAGGAAAGTGGTGGCGCTGTCTATTGCATGCTTATATGAGATGGGCTGCACATTCATCTGTACATAAGTCAAGCCTCGCAATCATGGCCTCACCTCATAAGTTCCACCATTTGTACATATTTCTGTATTTTTCTTTAGGTGACGCACATAGGTAATACCAGTAAAAGGAGACCTTCCTGACGGATATATAGCTAAATGAAAGAAAGGCAGAAAGAAAGAAAGAATCGTGACTTCAAAAGGAGTATAAATAAAAGAAGTATAAAAAACGAGGAACATGAAACAGACTACTAACTCAGTAAAAATGCAGTATTTGTAAGTGAAAAATAAATCACACGTCAGTTCACACACACACACACACACACACACACACACACACACACAAATGAAAAAAATATTAGATCACTCAGAAATTAAAATAGTGTGGTGTTAGTCTGACGTGAATAAAACAGTCTGGTCTTGGTTCCAGGGAAAATCAAAGCTCTTTTTTTTTTTTTTTATCACTATATTAACCCCTGAACCTGGCGACATTTTTTAAAATTAATTACTACTAATCGTTTTTATTCAGCTTCAGAGATACTTTCGGAACTGGAGTGGTTATATTTATCCTTCATTAATCCCTTTTCTACTAGAGATCATTTGTCTATCTCTCTCTATTGTCAGACGTCATAATAGCGTAAGGGCAGGCCACAAACAAATCGCCTCCATGTTGCTTTGTCCTCTACCATTTGGCTGCCCTACGTTGAACTCATACCCCTTCTCTCTGATTGTGGATTTACTGTAACTGAGGTGGTTAAAAAGATTATTTTTAAAATCTTTTTGTTTTGATTTTTCTTAAACCGAATAAAATCTTTAGTTAACAGTAAATGATGAGATGGAGGGATGGGGTGGAGAGGTATATGAGAGAGGGGTGTGTGAGTTGGGAGCAGAGCAGTGAAATGGTGGGGGACAGGGCGACGTTGAGGCGATTTGTTTGTGGCCACCCAGAACGGGATTGGGACATCTGGCAATAGATAGATAGATAATGTAATGTTCTTATTTTGCAACCTAAGTGTTGATGTCGCACAGACATCATTAATTTTATCATCACCAGCATCAATATAATCATCACCCTGTCCAGAGTTAAAAATTTTATAGTCTTTATCCATCATCATCACCAACACAGTCATCACCAACAACATCAACACCACCTTCACCATCTTTATCATTGTTACCAACACTACAACCATCATTAACACTATGACCATTACCACGACCACGACTATGACCATGATCATCATCACTGCCAAAGCATCAACACCACTAACACCATCAATGTCACCCTCACCATCACCACCAATATCAGTAGCTCTATGACCGTGATTATCACCATGACTGTCACCACCATCGCCAAAAGCATCAACATGACCATCACCACCGTCGTTATCACCGTCACTAACACCACCACCATCACTGTCACCTTCTCTAAAGCTGGGGACGTGGATAAGATAAGAAACGACGATCTCCAGGATACTCCACCCTCTCCCTCCCAAACCTTTACTTGTGTCGTAGGAGTACCAACCCGTTTTATAAATATACATCTCTGTCTCTGTCTGTCTGTCTGTCTCTCTCTCTCTCTCTCTCTCTCATAGCGTGGCATTTTGTTCATCTTAAAACAGCTTCGGCATATTTGCAGAAGACTCACGTACATGCAGTTAAAAAAATATACCGATAATACCATCACACCAGTCCTGAGTGAACGAGTCCTGGTATGTATTAAGCACAGGTGGTGGGTATCAGTGCCCAAGCTGTGATATGTAAAGATGTGTGACGCCATACTGCCGGGCCAAACTGTGTAGTCTACGCCCTTAGTTGGATATATCGAAAAAACATAATGGGGAACATGGCTCAGCTCCAGTTTCATGGATGGTAGGGATCCAGTTACCTTTTGTGTTGGGTATCCATGAAGGTTATTAGTGAGAGGGAGGCAGGGGGTGCTGGGTGTGTACACATATTAGTCTGGCTAACAATAATGGCAATGAAATGCCTCTGCCATCATTGTCTCTAGGGTAATATAATAGTAATATGCTTAATAATAATAATGAAAATAATAATAATAAAAATAATGATCATAAAAATAACAATAACGTAATAATAATAAAAGACTAATTGTTGTTGTTGATGATGTTCTTGCTATTGTTATTTTTGTTGTTATTGTTGTGGCTGTTGCTGCTTCTGCTGCTGTTGCTGTTGTTATTATTATTGTTATCATTATTATCATCATCATCATCATCATTATTATTATTATTATTATTATTATTATTGTTATTATTATTATTATTATTATTATTATTACTGTTGTTGTTGTTATTATTATTCCTACTGTAATTGTTATTATTACTATCAATTCTAATGATATTGGTAGGATGGATTCTAGCTGGTAGGTGGTAAAAAGTGCGTAAGTGTCGAGGTTTATGCTTGTGGTGACAGGATTCCAGGGGCTTGAATAATGTGTGTATGAGAGTGTGACTCATTTATTTGATCAGGAACTTTTCCTAAGTGCAAGGAAGAAGGAGCCTGTTAATTGTTCCCTCAAAGAAAAAACAAAACAAAACAAAAAAGATAAAAGAGCCAAATTCAAGATCCATTCATTCTGAGATGCCTGGACACACTGCGTTGGAAAGACTGGAGATAACAGGCAGTAGAAATACGGACAGAAGGAAATACTTTCAGAGTTGACCTGTTGCATACTTGAAGGACTGGGGATAACGATTAACTCTTGCATTGGAGTGCTGGACAGAAGATGGACTTTTTTTTTTTTTTTTTTTTTTTTACGTGTCCGACTCTGGGCAAAGGCTCAGGGCCTATTTCTTGGGGGCAGTCACCTATCCCAAGGCCAAGTAGTCCTCCCACACCTCCACATGTCACCACTTCGGCGCTAACACCCATCGTCCATACTGAATACATGCTAGGGCTGTCTCATACAGGACTGGTGTACTGGTATTAGCGGGGGTACTTTTACGACATGTCGGCGGGTCATCTGGTAGATCAGGAAAGTCTGCTTTTTAGGAAATTCAAATCCTTAAACTGTTCCCTGCCCCAGCCGAGATTCGATCCTGGGTCCATTAGGACTGCAGGCCGCCTCTCTACCGATTCAGCCACCGCCTCCCCGAGACGGGTGCTACGCAACCGCCGTAGTGGTGGAGGGATGCAAGCAGACAGTCCATAGCAGCAGTGGCCACTGAAGTAGCGATAGAAGAGATAAAGATGTAACAGTGGGGCAGAGAGACAGAGGTTGAAGGGAGCCAGTACGAGGAGAGTTAATGAGACGAAAAGCCTTTAATTCCACCTTGTTGAGAAGAACTGTATGTAAAGAGCCTCCCTGCACGTAAGAGTTGTACTAAATACAGGGGCACATAAAACCCCTGTATAAAGTCAACAACTGTGCAGAGGTAAAGAAAGCACGGAGTCGGCTTAGCACACTTAATTTCTTGGAAGCAGATTTTACAAGAGAAGTAATATGATTTTTTCAAGATAAAGCCCGAGAGAGAGAGAGAGAGAGAGAGAGAGAGAGAGAGAGAGAGAGAGAGAGAGAGAGAGAGAGAGAGATGCAACTATTCACTGCGGCGAGCTCTCCAATAATTATTTAGTAAACTCGTGGTCCAAGAATGATTTAAATTCACCATTTAATAATGCAAGACTGAAAATGTAATTATAAATCCATGCATATCGCTAAAGCATCATTTCCTTAATTAAATGATGTTAACAAAAACATCCCTGGCATTTACCTCATTGTTTCCAGGTAACATCTATTTACCGTCACAAGACGTTCTTTCATTGTTTACTCTTTCTGCTGTGTTAGAGAGGATTGTTTCTTTGTCTTCTTCCTTTCTTTTTTTCTTTTCTTTCTTTCTTCTTTTTACACGCGCGGATGTAAGGCGAGAGAGGGTGTTATGTTGCGAGCGGTGTGTGTGTTTATGTGTGTGTGTCACGTGTGTTACACTGTGGTTGGAAAGTTCTAGAAACCTGTGTGTAAGTATGTGTGTATGTGTGTGTATGGTCACTAGGCGCTGTCGTGTGCCTATAAAGCATTCCTTGAGTTAAGAGTGTGTAAGCATGTTTAGCATTGCTCGATTCTTGCAGACATAGTACCTTCTCATCATCTGACTCCCTGCTTCTATCTGTCTCTCTCTCTATCTATTTATTTATTTATCTATTATGATTTGTAATTATAATATGGAGTCCTAACATGTGTGTGTGTGTGTGTGTGTGTGTGTGTGTGTGTGTGAACAAAATACGATGAACAGTTTATAATCAAATATCATGGAGGAGGAGAGGGACAGCAAACGAGTTAACACATTGTTTATGGGAACAACGGGCCAAATGGCAATATCAGAGGGTCAGGTCAATGACTCACGTTATAGTTTTAATTTGATTTAGACCAAACTTTGTGGAACGGTGGAGGATAAAACAAGAATGAACGAGTTAGATACTGAGAACAGTGTCAAAGGTCCAGGTCACAGGGCAAGATAAAATTTTGGACCGTGAGGCTGTGTGTGAACAAAAAAAAAAAAAAAGGATTTTAAACTACTCGTAATTTAATCCAAACTTGGCGGAAGGACTAAAGATAATCCAAGGGTTGACTAACAGTTTCTTAGAACAATAAGTCTAAGGTCAAGGACGCACGCACTGCAGAATCAACTTTAAAAGCTTTTTAACCTATGTTCACCAAACTCTGTTGATCGGTGAAGTGTCAGGCAAAGATAACGGGACTCGATTTAGAAATCAACAAATGGTGCCTGACACAATAAACTTCGCTCGACAGCATTTGTTTCATCTTCAACCGTTTTCAAGTTATGGCCCTCTGAAAATCTGTGATCTTGTGTTTGACCTTTCAAGGTCACTTAAGTTTAAAAGCCATGGTGCCAAATGAAAGCCCAAATGAGACTTCTTATATCTTGACAATAATAAATATATCTTCAAGCTGTTCCGAGTTATAGCCCCCTGAATATCAGTGCGCTTGAGTTTGACCTTTCAGGGTCACTTAAGGTCAAAGGTCATGATACCAATTAAAAGCCCATATGGGACTTTGTACATGTTGATAGTAGTAAATGTCTATCTGCAACCAGTTTCGAGTTATAGTCCCCTGAATATCCGTGACCTTGAGTTTGGCCTTCCAAGATCAGTGAAGGTCAAAGGCCTTGGTGCCAAATGAAAGCCCATATGAGAGTTCCTGCATGTTGATAACAGTAAATATCTTTATCTTCAGCGGGTTTCAAGTTAAAGCCCACTGAAAATCCGTGACTTTGATTTTGACCTTTCAAGGTCACTCGAGTGACTCCAAAATTTAATCACTTCTTTTTGGGACCGATGCCCACGTATCTCGAAAGTTTCATGGAATTTCATTCAGCCGTTTTTCCGTAATATTGCTAACTAACAAACAAGCCGACCAAAAACAATACCTCGCCAGACTCCGTCCGGGCGAGGTAATTAGAAAATTCAAAGTAACTTGAGAAGATCGAAATTCAGGGTCACAGGCAAGGTCAGCTAAAACTTTGCTAATCTGGTCTGGACCAAGTTTGGTGGAAGTGTTAAGAGTCAGACAAGAATAAATGGCTTATATTCTGACAACAATTAGCCAAAGGTTAAGGTCATAGGACAAAGTGAAATGTTTGGCCTTCAGACCAACTGGTGGGAGCTTGTTGTACACTCAAAATGCTCCTTGTTTTACTCTGGCTCTCTCCAGATGCTTTAAACCTAGTAAAAACAGGCTTTGGGAACTTTTGAAGTTAGACAGCCTTCTATGATCCCTTCATCATTAAGATATTCTCTTATGCTGCTGACGATTGTTTGTAGACGGCAAGAGTAAAATATATACCGGTATTATACCTATTTGCAGGGGATGAGGAGTCTAGGATATGACAGCCCAACAGTCGATACGAAGTGAGAGAGAGAGAGAGAGACTGATGTCAGTTTTAGGGAGAGTGAGACAAGTGTGAGGCTTACAGAGGATGAAGGCATGCGAGAAGGGGACTAAAAGGATGAGTGTTTTGTGTGGGGGGAGGCGAGAGGGGGAGTGAGAGGGACAGGGAGGAGATAGTATGAGAGGGACGGGGAAAGACGGTGAGGGGGAAGAAGAGTGGGAAAGTGTAAGAGAGAAATGTGGGGAGACAGTGTGTGGGAGGGAGTGTTAGAGGGAGGTGGAGTGAGTGCGGGAGAGGGGAGAATTTTAGGGAGGGAAAGTGCGTGAGGGGGTGGGGGAAGACTGTGAGGGGATGGGGAGAGAGACTGTGAGGGCGAGAGAGGCTATGGGAGATGAGGGGAGAGAGATTGTGAAGGGGAGTGGAGTGAAACTATATGTGGGAAGGGGAAACTGTAAGGGGGACGGAGGAGAATGGTGTGTGAGAGTGGTAGTCAGTAGCGGGAGCCTGAATGGGAGAGGAAACGTGAATGTGTTGGGGAGGAAGGGAAGAGAGGCGGCGGGATTGGTATGTTGAGAGGCAGGGCTGTGAGGATGAAGGTATGTTACAATGCGGATGAGAGAGAGAGAGAGAGAGAGAGAGAGAGAGAGAGAGAGAGAGAGAGAGAGGGAGAGAGAGAGAGTATGGGAAAGGAATGACTACTGTGTTTGATATAGTAATTAGACTGGCTGTGGAGGACTGAGAATGAATGAGGGAAGGAGATACCTGATAGCCAACGCTGGAAAATTACTGAACATTCCCCACAACTGACGACGCCTTATACAGTAGACCGGATTGCAAAGTCGAATAATTCTGGATGACTTCTTCCCCAGCACTTCTGAATGAAGATTTTTCTCCTAAAATTAGTTCGGCCTAACAAGAGACAATTCTCCTTCTCCATCTCCACCTCCAACTACATCTCCATCTCCTTCTCCTTCTCCTCCTCTCCTCCTCCCCTCCTTCCTTTCCTCCTCCTATTCTTTCTTCTTCTCCTTCTTATAATAATAATAATAATAATAATAATAACTAGACCAAAGTGATCCAAGGTCACAACACCCCACCTGTACCCCAAATTTGGGACCCCCCCCTCCCACCCTTACCGCTGGTGGATTCTCACTAAAATCAAACCACTTTCTCCGTTCCACATACCCAACACCTGTGCACAGATGATCTGTTCATTGGCTCAAAAGTTAATTGATGCACAGACTCTTCCCACCCCACCCCCCCAAAAAAAATATGTGGCCTTGACTTTGACCTTTCAAGGTCACCAAAGGTCAAATGTAATAGTGCCAATAGAATCCCCATCTATGACTTCTTGTTAGTGATTATGGGTAACCACGTGTCTATCTCTCACCGTTTGCTTCCTGTGGCACTTTGAAAAAAAATGTGCTCAGAATTTGGGACCCCCCACTCCCACCCTTACCCCTGGTGGACTTTCACCAAAATCGAATCACTTGCTCAGTTCCACATACCCAACGACTGTGTAAAGTTTAAAGATGGCCCGTTCATTGGTTAATGAGTTAATTGATGCACAGATTCTAAAAAAAATAATAATAATAAATAAATAAATAAACGCCGAATATCACATACACCCTCTTCTGCAATGAATTGTGGGTGGGGTGAATTATAATAACAGTAATGATAATAATATAACAATAATGATAATAATAATAATAATAATAATGTAGCATTTTATGACCGGATGCCCTTCCTGATGTCTACCAGTGACCCTTGGGTGGATTCGATCCTCCGACTCCTTCGGTCAGAGCGGAGCGCTCTTAACCCACTGAGCCACGACTATTATTATCATAACAATAATAATAATAATAATAATAATTATTATTATTATTATTATTATCATGATAATTACAGTAATAAAATATTTGTTTTCATTATCATCACAGTCTTATAACAAACTAGAGGGGCACTCAGTGGAATGCACCTCTCCGACAAGGGCAAAGCAACTTCCAAACCTCTCTTCATAATGGGTTAGGTTTTCTCATCATTGACTAAGGTTTCACAAAAAGTGTCTCCCGGATCCTGAATTTGTAATACAATCCGGATCGGTCCCACCACATTTGGTCCAAATCTCTCTTTTAGTGTTTTAGTAATCCTGCCAACAGACTAACAAACAAACATCGGTCTCATAAGTTAATCGATTGTTCCCTGGGACATGGGCTATCTACCCACAAAATTTGGTCCAAATCTTTTTTTTTTAGTTTTAGAGTAATCCTGCTAACAGAGAAAGAAAATAACAAACAAATACAGGTGAAAACATACTCTCATTGTCGGAGAGAATAATGTCATTGTGTTGTGGCTGGGATAGTGACAGGAGTCGTGGGCTATTTTTCTTGGCCGCTCAGATGATTGGTCTCCTGCTTTAGTGTGGTCGTATTTCTAGATCCTACCCACCCCGTTTATAACAATGGTAAAATTATGAAAATGATGGCAGTGAACAAGTTACAAATGAAGAGGATACATTTGAAGATAAAGCTGGAGGCGGAAAAGGTGAAGATGATGGTGATGATGATCAAAATGCTGCTGCTACTGCTTCTTTTGCTGCTGCTGCTACTACTACTACTACTACTACTGCTGCTGCTGCTGCTACACTGCTGCACTGCTACTGCTGCTGCTGCAGCAGCAGCTTTGCTGCTGCTGCTACTACTACTACTACTGCTACTACTACTACTGCTGCTGCTGCTGCTGCTGCTGCAGCAGCAACTACTACTACTACAACTACTGCTGCTGCAGCAGCAGCAGCTGCTGCTACTACTGCTACTACTGCTGCTGCTACTGCTGCTGCTACTGCTGCTACTACTGCTACCACTGCTGCTGCTGCTGTTGTTGTTGCTTTTGTTGTTGTTAATGATGATGGTGATAATAATTAGGATGATGGTGATGATTAAATTCTGTGAACAGAAACTCATCTGGAATTAACCATAAACGACTTAAATGGTACAACTCACTATGTCCCAGTTCAAGGTGAAATATTGTACGGTTATGGTCTGGAATAAAAAAGTCTTTCTCTGCTGAAGCCAAGTGTCTGTAAGAGTGGGGAGAGCAGCCATTATGGGTCACAACTGCACCATCTTATGTGCTGGCGATGATTATGCATTCGATATCACAGCACGGGAAGAAGCGAGCACAGTCCACACTCCCACTTCCACTCCTACTCCCACTAGCACGGCAATCTGAGTCAAAGCACTCCACATATTACTACACTTTCTGTACAATGGCTTTTAGTTTTACATTTCGTCTTTTACCTAATATACTATAATCCTGGTGTGTGTGTGTGTGTGTGTGTGTGTGTGTGTGTGTGTGTGTGTGTGTGTGTGTGTGTGTGTGTGTGTGTGTGTGTGTGTGTGTGTGTGTGTGTGTGTGTGTGTGGCTCAGTCAAAACTGGGAAACGGATGTTCATGAAACGTGACAGGATGGTTGGAATTGGGTGGCAGATGCTTCAGTTTTATGTCAACTGAATTTTTCTGAAGTGGTGTTTTGGCCCTTAATAAGTTTCCCATTGGTGTTAAATTATGCATATATGAAGAAAGCACTTGCTCCAAGGGGAGCCGGGTTTCAGAAATGGCCCTCATATGGATGAGTGCTGAACGTTCCGGTAGGGCCACGAGGCGTTTATAGTAATTATGATGCTAGAGAGGGACAGCTTTATGTGACAGCACTGATATAACCCCGGTGCTCAGCTACCTGGTTATACAAACGTGTCTCATTTACTTCCTTATCGCCAGAAACGAGGATGGTTTTGACACTGAAGGTCAAGTAAGGTCGTAATAACGAATAAAGTCAGAGTTCGCCCATAGCAAAAAATGGACATAGAGAGGTTATATGTGTCAAATGCAAATGTTCCGACAGCTGTCATAATCTTTATGTACTAAGGTGATTCAACATCAGTTTGTATTGTCTGGCCATCAACAAACAAACAAATCTATAATCATGAAGTGAATCTTTGAAAAAATTGATTTGTTCATAAAATGTTCTAAGTAAGTACTAAGTAGGTTACAGGGGACAGTTTAATCTACAACTTTTGTGTTTAAGTTTTGGGAGTTGACAGTAGAATAAGAGTTGTGATGCGATCGCCGTCCGGCCTCCAGGCTCCACACGTGAAACGTGTGGGCCCCTTCTACTGGTTAGTGATAGAGAGTATGGTTTTTGGCAAGAAAGATCCACTGTTGATATACTCAATCTCCATTCCATCCATCAGTCAACTGACCAACATGCAGAAACTCCTGCAGTAGTCCTTGATATTTCTGAAGCTTTTGACGGAGTATGGCACCGCTCCATGCCATCCAAACTCCCTTGCTGTAGCCTATCATCTTCTGTTCCTCTGATTTCCTCATATCTCACCGACAGAAAGATGGGAGTAAAAGTAGATGATGCATGTTTCAATTTCCCCTCAGTTAAACCCACCGTGCCACAAGGATCAGATCTGGCTCCAAGCCTATTCCTAATTCATATTAACGGTCTCTTAACTGTCACCCATAATCAAATTCATTCTTATGCAGATGACCGAACTCTTCATAGTTCAATCACACTTAAACACCCATGCACAGAGATTTATATGCCTAACTCACTACTCAGTATAGCATTCTCTGTAAATCAAGATTTACCTAAGATCATTGAATTGGGACAAAATAACATGGTCTCATTTAACGCTAAGAAAACAAATTTATACAATTTAATAACAAACAGATATTGCTTGATTCGTATATTACTTATATTACTTTCAAAGCTACTATTATTCCTATCTCTAAAAGTACTGAAATTCTCGTTGTTTCACTTAATAATGCCATTAGCTAGACCTCATGTTAGATCACTTGGAAAAAACACTTTATAGAAACTTGGATTATTGAACTGAGTCCGTAACTTTTTCACTGACTTGCAGTTAGCTCTAATTTACAAGAGTCATGTGCACTCTCAGCTGGAATATTGTTCACCCTTGTGGAATGGATCTGGAGAGGTTGCATTAAAACAACTGGACAAAATTCAGAACAATGCTGTACGAATTATTAACAATCTTATTGTTACAAATGAACTACCTCCCCTACAAGCAAGAAAGAATGTTGCCTCCCTTGCATTGTTTTACAGATACTTTTATGGCAAGCCCTCAGACGAAGTGGCATCCATCGTGCCACCTCTCCACGCCTTCCCCGCGTTACACGGGCATCTGGTAGCACTCGACTGGACTGTCAAACTGCCATACTGCAGAACTTTTGCCTACCAGAACTCGTTTATCCTCCGAATTACATCTCTTTGCAACTCACCTCCCCAGTGGTTTCCCGCCAAACTTCACCGTACGCCGTTCATGTCCAACCGTTACAGATTTTTTATGAATGGAGGACACCTATAATCTGGTGTATGGATTACTTTTTTTTTTTTCATCCAATTGTTTTTCTTTCTTGTTATTATAAAAAAAAACATCTGATATGCGAAAAGGAGGTGGAAGAAAGTACGTGTGAAGAGACGTGATAAAAAGGTGATACATATCGCTGACCATACCGTAGTCCTTTCACCATAACTTGGCCCAGATTTCGTCCTTTTGCAAGTTATTTCACGTAGCTTAGTGCCGGGAAAAGACAGTATAACGGCTGAACTTTCTTTCCATGGCACACTTATTCGTGACTGGCACCATACTTCAGTATTAACCCCTTGTTATACTTCAGCATTCAAGATTCAGAGATGGAAATTTTGGGCCAAGTTTGAGTAGAGTGTAGTGTTGCCCTTGGTTTCATCCCATGAAGAAGTTATAGGTGAAACTAGTCAGGAAACTATTCTTCATCCGGGTCTTCTTCCATCTCCTTCCCAGTACGTTCTTTATATATATATATATATATATATATATATATATATATATATATATATATATATATATATATATATATATATATATATATATATATATATATATATATATATATTTTTTTTAGATTCATTTTGAATCAGTAACAGAGAAATGTATAAGATGATGATGTTGATGTGTGTGTGTGTGTGTGTGTGTGTGTGTGTGTGTGTGTGTGTGTGTGTGTGTGTGTGTGTTTTCAGTGTCTACATGAAGGGTACAACCAATACTCTTAAGTGCATTTAGCTGCATTCGGTCCCTGGCAGAGAGATAACACCAATCAAATCCGTGACCCAAGCCTCTCGGTGTGCTGGATTCCATTACAAAAATAAAAGCATTACACCCGTTAAGGCAGAAAAAAAAAATATATATATTCTTAACGTCTCAACCTCTTTCTTTACAATGGCAATAAATGCATTTTATTCTTGCCATCTCCAGACGATATTATGAATGGGCAACATCCTTGTTTTAGAAGGCTTAGAAACAATCTCTTTTGAGCTTGTCCGCTATGGAAGATCCTCACAATGCAAATCAAGAAGGAGCAAGTGAAGAATGCAACACCCACGCCCACCATCCGGTCTACGGGCTGAATATTTTTGGTTTTTCTCTGTGGATCTCAAAATCTAACTTCTTCATTCTTGCCTATCCCTTAATCCATATACCATTTTTTTTTTTTTCAAATCAGATAAAAAGTGTTTGAAATGATTTTGCTCAATGACTTTTCAAATATGATCTTTCCATGTGACCTTGACATTCGACTAATGATTTTAAAAACCGAATATATTTATCAATGTTCTAACCTGAACCATTCCACAGAACTTTAATCAGAATTGGAAAGAAAAACTGTTTAAGTTGATACTGCCGTGTGACCTTGACCTGTGACCCAATGGTCGAAAAATCAATAGGTCAACCTATTGAGTGATACGCAGTTCGTCGACGAGGAGTCGTTCAAATCAAATAAAAATTGTTTTAACTTATATTGTTCACACACAGTCACACGAAACCTACTTTGACCATGCCCTGTGACCGTGATCTTTGAATGATCGTTTTCAAAACTGAATCCCTCGTTGTTGCCAGCATCATAACTCTTCCGTCAAATCTGGCTCAAATCAGAGGAGGAAAAAGTTGAAAGTTGACCTTTGCCCTGTAACCTTGGTAACTGACCTTGCCCTGTGACCTTCATTTTTGACTGATTGTTTTCAAAAGCAAATCCGTTTACTTTTGTCTTATATTCAACCTACCCACAAGGTTTGGTCTAAATTGGATAAACTCTGATTTACTTTTACCTTGCCGTGTGATCCTGGTCTTCACCTGTTGTTCTATAAACAATAGGTGCACTTCTTGCCTATTCCTCAACTATTCCACCTAGTTGGGATAATAAAAAAAAAAGACTGAAACTGATCCCGTTACTTTGTTGTGAAACACGCTTACAAGAGTCAGCTTTTGACCTTACCCACTGACTGACTTCTCAAAATTGACTCACTTCATTCTGCAATTATTCGCAAACCTTCCTCCATCTTTGGTGTGAATAAAAAAAAAAGGGGGGGGGGGTTGAGAAGATTTTGCTAGTTTAACGTTTGACCTAAACCTGAGGTTGACCTGTAGCGTGTTAAAAAAAAAAAAAAAAAAAAACTACATGGACTGACCCTCAACCCTTCCACCAAAATTATTGAAATCGGGAAAAATTTTGTCAGCACGCGCGCGCATGCACTCATGCACGAATCCAAGTATACAAGTACACACACACACACACACACACACACACACACACACACACACAGACCACTCCAAACATAACGCTCGCATTTAGTCTGTGAGCGATGGTATAACAAAACACTTTGGTAAATAAAATTAAAGGAAAGAAACTTATCGGGCTGAAGGGCAACAGTTGGATGTCAATTATGTTGTGTTCTTGCCACCCTCGGGCAATTTTATTCAGTAAAAAGAGCACCCTTGTAGTGAAGAGATTATGAAGACTATTATATGTAACCCTTCCAGACCAGAAAGTCATCCATGAGCCAACCATAATCATCTAGAGATGGCAATAAGAAAATAACAAAGGCTTCATTACTGTGAATGGATTAACGGGATGACTGGTATTTACTGTATATTCATTCTACTGCCAATTATAATACAAACAGATCAGTGTAGACTATTCGTAGGGATGGGGCTAAAAACAGTGCTCTTTAACTTTCTTAGTCCTGCAAGGTTATTTTATTTTTTTGCCAGACCAACAAGAGAAGAAATTTTTGTTCCTTGGTTTGCCAAGTTTTTTTTTTTTTAGGAAAAATCTTTTTAGCATAAATGAAATCCCCAGCACTGAATGGGATTAATAAAAAGCTCTATGTACCGGTAACTCTCTAGCTCAAAATTTTCCCCCTAAACTGAGTGTAATTGGTTGGTAACAGCAAAAAAAGAAGGCAAATTTCATCACTGATTGAAGCAATGAAACCCCTCCACTGGATAAGGAATCGTTTCTCTTTTTCTTTTTCTTAATAATTTCTCTTTACCTTCTTTTTTCTCTATCTCCAGACAATTTCAGCCGCGCCAGGAAAATCCTCGTTTGTTTATGATTATTACGGTGACTTCTTTTTTTTACCCTCCTCCTGACAAAATTAAAGGAGGGTTCTGTTATCACTGGGATCAATAGGTCCGTAGAGTTGGGCGGCAGGGCAGCAGGGTGGCTGGCCAGGAGGAGAGATTTCGTTTCACTAAGCCATGTAGTTTCACATATTTATGTGTCTTATAGTGAACTGGTGCCTTTTGATAAGTAAAATGCTGTGTCTTGGTGTGTGTGTGTGTGTGTGTGTGTGTGTGTGTGTGTGTGTGTGTGTGTGTGTGTGTGTTTTTAATAATGAAAAAGTAAGAAAAAAAGTAACTCAGATAATTCAATGCGACCTGCACAAGGAATCTGAAGGGGCCGGGTTAGGTCTAGCACTGACTGATTAGATAGTTTTAAGCTGTTACCCTCCACCTGACACAGTCAGTGGAGGGTGTTGTTATCACTGGGATCAATAGGTGTCCGTCTGCAGAGCTGGGCGGCAGGGTGACTGGCCAGGTATAGATATTTCATTTCCGGACCAGAACTCAGAAAGAATTCATTATAGAGCCATACATTTTATTATAGTTACGTGTCGTATAGATAACTGGTGCCTTTTGATAGGTAGAAAGCTGTGTCTTGATTTTTTTTTTTTACTAATGGAAAAGTAAAAAGAAAAAAATCGTTAAATATAGGTAAAGGCTTCAAATTCTCCAGGAATATGTGTTAATATGCCTCCTGGTGCCTTTTGGTCGTTAGAATGCCATGAAAATATTGAATACTATGAAACTGCAGAAATACATAAAACTGATTATTTTAATGTGTTCTCTATTAAAACTTTGCAACGATTATACCTAGGGGACGGAAATTGTACATGATAAATTTTTATAAATATCTAATTATGTATTAAGTTTCATGACCGTATTATGTAGTCATAAAAAATGGCTGCCTGAATGAAAAAAGCACAAGTCATAATTTCATCAGATCTGCTCATAACTTCATTATTACTATGGCTAAAGTACTGAAATGTTTATGTTTGAATGTCTTTGTGTTATACATTGGGGGATGCGGGGTAAGGGTCGTTATGCGCTTGGTTAGATGTGTGAGGAGGTGGGGGTTATGTGATTGGTCGGATGGAGGGTTGCAACAGCGTGGCATTACCTGCATTTCTTAGTTTGTTCTTGTTGTTATTATTTGACGATTTTACTCAACTCAGCAGATCCCCTGAGCAGTCAAGGATTTAATGAATGATGTTTTTTTCTTTTATTTTAACTCACGAATATAAAAAGTCATAACCTAAAAAAGTACCTCGAGTTTGAAAAGTCTGTCGTAAGCTATATTATACCTCGCGTTTGATTAACACCTGCAGAAAATTACATCTTTCCTTTTTTTTTTCTTTCCTTTTTTTCCTACCATCACCTGGTGTCACTCAACTTCAGAGAGGCCCAGAGAGGCCCCTCGTATTAAAGGCTGTCATGGGGGTTCTTGCTCATTCCATCATTCTGAGGCGGGCTTCCTGAGCTGAGTCAAATCTGGCGGTAGCGAAGGTAAGGAGAGAACAAGCGAAAATACAACCAGGGGCGGGAACTTCAAAGCACTTAGGGTTATTGCCTTTGGTGTTGTGTTGTGTGTGAGGGTGATTTTGTGTAATGAGGTGCGGTGTGGTGTAATGTGATGCAGTCTAGTGTAGCGTGATGTGTTGTTGTGTTGTGTGGGAGGGTGATTTTGTGTAATGAAGTGCGGTGTGGTGTGGTGTGATGGGGTGTGGTGTGATGGGGTGTGTTGTGTGGTGTGGTTAGTCTGGTTTAGTGTGATATGGTCCTGCGTTGTGTGGTGTTGTGTTGCGTGGTGTAGTGTTGTGTACTGTAGTGTAGTGCATTGTTGTGTAGTGTGGTGTGGTGTGGCGTGCTGTGGTGTGGTGTAATATAATGTGGTGTGGTGTTTCACTGCTAAAGTCGCTAAAGGTTACGGTAGCTTAGCGCCTGGCGTCGGAAAATCGTTAGTGAGAGTCAGAAGGACAGAACCGTTTCTATATAAACTCCTGCATATAAAAATTCAACACACTGAAGGATAAAAAAAAAAAAAAAAGCGCAGCACTTGCCACGTAATTCCAATAAAATATACAACTACAAAAATACATGTATAGTTTGAGTTTTTAGCGAGAGCGATGTAATGCACTGTGAAACAAACCAAAGCAGATACTCCTATCTGATGAAAGGCAGCTTTGGAAACAGAACGATACACACAGAAAGCTCTCTCTCTCTCTCTCTCTCTCTCTCTCTCTCTCTCTCTCATTTACCAGTCTATCCGTCTATTTATGTATTTCCTTCATTTCTTTTATTCGGTGACTTACGGTTTCAATATGGCATTTTTCTGCTAGTTTTTGGTGATTTTATTTGGCTTCGAGGAGTTTTTTGAAGATGAGGTTAAATTCATCCTTAATTATACCAACGCCTTGAGAGAGAGAGAGAGAGAGAGAGAGAGAGAGAGAGAGAGAGAGAGAGAGAGAGAGAGAGAGAGAGAGAGAGAGAGAGAGAGAGAGAGATCCTTCCTAACTTTAAAAAATCCTCCAAACTCAGTAAGAATGAAGATAAAATAATGTCTCTGCAGTTCACTAATTATGTGACTAAAATTATCTGGAAGTAACATAAGGCATCTAAAAGTACAGTAAGGGACTGGAGGGACTGATGTGATTGTCCTCAGTGACCCTCAAGCAGTCAACAGGTAGTAATCTTAAGCCTCAATCATCGCCATCATTATAATTTTCTTCTTTTTCTGTTGATTTCAGTGTTTCCCTTTCTCCTCTTTTCCTACCAGGCTCTTTATCTCTTCTTTTTCTCATCCTATCTCTCTCTGCTCTATTTTTCCTCTTCTCTTTTTTTGTATCTTCTTCTTCTCTTTCTGCCTTACTGCCTCTCTTCCTCCCCTCCTAATGATCTTCTTACGTCATCCTCCTATTCTGTGTGTGTGTGTGTGTGTGTGTGTGTGTGTGTGTGTGTGTGTGTGTGTGTGTTTATGACTCTATTTATGTCTCTCTCAATCTGTCTCTATCTTTCTGTCTCACATACCTTTCCGTCTATCTGTCTGTCTATCTATATTTCCATCTGTCTGTCGATCTATCTGTCTATCTGTCCGTCTATCTGTCTATATCAATCTATTTATCTACCTGCCTGTCTATCCATCTATCAATGAAATATCAATCCATCGATTAACCAACTTTTCTATCTATGTATTCCTCTCCTTGTCTTCTCCCTTCCTGTCCTTCTCCTCCCTCCCAGTCTCTCTCTCTCTCTCTCTCTCTCTCTCTCTCTCTCTCAATTTATGGCAGTGTGAAATACAACGAAACATTGTAACCCAGCATCGTATCACTGACTGCCCAGGGTCGCTATAGATTTCGCGGTATTAATTCTCAGTTTAAAAGGTAAGCTGATTGTAAGAGGGAGGGTGTAGTGTGTGTGTGTGTGTGTGTGTGTGTGTGTGTGTGTGTGTGTGTGTGTGTGTGTGTGTGTGTGTGTGTGTGTGTGAGAGAGAGAGAGAGAGAGAGAGCTGAGAGGGAGAGTGCTGGAAAAGTGGAATGAGAGAGGGGTGAGGTGAGTGCGAAAAGAGAAAAAGGAACAAGAGTGGATATTGGAGAGAGAGAGAGAGAGAGAGAGAGAGAGAGAGAGAGAGAGAGAGAGAGATATCCTCTATGCAGCAGATACACAGATCACAGTGTAGAGACTCAGTGTGCTCATCTCTGGACCAAAATATAGCAGGTTTTGCTCAAGTCATCTACGATTGGTCGGCTTGACCCGTGACGTCACATGGGCACCACTGCTAGGACAAGGGTGTGTTTTGAGCAGCCAGTGCGACGTATAGCCTGCTTTATTTTATACATTTTATGAGGTTATAGTACTTTTCACTGCGTGGTGTGTATGGGTGTTTTGCGAAGACATCCCAAGGTCATTATCTGAGACGGTTTCTTATGCCAAATGATAAAAATAACCAGACTAATGCGGCTACATTTGTGTGAACAGAGGGACAAGGTTGCTTCCCACGGCTGTGTCTATGAAAGCTTTTTTCAGTTGGGAACAGTATGCAGGAAATCTGCAAAGCCACCTGCTAAGGACACCGCCACCATTTAAAAAAAATAAGTTGTTAAAGCCTGAAGCAGTCCGGGATCAAAATCTACCTGCAAAACAAGGGAGTACGTAGTGGGTGAATAGTTTTACAGTGAAATGTAATCGACTAACAAGATTAATTATTAGAGAATTTACTTTCAGTTTGAACATCAAATGGTCAGGTAACATATTAATAGGATTGTCTTGTCACTACACAAAGTATTATCACCAAGATACTATAGGGTGTTTGTGATAGGCTAAATGAATGTCTGTGAACCCAGTCATTTCAAACGCAGTTCTAAAGCATTATCCTTGCATCATGACTATATTTTCATTTAGCATAACACACAATTTCATGGTGATATGGTGACACTAATTTGCGTAAAGCGGTCAGATATTACGAAACAACTGGTCAGTGGAACAAAATATTGCTACCGGCCTACATGTATAAAAGTAATTCTTTGAATCACTTTAATTTAATACACACCCTTGAAATTCTGACAGAGAAAAATGAAATGTCGGTATTGGTAAGTTACAGAGAGAGAGAGAGAGAGAGAGAGAGAGGAGAATTTCTCTGGGACTTCGGCATGGTGAAACAGGAGCGGACTCACCTCTCTCTCTCTCTCTCTCAAGTAATGTAGAACTGATATAAGGTGGTATTGGTGATGACAGAGGTGGTGGTGACTGAGAGTCACCCAGGTGATGTAGACAGAATGGAAAGTAGGAGTCATATTCTGGGGGAGGAGTAAGCTGCGCATGAGCACACTGTTTGAGTCTCTACCCCGTACCTTACTGGGCAAAATAAAGGCTGATGCCCCTCTACGCTGGCCGATTTTGGATTTTATTTTTTCTGCCTAATGGGCTTAATACATCAATGTAAGATCCCTGTCACTCATAAAAGTAATCACAAAAGCCAGATAGTTGGTTGAATTGAGTCAGGTTGGTGCCACCCTACCTCTGAAATCTTCGAGGTTACTGAGAAAGCAGATCAGCTGTGACCTTGTGAACCGATTTTGGATAGATATTTTTTTCTAGTTAAATGGGCTTAATACATCACTATAAGATCAGTGGCACTAATAAAAGTAATCGCCAAAGCCAGAAAGTTGGTTCAATCGAGTCAGGTTGGTGCCAATGTACCTCTGAAATCTTCGAGGTTACTGAGAGAGCATAGCATCTGTGAGCTTGTGAACCGATCATGATTATTTTTGTGGATAAATGGGCTTAATACATCAGTATAAGATCCCTGGCACAATTATAAGAAATCACCAAAGCCAGAAAGTAGTTTGAATCGAGTCAGGTTGGTGCAATGCGACCTCTGCTATCTTCAAGGTTACAGACAGAGCAGAGTGGCTGTGAGCCTGCTAAAACTCACTCACCTCCCGTGATCCTAAATCAGTGTTGTAAGAATAGCAGAGAATGTCTGAAGTTAGCGAGATACGATATTACCTTCCATTTTACTTTGCTTGTTTGCAGTGACTTCTCAATGCTGCAGATCGTAGATCTACGTCAATGGCGTTTTTGAAGTCGCTAGCATGGTACGGGCTATAGTGTGACATAGACCACACACGCCTTACAGTCCATCCAGAGTTCTCTGTCCTAGCTCTGTTTGTATTATTAATAGTCAGGCATGGCCTCTAATTATCATAGTCTAAGAACAGGTTGGCAGAGAAGACTCTCATCCCCACACTCCCGTTACTTACAATCATTAGCAGGTAGTCAGAACAATTTGTAGGCCTAAAATCATCAAACAAAATATCATAAAAGTGGTTAACATAATGTAGTTAGAGTAAAGAAGGTGACTAAATGTTGCCTGGTATATTAACCCTCTGGAACCCAGTGCCATGTAGAGTTAGAGGTTTCGGTAGTTTTCAAATGTTAAATAAGAATGGTACACTGTGGTAGAGACCTGTGACCTTCACAACTAAAATCTGATAGGTGAAAGGCTTTGAGCTAAGTACTCTCGTCACCAGATCCATCAAGCAGTAACTTCGGGCTCTGGAGGGTTAAACACTGTCATCCCTATCAGCCCCTTTAACCCTCTAGAGCTCAGTCTTACCCAGATATGACGGTTTTGGTAATTTTCAAATCTCAAATAAGACGAGAACCCAAAGGTACGAACCTCTGACATTCGCGACCATGGGCCAAAATAGGCAATGGGCGGTATGCTAAGTACCCTCCCTTCCAAATCCAACGTACAGCAACCTTGGGCTCTTGACCAAAAGAAACATATAGACCTGAATACCCAATTGCAATACTACTCAAAATGAGGGCTTTCCAGTCGTTCATTTAATGCAGTTAACTCCAAAACATGGTCCTTCGTTTAATGCAGTTACTTTCAAAAAATGAACCTTCATTTAATGCAGTTAACTCCAAAACAGGGAGCGTTGTTTTTGACTGGCATTTCCCAACCACATTCCTAGCATGCCTTATCCATCCACGACACATTTCTTAGAGGCCCCACTTTACTCTCATACAATAAAGGAGCTCCAGCTCTGTTTCCATCACACAAACTTACCTTTCTTATCCACAGACAAGAGTGAGAAAAGCATCGGGACCAATGTGAGTTTGATATGACATAAATATAATAAAGAATTCCTATTCATTGTTAATAATGTAGGTCGCTCTTCAAGAGAAGTTCCCCAGTAACCATCTTATGTACACAATCAGAGCAGATAACCCTACAACTGGACGACCAGGAATGCGACAATGAATCCTCCTAGAATAAAATTCCTACTCCTGGTGCCTAATCAACGAATTTCCAACAAGTACAGTATGAGGCTAGGCTCATTCTGTACTTCATCTTCTAAAACCTGAAACCTATTCCTAGTAGATAAACTCCCATCAGTGTTACTTATCTTTGCCTTGTACCCTTCCTTTACTGCTTGGAAGCCATCACTATCATATTGCCTGGTGTCAGCTTTAACTAGCCTGGTTTGTAAGTGATCTTTCTTGTCTAACACGTCTACTTCAACTTCCTTTACATGTACTGCCTTAGCACTCACCATTCCAACCTGGTTCTCCCAACTTTTCAACCCGTCATTAACACTGTATGCATGTATCTCTCTCTCTCTCTCTCTCCCTCTCTATCCATCCATCCATCCATCATCCAACCCTACGTTGCCCCAAGAGGTGGGTAGAAGACCGGGGCTAGGCAAGTTGGTCCTGGCATTTAAGATGAGAGTGACCAGCCTCAATCATCCCTAAGTGGCAGTTCGTGAGCAATAAACCCCAACCATCCCTTCGACATAAACCTTCACCGGCTCAATCCGATTGGAGCGCCGTAATTGCCCACTAAACCACCAGGCACCACCCAGAGTAGCAAATGGTTTCCTGGTGTACAGGGAACTATTTGGCTTGTCACTCAGTGTAAAGTCACCCACAGGCAGAAGGAAGAGGAAAGAATGAAGGAAAGAAAGACAGAACAGGGAGCGTAAAGTCACCCGTAGACAGAAGGACGAGGAAAGAATGAAGAAAAAAAGACAGAAGAGAATGAAAGAAAAGAAGAATGGACGAGAGGAAAGGGCAAACATCCGAGAGCAGCACTACATCGAGTGAGTGGATGGTGAGCGCCCCAACCTACCACAAATTTATATATATATATATATATATATATATACACACACACACACACACACACAGAATCTTTCTATCCATCTATTCCAGTCCTGGGGCATTGTGGGAACAGGGAAATTTACAGAAAGCCACATTAAAAATTCAACCCAGCATCTAAAGAGGAATAAACATCCAGGAGGCATTTAATTCAGCTACAACCAAGACTAGCCGTACATCACAGTCATTGGGAGGGACTACATACCAGAAGGGCGGCTACAACACCGGCCTACAGCTTCTAATACCAACCACAGCTACCTCCATAACAATCAGTCATCACCACATCTGGCAATTGTGGATGGACAGGGTAGTTTCGGCAGGGTGGTGATGGTACGGCAGGATGGTAATGGCAGGGAAGAAATGGCAGGGAAAAGTGGTGATGGAAGAACAGGGTGGTGATGGAGGGTGATGATGGCAAGACAGAGTGGGCACGGCAGAAGGGTGATGGCAGGGCAGGGTGGTGTTGTTAGGGTAGGTTGGTGATAATTGGGCACTGTGGTGTTGGCAGGATTGGGTAGTGTTGGCAGGGCAAGGTGGTGATGACATGGCAGGACGGTGACAGCAGGGCATGTTGTGAAGGCAGGGCATGGTGGTGAGGGCAGGACAGGGTGGTGATGGCAGGGCAGGGTGGTGATGGAAGGGCAGGATGATGTTGGCAGGGCAGGGTGGTGATGGCAAGGCAGGATGATGTTGGCAGAGTACGTTGGTGTTGCCAGGACAATGTGGTGACAGCAAGGCAGGATGGTAATGGTATTGCGGGGTGATGGTAAGGCAGAGTGGTGATTGCATTGCATATTGATGATGGCAGGGTAGGGTGATGATGGCAAGTATGGTTCGTGATGGCAAGGCAGGGTGGTTATGGTAGGACAAGGTGGTGATAACAGGGCAGGGTGATGATGGCAGGACAGGGTAATGATGCCAAGACAGGGTTGTGATAACACTGCAGGGTCGTGATGGCAAGGCAGGGTGATAATGGCAAGGCAGGGTGGTGATAGCAGGGCAGGGTGTTGTTGGTAGGGCAGGGTCGTGATGGCAAGGCAGGGTGATGATGGCTAGGCAGGGTGGGCAGGGTGGTGTGGGCAGGGCAGGGTCGTGATGGCAAGGGAGGGTAATGATGGCAACGCAGGGTGGTGATGGCAGGGCAGGGTGGTGATGGCAAGGCAGGGTGATGATGGCAGGGCAGGGCAATGATGGCAGGGCAGGGCAATGATGGCAGGGCAGAGTTATGGTGGCAAGACAGAGTAGTGACAGCAGGGCAGGGTGGTGGTGGCATACTGGTGACGAAAGGGAAAGGTGGTGATGGCAAACCAGGCTAGTGATGGCAAACCAGGGGGGTGAGAGCAAGGCAGGATGCTGATGACAGGATAGGGTGATAAGACAGGGCAGGTTGTTGATGGAAGGGTGGTGATGACATGGTAGGGTGGTAATGACAAGGTGGGGTGGTAATCGCTGAGTAGGATGACAGGATGGTGATGGTAAGGCAGGGTGGTGGTAGTAGAGCAGGGTGGTGATGGCAGGAAAGCAAGATGATGGCAGGGTAGGTCAGTGATGTCAGTGTGGTGATGACAGGTTGATGATGCCAAGGCAAGGCGGTAATGGCACAGGGGTAATGACAGAACAGGGTTGTTACACATGGTGGTGACCGGCTGATGGATGACTACAAAGACGGGGTGGGTGGCAGGATAGGGCAGTGACTACAAGGCAGGTTGATGATGACAGTGTGGTGATTGCAGGGGAGGTTGGTAACTACAAGGCAGGGTGGCAATGGCTGTGTAATGATGGAGGGACCGCGTGGTGATGACAGGATGGTAATGCCAAGGTGGTAACTACAGGACAGGATGGTGATGGCTGTGTAGTGATGGTGGGACGGCGTGGTGATGGCAGGATGGTAATGCCAAGGTGGTAACTACAAGACAGGGTGGTGATGGCAGAGTGGTGATGGTGGGACAGCGTGGTGATGGCAGGATGGTAATGCCAAGGTGGTAACTACAAGACAGGGTGGTGATGGCAGAGTGGTGCTGACACCACTGGTGATGGCAGGGGAGGAAGGGTAATACTCAGAATGCTAACATAAACTTTATTGCTACACAAGACTGGCCACTTCTGTTCTTATGACACACACTCTCTTCTTATGACATGCTCTCTCTCTCTCTCTCTCTCTCTCTCATTTCAATATATATTATCATTCTCAGGCTCCTATGACACTCTAGCTAAATATTACCATTTAATAATACCTATAATGGAATGCTAAAGTTGTCCCAACCACGATAGATTAACTGGTACCAGATTTCACCCTCTTGGACACTCACGAGTCTCTAAGCTGATTGTAGTTGTCTGGCAGCAGCAGAAATATGATCAAGTACGATGGAGGAAGTGATTCTGAGAGAGATGGATTCCTTGTTATAAGAGACTGTGGTTCTTACGTTGGCTATTTACCCTCGCATACTGCACCTCATTCCTCTCTTATTTTTATTTAATTTTCATGAACTTCCTTTTAATCGCTTGAATCCAGGGATGGGATTTTTAGTTTATTCTTGCTACCTCCAAACAACTTTTTTAGCTTATGGAAAAAAGGGTGTGCATAAGTTAATGGAAATATTTCTAATCCTACGACTATCAGTTGTTTTTGCGAAGTTAACACAAATGCCTGGATGTTCAAAGAATAAATTTAACGTCATCAAAGAAAATGGATTAATATCAACTAAATGACATCAGTGACACGTACTGGTTCGACAGTCTTGAGTCGCAGCTGTAGTGCATAACGAGGATGAAGTGTTCGGTAACCTCCCAAGCCAACGAGAATGCACGTCCCTTCACTTCTCTGACGGTGCTTTTGCTGTGTTCTTGCCTGGCCATAGATGATTTTACCTAGATCTGGGAGGGGCAGGGGGGCTATTTGGACTGCAAAGATTATGTATAGGCCTCATTAACCCCTTCATTACTGCAGGGCTCAACTAAACCGTACCTTATCATGTTGCAACAGAAAGACTACATACCACACTAACAATAAGGAGCACTCAAATGGTGCAACTCCCTGTTTGTATAATTAGTCTAAGAGATGAACATTTGTCTTTGCCCTGTGATCTTATCTTGGACTGATTGTCCTCAAGATCGAATTCTTTTCACCCTCTCCTTATGTTGAACCTTCCACCAAGCTTGGCCTAAATTGTTCAAGTTCACCTTGAAATGCAACCTCGACCTTTCACCTATTGTAAAAAAAAAAAAAAAAAAAAAATAATAATAATAATAATAATAATAATAATAATCAGTCAACCCCTTGGCTGCCCCTCAGACCTCCTCCATGTTTGGTCCATTGCAGATCAAACCTCCGTTACTCATTTTGTTCTTACCCCCCCCCCAACACACACACACCGAACAAAGTATTTCACGCTGGGTTTACAATATGCACGGGTATAATAATAATAATAATAATTATTATTATTATTATTATTATTATTATTATTACTATTATTATTATTATTATTATTTTTATTTTTATTTTTATTATTATTCTTATTATTACTATAATGTGTTGATGATGAAAACTGTCTATTTCACAAGGAGACGAGGATCCAGAGCAGAAGCACATCTAGTTACCCAATCCAGGTCACACCCTGACCCCAAGACCTACTATTCCTCCGAGGCCTGTCTCGTCACCTTCACCACCCTGGCTGTCGCTCAGCCTTTGGGAAATCTGGGCTGCAGCATCAGGCACAGCTGAGAGGTGAGGGGCTGGGGAGGGAAAACCTGACAACCGTGGGGAACTTAGACTTATATTTATAAAGGCAATTAGCCGGTTATTAAGGTAAAAGAGCTTTAGTGGCAGTAATTATTGTTAGTCATTCCGTTCCGTCGTAATCTGTCGTTCTACTACTCACACGAAATAAGTTCTTAAGTATTTGAAAACCGTTTGAATTAGGGTAAAATTATGAACGAGCAATCCTTCACACAAATTAAGCTCATATATCTATCTATCTACCTATCTATCTATTCTCTCTCTCTCTCTCTCTCTCTCTCTGTATACATAGCCTTCACTATCCCAAAACAATATGTTTCGATGAAGTTACATGTAGTAACTATAATCTGTTTTGGGTTGATAAACAATTACCTTTAACTAACTGTTACCTTTAACTGTGAAAACCAACACACTGTTATGAAATACTGAGAGGAAGGAAGAGGAAAGGAACTTTTGAAGGCAACTGTAACCAACGCAAATACTGTAGAATATTAATATAAATGATTTAATATACATGAGAATATTGCGAGTGATTCATAAATAAAATGTTAATAAAGAGGCGGTACGAAGCCCCGTATGCCAACGATAATGTTTTATTAAACTGAGAGTAGGAAGGCGAGGACAAGTTCCCGTTTTTTCTATGATTTCTGAAGCAAGTGATGGTGACAGAACATGTTTATGTTTTCTGCATCCATGCTGTCCACACTCTGTAACGAGGGATGCAGGACTGTTATCATTCTCCTAAATCCACAGTTGTCTCCCTTTTTATTCATGTTTTCCTCCACTATCCATCATCGTTCTATTCTCTTTTCTACAATATATTTCGGTTCACCATCATTCACTCCTTCACTCATTATCATCATTCTCTCCTCTCTTATCCATGATCATTCTCTTCTTCTCTTTCCAAAATTTTCTCCTCCTTTCTCCACCATTCTCTCTTCCCTTCACCCTCATCATTCTCTCATCCCTCATCCGTAATCATTGTCTTCTCTTTTTTTACAACATTCTCTCCTCCCCTCCCCATTATTCTTTCCTCCCCTCTCTTATCATTATTTTTCGTTGCACCACCATCCTCTCCTCCCCTCTCCCTCATGCATTCATCCTCTGTCCATCATCATTCTCTCCCCTTTCTTCCAAAATTTTCCTTTCCCCTCTCCAATATTCTTTTCTGTCCCCGTCATCCTCTCTTCAGCTTCCCTCTCCTCTCTTCATCTCGGTTTACCCTCTCTTTTAATTTTCTCTCCTCCCATTCTCCTTCCCTGCTCCACTTTACGGCCCAGCCCATTTCCCTCTTCCAGTCCCTTCTCTCCTCTCCTCTCATCTTCTCTACCCCCCCCCCCAATCTCATCTTCATTATCTTGAAATAATACCACCATCATCTTCGTCGTCGTCGTTTTCATCATCACCATTATCATCATCATCATCATCGCAACATTTACTTCTTGCAAAAGGTATATATCTTTCCAAATATAGTACATTAAGTATTCATGCAGGTGTTCCCTAAGATCTTTTATTAACATCACATCATTAGCTCATGCCATTCGATCCGAGTAATTGCCGTTAACCGTTTCCAGGCGCAGAAATCTAATATGCAGTAATCCTGGGCGTGTGTGTGTGTGTGTGTGTGTGTGTGTGTGTGTGTGTAAATTGATAAGCAAGTTCAGATCATGGCCAGACAGCAGAGCTTCCTGGAGTCCATCGACAGGACAGAAAGGGAAACAAGGCTGGTCGTCCTGGGTGTCCCTGATGAGGGCGAGAGCTTAGCTGGAGAAACGACGGACGAGGGGAAACTTAGCAAGATCTGGAGTGAATTGGGCGAACCCCTGAACATCGAGTCCTGTCGGAGGTTGGGACGAGGTGAACCAGGGGGACGTAAGAGGCCCATCCTGGTGACCTTGGCTTCGAAGCAGGTGCGGGATAAAATTCTTGGGAAGACCAGGAGGCTAAAAGAGACTGGCGCTCCGTATGACCGTGTGTTTGTGAAGAAAGACGTACATCCTTCTGTACGGAACGAATGGAAGCGGCTGCAGGATGTTGAGGCGGCAGAGAGGACTAAACCAGAGAACGTCGGCTGCACGATCAGGCTGGACACGAAAGAGAGGAAACTTTATCGTGATGAGGTGGTCATCGACAGCTGGCGGCCGGCTCCTTTCTAGGTGGACCACAAAGGAGAAATGTTGCAATCATGTCGTGGAACATCAATGGGGTTCGTACTAAGTTAGAAAAGCCCAGTGTACAGGCATTGTTAATGAATTACGATGTGATAGGGTTGAATGAAGTGAAAACTAGTGATCGTATCGCACTACCTGGTTATGTTTGTTATAGAGACACTGCGAGGTCAGACGGAGATAGAGGGGGCACAGTGGTACTGGTAAAGCGTTGTTTACAGTCATCTGTGATGGGTGTAGACTGTAAAATGAAAGACCAAAAATGGCTTAGATTGTCCCTATTGAGCATTGTGCTCTTGGGGGTTTTGTATGTACCCCCTACAGATTCGCAGTACTTTAATCCTAACAGTTTCAGTTATATACAAGAGAAAATCATATGTGGAAAAGAGGAAAATTGTAATGTTCTCTTAATGGGAGACTTGAACACACGTTTTGGTACTGGTGTTCAAAGTATTATGGTGAATTTACTTGTCTCTGGATCTGATTATTTCACCTATCCCGAGATTCCTGATCAAATTAATTTGCCTAATGAGAATGCAGATACTATGACTACTGTATGTGTAGAACAAAATTTAGTGGTGGTAAATAACTTGAAATATGGTGAAAAACATTATAAGAGCAATCTGACGTATAGGAAACGTAATGAATGGATTTCCGAAGTAGATGTGTGTATTGCTTCTACCAAAATTTTAAATTGCATTCAGAGTTTCACTGTGAATAATGATCTTGATCTTTCATCGGATCACGCCCCAATAGCAGTTGCTCTGTCCCCCCCTGTGGTGGATAGGGTGTGTCTTGGTGGGCGGGTTCGCTTGGTGATCATGCAGTTTTGTATTCAGGTTGTAAGAAGAAGAAATCTCGGTTAAAACGTCCTATAAAGTTTTGTGATGTTCACATCGAAACTTTATTAGGGAACTTTCTCGATTCGATATTCCCCAGTTTGATCCTGACACTGATACTAATGTGAGCCAAATGGCAGACATTTTGTACAGATGTGCTAGTGCCAGTCGCTGTGCTCAGGTGACTGTGCCAGAGGATGTCACAGTGAGCAGGTGGGAGAGACTCTTAAATGATATGGATGACAGGCGCATGTGGAAAGCTATAGACTGGCGTGTGGAGTATAGAGAAGATAGTGATGATTCTGACGGTAATAAAAAACCCACATGAGGATTTCAAAGCTTTTTTTGAGGAGGTATATAACCCACATGATGCTGAACCTATAGTACCTACTGAGTTTGATACAAATGTAACCATACCAGTTCTTGATGATGACATAGAATTTGATGAGGTTGTGCGAGAAATACATAGATTAAAGCAAGATAAAGCGTGTGGGCCCGATGGGATAAGCCCAGGAATTATAAAGTTTCTACCAGACAAGTGGATACACTTTATATTAGCGTTGTTTAATGTAGTCTTTTCCTCTGGCTATTATCCCACATCCTGGCAGTTGGCCCATATGGTTATGATATTTAAGAAAGGTAACAGATCATTACCCAAGAATTACCGTGGTATAAATATAATAAATTGTTTGGCAAAGCTGTATGACATGGTGCTATCAACTCTGTTAACTATGTGGTTTGTTCCGTGTCGGGAGCAGGTAGGGAGTCAGGAGGGCCGGGGCTGATTGAACATGTTGTGGCACTTAGACTGTTAATTGATTTGGCCCACAGGGGAAAGCATAAGTTATTTGTTTGCTTTGTCGATTTTTCAATGGCATACGACCGGGTCCCTCGCGCCAAATTGTTTCGCATGTTACGTGAGTTGGGGTGGGGTCGCGAATGTTAGCGGCGCTGGTGGCGATATACGGGGTTACTTTGAGCATTATTGGGACAGCCATTGTAACATCCAGGATCGGCGTCAGACAGGGGTCCCCAACATCTTGTTTATTATTTATCATTTTTGAAAACGACATGATTAAGTTGATGAAGTCCAATTGTAGGCCAGATGGTTTTTTACAGTGGCTTCATTTCCTTGTCCTTATGGACGATACTGTTCTTCTCTCGACAACGCGACGCGGGATGGAACATAAACTTACATTTCTGAAACAATTCTGTGTAAATAATGGCATGGTTGTGAATAATATTAAGACCAAGTTCTTTGCAATCCATGCGTCAGTGGGCGATCGTGAGCCATTCTGCGTTGGTGATATGGTCGTGCAGTGGTGTGACAGGTATGTGTATCTGGGCAGCCTGTTCACAAGCGACGGGACCCTGTCGTCCGCCATTACCGCCCACGCACAAGCAAAAATGTGCCACATTCTGAAATCTGTGTCAATTTTGGAAAAGAATATAGACATACCATTTTAGGTTAAAAAGAAAATGTTTGAAGCAGCCTTAATGTCAACCATCCTATATGGCTGTGAGTCCTGGTTCAATGGGAACTTGAGGCCAAAGGAACAATTGTATAACTGGGGTATTAAACAGCTGCTGGGAGCTCGTATGACGGCGTACACTGAAGTTTGTTACGTGGAACTCAGGTGCCCGCCACTGAAATCTTTAGTACTAGCAAGGCAGAGGAAGCTTTTCCAGCGACTGTGGGGGGGGGAGATGCGCGGTATGCCCGATGACCCGTGGGTGCACGCCGTCAAGCTGACCATGGCGGCTAACACACCAGAAAGTAAACACATTAAGAGTTTAATTAATAATTCTGTTGATGATGTTAAAGTCGGCACTGAATCTTTAAAGCAATCATTTTCTAACTCTACGTCTTCTAGAAGGCTAATTTATAATGTGTTGAACCCTACCTTAACAGTTCACGAGATCTATAAATGTCGTGGTAAAACTAGTGAGGTACACAGAGTGGCATTTAGTCGGCTGCGGGTAATCAGTCATTATCTGGCGATTGAGACGGGCCGTTGGAATCGGCGTGGACGGGGACGTCTCCCGGTAGCAGAACGGCTCTGTCCATGTGGTGCTGTGCAAACAGAGTTGCATGTACTGGAGGTGTGTCCACTGACTCAGCACATACATACATGATATAACTTTACTTCCTGGAGTCAAATCATTGGTGACGATGCTCAGCTTCCTATTGAGGAGATAGTGTATAAGGTCCTTTCCTGTTTTGGCTACTGTGTACTATAATGTTTATCATAACCTATGTTATTTAAAGTGAATTTAATTCATTTTGTATGCTCTTATTCTAACCATGATGTATCATTGGGATTTTTTTTTGTTTTTTTCCATAAAAAAGGTGATTGGTCATATTGTAGTTAAGTTACTAATCAGAAGTGTAATGATTTCCATCTTTCATTAAGGCTATATAGATGCACTGATCAACCCTTTAATACTTCGCTTGTTTTGTGGACCATAATTGTTTGCTAATATCTGATGTACTGTTTATCATGCTAAGGTTTATTGTTGCTTGAAATCTTGTATGTGTAACTGGATATCGTGGTCAATAAATACTTACTTACTTACTTACTTACTGTAGCGCAGCCAAAACTAAGAGAATAAAAATAATGACACTTCAGGATGGTTGGAACAGGGTCCCAGATGGGCCAATTTCAGTTTGATGTCGATTACTATTTCTGAAGGCGTGTTTTGGACCCAAGTAACCGTTCCCATTGGTGTTACAAAACGCACAAGTGGAAGAGGCGGCAGGGCTTTTCCGTGGTGTTTCGTAAGTCTTTGGAGAGAGAGAAAGAGAGAGAGAGAGAGAGAGAGAGAGAGAGAGAGAGAGAGAGAGAGAGAGAGTGAGAGTTTAATCTGCAGTCCAACGTCTATTGCCTCATTTATGATACGAACAGACGATTTTATTCAGCAAAAATTGGTGGCAGTTGTGGTCTCTGTGGTATACCCGTGATGATGGTGGTGAGTGTAACAGTGGTGGTAATTTTGGTGTTGATGGTGGTGGTGGATGTGATGATGGTGGTGAGTGTAACAGTGGTGGCAATTTTGGTGTTGATGGTGGTGGTGGCTGTGATGATGGTGGTGAGTGTAACAGTGGTGGTAATTTTGGTGTTGATGGTGGTGGTGGATGTGATGATGGTGGTGAGTGTAACAGTGGTGGTAATTTTGGTGTTGATGGTGGTGGTGGCTGTGATGCTGGTGGTGCAGTTGGTGTTCATGGCGATGGTGGTAGCTGTGATGGTGTTGCTGGTGTTGATGATTGCTACAATGATGAATGTGGTGGTGGTGGTGGTAGCTGTGATGATGATGGTGGTGGTAACTGTGATGATGATGGTGGGGGTAGCCGTGATGATGGTGGTGGTAATGGCGGTAGCTGTGATGATGGTGGTGGTGGTGGTAGCTATCTTGGTGGTGGTAATAGCTGTGATGGTGGTGGTGGTGGTGGCAGTTATCTTGGTGGTGGTAATAGCTGTGATGGTGGTGGTAGCTGTGATGGTGGTGGTGGTGGCAGTTATCTTGGTGGTGGTAATAGCTGTGATGGTGGTGGCTGCTGTTCAGAAACTGCCATCATTTGGGCAAGTGCTTTGTAGGCAGATTGTATCGCAAAGCACTTACTCCAAAGAGAAGAATGTTTCAGAGGCGGCTCTTGTTCTTAACTTTTATTCTCTAATTTCCTCATATTTCATTCCGCCTAGTGGTGGTCTCCAGCCGTCTATGTGTTAAAAAAAATTAGTCTTCAACATCTATACATAACGGATGTAATTTCAGATAATACAGTATTTATGCCACTAAATGATTCTCTACACACAAGGACAAACGTAACCTCAACTCAACTTCTGCATTATTTCAATCACTATACAGTTTTCTACATACTCGTACAGGGCCAAACATAATCTCAGGCACCACATTATTTCTACGACTAAATGATTATATACATACAGGACCCACGGTAAACTTAACTATTGCTTTATTCCTACCACTATACATTTTCCTACATCCAGGGTCAAAGGCAATCTCAGCTACTACATTACTTCTGTCTCTAATTTTCTACTTACAGGAGTGAATGTAATCTCAACTATTACTTTATTTCGCCCACCAAGCAAATTTCTACGTATTGCGAGTGATCATTGGGTCTGGTTAGTACTTGGATGGGTGACCGCCTGGGAACACCAGGTGCTGTTGGCATCCCTATGTGTCAAGTGGGGTTGGTGGAGGATTAGTGCCCCTCCCTGTAAAACAATTAACTCTAAGCCCTTGACCACCCCGTTTGGGATACATGGCGTCTGGCAATGGATGGATGGATGGATGGCGAGTGATCATTGTCTGAGTTAAATATTTTATGATAGCACTGAATTAGAAAACCGTGCACATTTCATGGTTGCGGGTCAAATTCTCTCTCTCTCTCTCTCTCTCTCCCTCCCTCCTCATAAGCCTTATTATAATTCCTTCTCTTACCTCTTACTCTTCCCACTCTAGTTTTCCCTCTCCTTATTCTCTTCATCTCACCCCCCCTTCCCAGTTTCTTATTCCCTTGCCCTTTCACTATTCCTCCCCTCCTACTCTTCTTTATGCTGTTCCTCCATTTACCTTTACCCCCTCAGTTTCTTCTACTTGCCTCCTTACCTACCTGCTCCACTCCTCTCCTTCTCTACCTCCTCTCTTTCCTCCTTGCTTTTCATTCACCCTCTTCATCCTTTCTCCTTCTCTCTCCTTGTTTTCTCTCCATCTACCACCCCTCTGCTAACATTTTCCTTCCCTACTCTCTTTCTTCCTCTTGCCTCTTCCGTCTCTCCGTTCTACCTGTCTTCCTTCATTTTTGCTTTCAATCCACCTGCCATTCCCCCTTCCCTCAAATCTCTGGCCATTTCTCTTCGCCCTTCCACTTTCCTTCTCATCTTCCTCCCGTTTCTCCTCCTCTTTTTCCTTTCTCTATTCTGCCTGTCTCCTTTTCTCCTACCGTTCCCTTCACCTACATTTTCCCCCTCACCCTTTTATCTCCATGCCCACCCTACCGGCTCTCTCCCCCCTCCCCAGGCCTCGTGGCCACAGTGACCTATATGCAGACCTGGCTCACATTTCAGTGTCACTCAGCAGTCCTGTTGAGGATGTGGAGAAGGGGAAAATCTGGAATAGGGAATAAATGAAGGAAGGAAGGAAGGAAAGAAGAAAAAGTAATAAATGAATCAGTGAAGGACGGAAGGGAAGATGAAAGGGTAAAGGAGGAATAGGAGGGAATAAATGAAGGAAAGGAAGAATGGGGGAAGGAAGGAAGAAAAAGTAACAAATGAATTAGCCAAGGACGGAAGGAATGAGGAATGGAAGAATCATAAAATCCTTACTGGTGGCATTCTGAGAAAAGTGGTGGTCAAATAGTACAGAAATCGACTTGTCCGTAATGACGCGAGCTGGACCTTAGGCAGAGAAGGAAAAATTTTTGGAGATTTGAACATCGTTAAGGCAGTTTTATCTTCTACTAAACCCAGTGACATACCATGAAGAAACCACTGTTAACACCATCATAACAGCTTTGCATATTTCAGTAGACGTGTCACTGCATTACCGCCCATCAGTGATTAACTATTGGCTTAGGACAATCTGTTGACCGTGTAAAACTGTTGGCTATAGGGTATCTAATCTATATCACGACGGGGTATAATATATAAAGCAAATATTTCAAAAAGGAAACCATGAGGTGGACTGACGTTGTGTGTCCTCTGTGTTCCTTGGAGAGACAAGATGAGGAGTAAGTAGGCAGGAGGAAAACAAAGTTATGAAAAATAGATGAGGCCAGAGGAGAAAACTAGGTCAAGAGAGAGAGAGAGAGGGCAGGGGGAGGGGGGGCAACGAATTATGCACATTACACCCTCGCGTAGCTACTCGCGGCTGTAATAAAAAAGACATACTGTATACAAAAGTAGGATAGTAGATGTGGGAGCTTCAGGGCGCTCCGGTCAATGTCCTCGGCATTGTGCGGTGTGGGAGGGTGGTAATGTATGGTGTTGAGTGAGAAGGTTGGTACGGTTGGTGTGGGAAGGTTGGTGTGGTGTGGTGTGGGGTGGCTTCGCTAGGGTCACTAAAGTCTATGGAAATTAAACATCTCGCGTCGAATATCATCAATGAAAAACAGGTGGGCAGAAACACTCGTAGATTTTCTCCCACATCTAAAACAGAAGAAGTAATTAAACAAGCACGAAACTGGCAAGAGGCGAGGGAGGATAACAACAAAAAATAATAATAATAATGAAAAGGGGCAGAAACGAAGGAAAGAAAGTAAAGAACAACAGGAAGAGAAAAGAAACAGAAATGAGAAATGGAAAAGGAATACTTGAGGGACATAAAAACTAACAAAAACACAGAGAAAGAAGAAAAAAAAAAGAATAAAGGAACAAGGAAACGGCGTGAATATAGAAAGATATAAAAAAAAAGAAAGGAAGATCCAGAAAAGGATGCAAGGTGGTAAACAATAAGAAAGCTGAAGAAAAATAAAAGGAGGAAGAAAGAAAGTAGCGAGGAAGAAAGGAATACTAAACAAGATATAGTGAAGAGGAAAAGAAGTAAAAGAAATGGAAGGAAGAAGAGAGAAAAATGACTGGAAATATAGAAAGGACAGGATAAATAGAAGAGAGAATGAATGAATGAAAAATGGGAGCAAAAGATTGGATGGAAGGAAGGATGGAAGGAGGAAATGCAAAAAAGGAGACATGGAAGGAAGTAAGGCAAGAGGGTAAAAAAGTAAAGAGGAAGAAGAAGAAAGAGACAATGAAGGAAAGAAAGGCACATAAGTACAACAAGAAGAGCAATCAGTGACAAGAAAACACTGCTGTCAGATGGAAAGAAGGAAGAAAAGAAAGGGATAAGGAAGGAAGGAAGGGGAAAAGAAAGGGTGGATGGAAGGAGGGAGGGAAGGAAGAAATGAAAAAAAAGAAACACTGGTACCAAAAAGCTAAAAGGCAGAAAGAATAAAAGAAGGAAGGGAAGTAGAAAGGAAACAAGGGAAGAAGAATGGAACGAAGGGAGGAAAGAGGAGAATGAATGAATGAAAGTAAGTAGAAAGGATGGCTGGAAGAGAAAAACAGAACAAGACGGAAGAAGGGCCAAAGGACGGGGGATACTGAGGTAACACGATATTCCATCTACCCACTAATGAGGTGAACAGGACGTCTGAATACCTCCATTGAGAGAGAGAGAGAGAGAGAGAGAGAGAGAGAGAGAATTGCTGAAGCCTATTTTTTACACCAACATAAAAAATCTAAACTCAAATAAATCTTCTAGAAGTAACAATACTATAATTTCTAATACATCATAGTGCACGGATTGACAGTATCATAGGAGGCTGACTTTTACTTACAGCTCAAATATTATCTAAAGGAAAACTAATCTTCCAAAGACAGTATAAATATTCTTAAGCTGTTATCTTTGCCCCATTGCCAGGATACTCTCTTATCTCCTTCCATCCGATTACATACAGTACAGCCTATTTATTTATTTATTTTATTTTTTGGTTCTCGTTACCATTAAGTCTTTTTACGACATTAGGGGAGGGCTTTCATAAGGCAAGAGTTGGGAATAGTCATCATTAATTCCTTCACTACTATCGGCCTCCTCTACTACTAATGACGATAAGATTTAAAGACAAAACTACGTCCTCTGATATTCCCTTCTCATTAAAAATTCCACATTAAGACAATCCTATAGGTTATACTACCTGCTCTCTAGCGTCTACTAGGAGCCGGATGTGCTCTACCGGCCAACTGAGCTTTCCTATCCCTTCGATACGATACATTTATGTGTTCTTACAACAGACAAACGATTTCTGTTCACACTGACACAAACCCTTAGAAGCGACGGGGTTAGTCTCCAGTAACTTAATGACTGGGACGGGCTCTCTTATATATTATCCTTTCTAACGCCAGACGACCTAAATCATCAAAAGACATATCAATCGTGATGAAAGTTAGATGTCTGCAATCAACAGATGATCATATTAAATTTGAAGATCTCTGCCCTCAAAAGGGTTACCTAACACAGGATGATGACCTCATTTTATTTTATATGCCACACAAATACCATTTAAATTTATTTTTGGAAGATTTCACGAATATAGAATAATCATTTTTGTGTTTCTGATTATACCTGTTATTTACCGGTGAGTTTTATTAGTTTAGGGAAGACTTATTACAGTGAATGGGATATCAAAATATTATTACATCGCCAAGAGATATCAAAAATAGATTAAAAACGACCAGAGGGGGGGGGGGAAGAATATAGCGAAAAATGGCATGGCAGTAAAGAATTTAAAGTCTGTCGTTTATTTCCAACTCTCCACACTTCAGATAGCGTTGAGAGTGTCACCTTTGTGTGTTGGAATGAGGCCAAGAGGGGTGTGAGAGCTCTCGGGTCAGGCCAACGTCCACACAACAAAAAGCTTGGGGTCGGGACGCGTTGGGGGCAAGGGTACTCCACATTTATGCCAAAGCCAGACACCTGTTGACTATTTTACAGTACCTGGAGCTATGTACTTACGCAACTGTGACCACCACTGCTGCTGCTGCTGCTGCTTCTTAACTATTCATCACCATCATCATCATCATCATCATCCTTCTTCCCACTACTACATATTCAAGACAGGACCAGATACCTTGGGAGGACTTTGCCTGGAGCAATCCTTATTTATGCATCTGCTACTACTACTGCTACTTCCCTAATCATTATCATCATCATCTTACTTCCCACTGTCACAAATTCAAGTCTGGCTCGAATGCCTCTTGAGGACTTTGCCTGGAGCAATCTTTACTTACTCACCTGCTACTGCTACTGCTACTTCTCTAACCATCATCATCATCACAATCATCATCATCATCAGAAGAAGAAGAAGAAGAAGAAGAAGATGGCCCCTACAATCGACCTTAAACAATAAAACATAACGGGATGGCAGGAACTGACTGACAGCCCGCAGATCACTTTGGAGTGAGTTCCTCCAAACTCTAGGTGATCGTGTGAGTCCTGCCCGGCCCGATTATGTCTGATGGGTGTTTATGAGGTCTACCATGGCTCTGAGGTACGCCTGAACAACAGAGTGAATCTTGTTCAATGATGCTCTGAGAAAAGCTGTGACTGAAGTAAGTCTGGTTATAAGTTAAGCCTTTGCTCTATGGTAAGCCGGAACGAGGAAGGCGGTCTTTGCCCTAATGATCTAGCTGCCCCTGTTTGCTTCTGCCTTCAGTCCAATTCCATTCCACACGTTGGTGCGGTACGTGCTTGAAGGACTTTTTCACGGAAGAAAATGAAATCTTCATGTGTAAAAGTTCGTCTTAGTCCTTGACACTGCAGCTGACAAACTGCTGCTCTCCGACAAGGACTCGTTGAAACTGCGGCAACTGTGACCACCAGACAACGTAAAACCATTTCCAGTAAAGTGGACCTATCCATGGCTTAGAAGTGGTGGTGGCATGGATGCTCGTACGGAAGGCTTGTAAATTCCAAAATGCTTGCTGACGCCGAAACATCTACACAACCAGATTTTCAGAACTGAAGAGTACATGATTAAAGTGGCCAGAATTATGTACTTACATAACAAATAATCTTAACAGGTTAAACTAATCGTAAGGGTAGTTCTGACGATCCCAGGAACCGCTTTGGTACCGTACAATGACGTCTGACATTTTTATTCTTGCTACCACCAGCCAGTCATATGCACCATTCGAGAGGCCTCTCGGACTGTGAGGCTAAATGAATGTGTGTGAAGTCTACATTCATACTAAAAACCAGACTCTTTTACACAAACTAAATTCAACGTAAAAGATTATCTTCTCCCTCCCACGTCATACATACAGTAATATTTTCATTCTGTCTTCTTTCCTTCAGGTAACTGCATACTCCCTTCAGGACGTAATCAGATGTTTCTGCTTAAAAAATTCTCAACATGAACCAGTGCCCATACAGATGCGGCCACACTCAGTGTGATCGACAAGAAAAGAGACTCAGGGGTCCATCCAAGGTTCAGACTCGGATAATGCAGCGGCTCTAACCCGGTGCTTAGATTCATCTTGTCGATCACATGTTTCGGACAAGCGTGGCCGCACCCTAACACTAACATGCCACTGTTACCATTCTCACCACGGTAAAAATTAGTGAGTTACATAGTTACTTCATTTATACAATACACAGTGATAGACAATAAGCTTCTGCACAAACATATAAAACGTGTTGTATAGTTACAACTTAAATTCATATACCTACTTCAATTATCTTCATAATTCAATCATTAAATACTTGCACCAACAATAAATATTCTACACTGTATACAGTATATTCATTCATTTATTATAACATTTATTTACTACCAACGAGTGTTACCATTTATACCTACGTAAAATACGTGTTTCATACATACAACTATACATCATTATATCTACAAAGTGATAAAGAAAATATACAATCACAGTTACTCAGTGAGCAATTAAAAGAACTGTATTAAACATTTATTAATTAAAGCTACCTAGTGGAAACATATAAATTAAGTTACAAGGTAAACTAGAAAAAGAAAAAAATGGCCAACACAAATGCCGTTAGCAAGAGTGAACATCTTCAACACAATCGTGAAGACAATGATTTCCACACAGTGCTGACACACATATTACTCACGATAGGTACAGGTGAACAACAAGTCAGTGTGTATAGTTAATACTGTATATAGTGTATATATATATATATATATATATATATATATATATATATATATATATATATATATATATATATATTTTTTATATAAAATAACAAAATATGGGACTATATAATATCATTTTATAGTATCTGTGCAATATAAACTAAACTTTGAAAAAGTATCCCAAGGAAATTAGCCAGTAATTATGTAACCATGAACAACATGGAAAAAGCGTACACAAGAAAAGAGAAACAAACTATAGAAAATCAATACATACAAAAAAAAAAAAGAAAAAGAAAGAAAGAAAGAAAAGTAAGAAAGAAAAAAGAGAAATAAAGTAAGATCACATAACAAACAAATGAAAATAAGTGTAAATGTTACTATATATGCCAAAATACCACATAAACTACAAACAAAAAAGCAAATTGTGTCTCCACAAACAAGTGGCATGACACATCATCACTATCATCGACCGCAGCATATGTTAGGACTGCAGTTATTACAATTATGTTACACTTATTACAATTTTGTAACTACAAACGATATGTAACAATTATGTAACGACAAACGATTGCATTATGTTACACTAACTACAATTATGTACCTACAAACGATATGTAACAATTATGTAACGACAAACGATTGCATTATGTTACACTTTGCCAATTATGTAACAGTTGCATTAACAAGATGTAACTTTTATGTAACTTTAACTACAATTATGTACCTACAAACGATATGTAACAATTATGTAACGACAAAACAGTTGCATTAACAAGATGTAACTTTTATGTAACCTTAACCACAATTATGTAGTACCACAATGTTAGTACAATATTATCAGTCATACAATTATAGCACAATTCTGTATTACCAGTATCATCATACAAGTTAGATGAAATATTAGACATTACTAAAGTGATAACTCAAATATGTAATGTATAACTTAGCAGTATTACCATTGCACAATTATATGCGTACGTCTGTTGTACATGCACGTCTTACAAGTGTTATACAACAACCATTGCATTTATTCAAATATGTATACAACTTGTTTAAATGTAATATTACTGAATAATCACTATTTACTATGAATAATATATGTATACAATATTCATACAATTATGTTACTTTACAATATTATGAATTTCACTTAATTAGCTTATAAGTTCATTATAATGTGTATGTAGTATGTATTAATATGTTATAACTATTAAATGTCGATGGTACGCCATTTTCGCGCGGCCGAGCAAATGTAGGACTACATAATAGATAGATAGATAAATAGATAGATAGAGAGACAAATAGAAGCAGGGAGTCAGATGATGAGAAGGTGTTGTGTCTGCGAGAATCGAGCAGTGCTAAACATGCTTACACACTCTTAACACTGAGGAAAGCTGACGACAGCGGCCAGTAAGGAGATAATGCAGTTAGCTGTCAGCAGTCCTCTCGTGAACAAAGATCTAGTCCACCCACGAGGAACACACGTGACACACCCCTGCTACACCAGAATTTAGGAAAGAGAGCTCAGACGGAGATTAGCCACCGAACAGGCTAGACAGAAGGAGACAAGCGACCCTAGAGAGAGGTCGAGACGGAGATTAGCCTTAGAACAGAGAGAGAGAGAGAGATAGCGAGACAGGGAGGTAGCTACCCGGGACTTATACTCGTTCCGTGTTTAATATTTCCAAGACAAATAAAAATAGTCCCATACTATTCTTTACCTCTCCCGTCACTACATGACATCTGGTGGGGAAGCTACTACAAGATATAAAAGCCGCTCGACCACAAGTCTAAAATATACTTCTCTACAAGTAACTACAAAGTCTTTATGACATCACCACCATCATCATCATCATCATCATCATCAGAAGAAGAAGAAGAAGAAGTTGGCCCCTACAATCGACCTTAAACAATAAAACATAACGGGATGGCATGAACTGACTGACAGCCCGCAGATCACTTTGGGGTGAGTTCCTCCAAACTCTAGGTGATCGTGTGAGTCCTGCCTGGCCCGATTATGTCTGATGGGTGTTTATGAGGTCTACCATGGCTCTGAGGTACGCCTGAACAACAGAGTGAATCTTGTTCAACGATGCTCTGAGAAAAGCTGTGACTGAGGTAAGTCTGGTTATAAGTTAAGCCTTTGCTCTATGGTAAGCCGGAACGAGGAAGGCGGTTTTTGCCCTAATGATCTAGCTGCCCCTGTTTGCTTCTGTCTTTAATCCACTTCCATTCCACACGTTGGTGCGGTACATGCTTGAAGGACTTTTTTCACGGAAGAAAATGAAATCTTCATGTGTAAAAGTTCGTCTTGGTCCTTGACACTGCTGCTGGACTCACTGCTGGCTGAGGCAGAGTTGCTGACAAACTGCTACTCTCCGACAAGGACTCGTTGAAACTGCGGCAACTGTGACCACCAGACAACGTAAAACCATTTCCAGTAAAGTGGACCTATCCATGGCTTAGAAGTGGTGGTGGCATGGATGCTCGTACGGAAGGCTTGTAAATTCCAAAGTGCTTGCTGACGCCGAAACATCTACACAACCAGATTTTCAGAACTGAAGAGTACATGATTAAAGTGGCCAGAATTATGTACTTACATAACAAATAATCTTAACAGGTTAAACTAATCGTAAGGGCAGTTCTGACGATCCCAGGAGCCGCTTTGGTACCGTACAATGACGTCTGACATTTTTATTCTTGCTACCACCAGCCAGTCATATGCACCATTCGAGAGGCCTCTCGGACTGTGAGACTATCAGAATGTGTGTGAAGTCTACATTCATACTAAAAACCAGACTCTTTTACACAAACTAAATTCAACGTAAAAGATTATCTTCTCCCTCCCACGTCATACATACAGTAATACTCTCATTCTGTCTTCTTCCCTTCAGGTAACTGCATACTTCCTTCAGGACGTAATCAGATGTTTCTGCTTAAAAAAATCTCAACACGAACCAGTGCCCATACGGATGCGGCCACACTCAGTGTGATCGACAAGAAAAGAGACTCAGGGGTCCATCCAAGGTTCAGACTCGGATAATGCAGCGGCTCTAACCCGGTGCTTAGTTTCATCTTGTCGATCACATGTTTCGGACAAGCGTGGCCGCACCCTAACACTAACATGCCACTGTTACCTGTCACACCAACTCATGAAGACCAGGGCCATCAAGATTATATATATATATATATATACATATATATATATATATATATATATATATATATATATATATATATATATATATATATATATATATATATATATATATATATATATATATATATATATATATATATATATATATAAAATACGATCATTATGATCCTGTACAAAGAGTCACTGATCGATTTACTAATTGTTATTTTTGCTTATGTAGTAGCCGGCAAGCAGGCTTGCAGTCATATGGTTATTCCAAGATGGCCTCTGAACTCGTCACTTTCGGGTGTGTTAGTGCTGTTGATGGAAGAGTTGTGTGGTGTTGGAGTTTAAGCACCAAGTGAAGTAACTACTAGCTGAAGTGAGTTGGAAACTTGTTTTTAGACTTATTTTTGTTATACCTCATACCAATTAATCTGGCCAGGCATGTGAGGCAACACTGTTCCTGCCGAGATTCTGATTGGCTGGAGGTGTTTGTTCGATTTCGTTGTTGCTGAAACTGATATTCTTTTTATTATCAAATATGATACTGAGTTTTTCAAATATACAATCGTCAAAAGCAATAGGAAATCCGTTATATACTTTACAACAATGAAATCTTCGTAGGAAGATAGAAATATGAGTCAACAAAGTATTATAACAGTCCAAGTCAAGGTCAGCATTCGAACAAATCCTTTAAATCTCCGACACTCAATAATATAACAGAAAATTAAGGAAACCTGCTTAATCTATGAGTTGGTGTAACACACATTTAAATTTTAAGATCAGTCCGTACTGTGATAATAGAGGAGATATAATGAAATAGTTTTCCTTTAGCCTACTTTGATTTTCGCAATTTTTTCAAACCTCCCTTCCCGCACAGCTCGTCTTTTCATTAGAATTTTTAATTATTCAGAGTTGTGGCACGATTTAAGGGTGCGGACTGATCTTAAAATTTAAATGTGTGTTACACCAACTCATAGATTAAGCAGGTTTCCTTAATTTTCTGTTAAATTATCGAGTGTCGGAGATTTAAAGGAATTGTTCGAATGCTGACCTTGACTTGGACTGTTATAATACTTTGTTGACTCATATTATATCTTCCTACGAAAATTTCATTGTTGTTAAGTATATAACGGATTTCTTATTGCTTTTGACGATTGTATATTCGAAAAACTCAGTATCATATCTGATAATAAAAAGAGTATCAGTTTCAGCAACAACGAAATCAAAGAAACACCTCCAGCCAATCAGAATCTCGGCAGGAACAATGTTGCCACACATGCCTGGCCAGATTAATTGGTATGAGGTATAGTAAACAGCAAGTGAAGTGCAGTGAAGTGATACAACTACCAGTTCATCTCAGCTGGAGACTTATTTGTAGACTACGTTGGGTTAGTGACCCTTGGCCCAAACCGTATCCCCAGTGAACCCATGTTATTGCTCGATATCCAGTATCGCTTTACTTAGGAATGTTCCGAACTCATCCTCACCTGAAAGGAGGAAGTGCTAGAATGTTCCCCTATGCCTGTAGAGTAAGGCACGTGATGTGTCTCTTCTTCATTTTCTAACCTATTTTGTATATCAGAATCCTGAGTTTAGCATAATACTGTACTCAAAATGTAATACTAGAGGTACCGGTATTCAGAAAGGATTACAAGGGATAATGAAAGTACTACAGTAACTACAGAGGTAAAACGAGATCTTTAGAGATAAGGACGCTTTCGGAAAAAATATTTAATTAGAAATGGATATATACAGTCCACGGTGAATAAAGTCGCGTTTTGGCGACATTTTAAAGTCTATATCATCTTGACCGATCCTGAGTTCCAGGAGTCCGTCGCCAAAACGGATAATCAGCGAATGATATTGACTTGATCTCGGATCCAATTGTAACAAACCTTCATGCATCATGGCTACCCTGGAAGAATGCAATAAATCTTATTTTCTCTTAATGCTTTACCCATCGTTGGTGGAATGACATGCGGAAATAATAACAATAATAATAAAAATGACAGTAAATAATAACAATAGGCTGTGAATACTTACATAATTTTATTAATGCAGGATTAATCTGAAAGTTAACATTCACTTTACTAATGTAACTGTTCTCCATTGTCCTGTCTCCTCTCCTTCACATGGGCGGTCCCTGCTTTCCGTGCTTCCTGCTAAGGTTTTGGTCCACTTCTACCGCAATCTCCGATTCTCTCGCCTCCTCATTGCGGTATGTTAAGGTAATGTCAGGGCAAGACACAAAGGACTGTACCACTCTAGTTTGTAACACGCAATGCTGACCCTCCGCCACAGTCTGACTTGGGATGGACACAACGTTCCGTTTGTTTTCACAGCTGAATAAGGATGTCTCCGCGGAACTGTTTTGTTTCACCACAAGAGCCTCTATATTTCATCATGGAAATCGAAACGCCGTTTGTGTTTACAAAACAGAAAAGTCGATACCAAGTCAAGATCAGTCAAAATACCTTAGGAGCAACATGGACTAATCTTGACTAATCTTGACCCAAAGTCAATATCGTATTGACTTTCGGTGCTCATGAAAACGAGTATCAACACGATAGTCAATATACGATATGAAGATTTGTCAAAATACCTTGACTTTCAACGTCGCGAAAACGAGGCTGGAGTAACAGCTGGACACTTACAGTAGTATCCAGAAGGCAACCCAGAGATACACTGAGAAGACGCAAAACAGGAAAACGAATTCACATATTTATAGGGACTGGATGGAACAGGCTAAACATCAGTAGATTAGAGCTGAAATGAAATAACATATTTCACGATGATAACGAATGGTGGATGATAGTTATGATAATTATGAGGGATAATGAATGATGACACATTAAGTGATGATGATGATGATGAACGACGACAGTCATAAATGATGATAATGACTAACACTGATGAATGATTATAGATAAATTATGAATCGGGAAAAAGGGAATAACGATGGAAAATATATACGAAGAATGATGATAATGATGATGACACCAATAACAGCAACGAAAATAATGCTACACCAACCGTCGTAGTCCCCCGTGAGGGACACCATTAACCTCGCAACACTGTCCGACTTTTCTTGCGCCGGTCCCTGGGGAGTCTCGGCAACATGATCCGTCTCACTTCCCATTGACTTCTGCAACATTAGCGGGGATTAAGAGCACGACCAGTTTGAGCCACCTTAGTCTCGGGTGATTCGGTTTTATTCACTCTCTCTCTCTCTCAGATTAATTTTTCCTTTGTATCTCCTCAGTCCAGTGATTTCTAAAACTGGTGCCAGAGAGAGACGCCTTCACACGGTGGCACATACATATCCGGACGACTCTACTGTCCGGTTATATAAACGTCCCACAAACTTCCTTATCTCCTGAAGGAAGAATGATGGACAAAGGGATGGTGTCTTTTTCAGCCAGCAGTCTACTGGGTCCTCATTCAGATGAACCTAGGGTTACAACAACAACAACAACAACTACTACTACTACTACTACTATTACTACTACTGCTGCTGCTGCTGCTGCTGCTGCTGCTGCTGCTGCTGCTGCTGCTGCTGCTACTACTACTACTACTACTACTACTACTACTGCTGCTGCTGCAGCTGCTGCTGCTGCTGCTGCTACTACTACTACTACTACTATACTACTACTATTACTACTACTACTACTATTACTACTACTACTACTACTACTACACTACTACTACTACTGCTACTGTTGCTGCTGCTGCGGCTGCTGCTACTACTACTACTACTACTGCTGCTGCTGCTGCTGCTGCTGCTGCTGCTACTATACTACTACTACCACTACTACTACTATTACTACTACTACTACTACACTACTACACTACTACTACTACTACTACTACACTACTACTACTACTTCCTTTAAGATGTTTTTTGTCACCACACAGTTTCCTTCAGCTACGGAGAGACTTTTATGTATCTGAAGGAATTAGATTTATTGTTCATTTACCCCTTCACTATCTAAGCTGCTCTCCTGAGCTGAATAACATCGTCTGGCAGCAGCAAGAATACGACAACTGAGGATGAAAGGATTAATATCTGAATGCACACACTTTTTTACACTTTATACTAACACTTTCTTTCCTCTTTTCTTTTTATATGTTTTTTTACTTTTCGGTCCACACTTTACAACACCCCACTTTAAGCACTTCCTTCAGCATTTTATCCCCTTGACTACCATAACGCATTTTCCTTTTTGATCTTTCTACCTCCATACGAGTTTACAGAGCTCAGAGAAGACTCTATTGGTGATGGAATTATTGAAGGCTAGATGAAATCCCTCCTGTTTGAAAAGGCTCAAGAAATTAAGCTGTATAAAAATAACTGAAAAATATCAAGACAAAATGAAAAATACCTCACCGGATTGGAGGAGTTAAGTCCAAACTTGACAGAATTCAGTTTCTTCTTTACGTTACACAATATTCTTCCTTCTTCATATTTTACACACTTTCTTTAACCCATTTCTTTCATTCCACTACAAACCCACTTTACTTTTTTCTTACTGTGTTGTTTCTGGTGTAATTCTGGTTTCTGATCTTGGTTTTAATAATGATGACGATGGTAATTCTGATGATGATGATGATGATGATGATGATGATGATGACGATGGTAATTCTGATGGTGATGATGATAATGATGACGACGATTGTAATTCTGACGATTATGATGATGATAATGATGGCAGTAATAATGATCAGAGTATTAACGATGATGCTGATTATGATATAAGTATCACAGTATGCCAAAAAAGGGATAACAAAACAGCTTCAAAATCACAGGTGGAACTGCTAATCCACAAGTAAAATGAAAATTACAATACCTTTAACCCAATTTGCCGAGCACCCAGGAGCATATTGACTCCACACCTTCCTCTTTCCTTCTTCTTTTTCTTTTGTTCTTAGCAACATCATAAGGTAGTTTTTCTGTTCACTTTTCTTACTTTGCCTCGTCTTCATTTTTTCCTTTTCCACTTCTCTCCATTCACATTCCTTCGACTTTTATTGCATTTCCTGTTATCTTTTCCTTTTTTTCCTCCACACTCCCATCCCCTTTCCCTTCCACTATTTCATTTCTCTGCTTGTACTTTGTTTCCTTTTCTAACATCGTCTTCCTTCTCCATCTCCTTTCCTCTTTCACCTTAATTTTCTACTTCCTCCTCTCCCTATCATTTCCTTTTTCACTATCTCCCCCATCAAGTTCCTCCTGATCTTCCTCCTCGCCTACTTCCCGGTACACCCAAACCTTGCCAGTTTCCTCCCAGCAGCTACAACGTAACTCATCAGGGAATTCGGCTCAATGTATTCCTTTGTTCCTCTCTGTAGGCTGGGTCCTCTCCTTTATACCCTACCCTTTGATCTCATACCAAACTGACTGTGTGCGCTTAGTTTATGTATATTGTTTAGACTTTGGTGTTGGTTTTGTTGCTGTGTGTGTGTGTGTGTGTGTGTGTGTGCAAAGTCTTTAAAAAATATAATTTAGTGTGATGGTGGTGTTTGTCATTGCTTACTCAGTGTCACTGTATAAAAGGAAACACATAATTGGTATGTGCACGGCTGTGAATGTGTGTGTGTGTGGGGGGGGGGGGGGGCTCTAGGAAGCATTATTTTCTGCAACTGATTGTGCTACTTCTGAAATAAGATGTTTGCGTGTGTACGGTATATAATGATTCATGAGTAACTGTGTGTGTGTGTGTGTGTGTGTGTGTGTGTGTGTGTGTGTGTGTCGTTAGATTCTGGGAAGCATTATTTTCTGCAACTGACTGTGCTACTTCTGTAATAAAGTGTGCTTGCGTGTGTACGGTATACAATGATTCATGAGTAACTCTGTGTGTGTGTGTGTGTGTGTGTGTGTGTGTGTGTGTGTGTGTGTGTGTGTGTGTGTGTGTGTGTGTGTGTGTGTGTGTGTGTGTGTGTGTGTGTGTGTGTGTGTGTGTGTGTGTGTGTTTTCTCGCGCGCTGTGGTAGTGCAAACTGCAACAGAGAGAGGTGTGGTGTTCGCTGGTGTGATTGTGAGATTTGAGTGAGGTATGGCAGTGAGGAGTATGCATTAAGAGCAGCAGTGACTTTTACAATGCTTTTTTTTCCTAATGTAAGTAGCCTATACTGTGTTACTGTATCTAACATGCTTTCCATCTGCTGCCAAGTGCTTATGTTATACTGAAATTCATTTTGACTTTGTATTTACGTCATTCCCTACTGCAACTTAGGGCCTACTACCCCGCAAAGGACGTTATGTTTTACCCCGCCTTTGTTTGTTTGTTTGTTTGTTAGCAGGAATGCTTACAAAGTTATGAATGATTTTGACGCAATTTTGCGGAAGGGTGGGCCATGGGCCAAGGAAGGAATGATTTAATTTGGGGACTGTTCCGGATCCAGACCCGGAGTAGCCCGTACAATATCTCCAAAAGTTCTCTATGAATTTCAATGAAATGTTGTGGAAAGGTGGAATTGATAAAATTTTGGGGTGGGTCCGGATCTGAATACTATATCCAGGGATCCGGATCTTTTTCAATGTCAATAGAAATGGTGGGGGTGTATGCGCTCTCTGAGCGCTTTTTAGGATTTTCAATGTTTTCTCGCTATCGTCAAGTGATTTTACTCAGTTGCAGAGATTGTTCATACAGTTCAAACGGCAAAGGTTATATTAAATTCACTACAAACAGAAGCCCTACTCGTACGGTACCTTGTCCTCCACAACGCCATGTATCCTCTCACTCACCATGTACTTACCAACCCATTGTGGCCATCCTTCCATCCACCACCTCTGCCCACCCACACATCCACCCCGCTCTGCCACTCGGTCCATCCCATCTGTCCTACAACCCCACCCACACATCCACCCCGCTCAGCCACTCGGTCCATCCCACCTGTCCTACAACCCCACCCACACATCCACCCCGCTCTGCCACTCGGTCCATCCCATCTGTCCTACAACCCCATCCACACATCCACCCCGCTCTGCCACTCGGTCCATCCCATCTGTCCTACAACCCCATCCACACACCAACCCATCTTACCCATCCAGAGATATAGCTCCAGTTGGATGAAATGCAAGTTCTCACACACACACACACACACACACACACACACACACACACACACACACACACACACACACACACCAGAGAGGGAGAGATAAGAGAGAGAGAGAGGGGTATAGCAGGGTTTGTAGGACAGATTAACCCATTCTTTACGAGGACGGCTTTCATATTTACATAAATAGTGTGACATGTGCTCCTGTTCCTGCAGGTATGCAGCATGTGAGTGTGTGACTGTTTATGTGTGTGTGTGTGAAGCTGAAGAGAGTGATGTGTGACTGGGTGTAGTTATTTGTGTGTGTGTGTGTGTGTGTAACTGCTGAGAGAAATATATGACTGGATATAATTTTAATCGTCTTATGATGTGTGTGTGTGTGTGTGTGTGTGTGTGTGTGTGTGTGTGTGTGTGTAACTGCTGAGAGAAATATATGACTGGATATAATTTTAATCGTCTTATGATGTGTGTGTGTGTGTGTGTGTGTGTGTGTGTGTGTGTGTAACTGCTGAGAATGACATGGTTGGGTGTAATTTTATTTGTCTTATGATGTGTGTGTGTGTGTGTGTGTGTGTGTGTGTGTGTGTGTGTGTAACTGCTGAGAATGACATGGTTGGGTGTAATTTTATTTGTCTTATGATGTGTGTGTGTGTGTGTGTGTGTGTGTGTGTGTGTGTAACTGCTGAGAATGACATGGTTGGGTGTAATTTTATTTGTCTTATGATGTGTGTGTGTGTGTGTGTGTGTGTGTGTGTGTGTGTGTGTGTGTGTGTGTGTGTGTGTGTGTGTGTAACTGCTGAGAATGACATGGTTGGGTGTAATTTTATTTGTCTTATGATGTGTGTGTGTGTGTGTGTGTGTGTGTGTGTGTGTGTGTGTGTGTGTGTGTAACTGCTGAGAATGACATGGTTGGGTGTAATTTTATTTGTCTTATGATGTGTGTGTGTGTGTGTGTGTGTGTGTGTGTGTGTGTGTGTGTGTGTGTGTAACTGCTGAGAATGACATGGTTGGGTGTAATTTTATTTGTCTTATGATGTGTGTGTGTGTGTGTGTGTGTGTGTGTGTGTGTGTGTGTGTGTGTGTGTGTGTGTGTGTGTGTGTGTGTGTGTGTGTGTGTAACTGCTGAGAATGACATGGTTGGGTGTAATTTTATTTGTCTTATGATGTGTGTGTGTGTGTGTGTGTGTGTGTGTGTGTAACTGCTGAGAATGACATGGTTGGGTGTAATTTTATTTGTCTTATGATGTGTGTGTGTGTGTGTGTGTGTGTGTGTGTGTGTGTGTGTGTGTGTGTGTGTGTGTGTGTGTAACTGCTGAGAATGACATGGTTGGGTGTAATTTTATTTGTCTTATGATGTGTGTGTGTGTGTGTGTGTGTGTGTGTGTGTGTGTGTGTGTGTGTGTGTGTGTAACTGCTGAGAATGACATGGTTGGGTGTAATTTTATTTGTCTTATGATGTGTGTGTGTGTGTGTGTGTGTGTGTGTGTGTGTGTGTGTGTAACTGCTGAGAATGACATGGTTGGGTGTAATTTTATTTGTCTTATGATGTGTGTGTGGGGGGTGGGGCGTAGCGAACAGGGGGGCGGAGGAGGTGGCAGCCCCCCTCCCTTGAAGGCCTTGAAATCGTATGGGGCCAAAAAAAAAAAAAAGTAAATATTAAGAAATAAATGATTAAAGAAATAAATCAATCAATGAATATATCACTTGAGAGAGAGAGAGAGAGAGAGAGAGAGAGAGAGAGAGAGAGAGAGAGAGAGAGATGATGATGATGAGACTCCCAATGCATTATTGTTCTATTATTCCATAAGGATCATTAATAAAGTTTCTTTTTCAGCTAAAATCATTTTCTTGCTCTATTTTTCGCCATTTTCAATATATTGAGTTGTCACCTAAATATCCCAATACATACTTCCACAGGACTCACAAAGCCCCGAAAAGTGCTTAACTTTCACAAATTTTCCGGGGGGGGGTTCACGGCCCCCCCCCAGGCCCCCCAGCTGCATAGGCTCGCTTCGCTCACCTCCCACCACCTTTTCAAGAATCTATAGACATCTTTCTCCCGCCCTCCCTTTGTCAACTTTCTGGCTACGCCCCTGTGTGTGTGTGTGTGTGTGTGTGTAAGTACAACAGAGTGACATATGACTGGGTGTAATTATATCCTTCTCACGCTTCTGTGTGTGTGTGTGTGTGTGTGTGTGTGTGTGTGTGTGTGTGTAACTACAGAAAGTGATATACGACTGGGTGTAATTATATTCTTCTTATGGTTGTGTGTTTGTGTGTGTGTGTGTGTGTTTGTATGTGTGTGTGTAAAACTGCAGCGAGTGATATACGACTGGGTGTAATTATATTCTTCTTATGATTGTGTGTGAGTGTGTGTGTAAGATTGTTTACAGATGTGTATGTAGGTCTGTGTACATGCGTCAATGTTTAGGGTTCTGTATGTTGACCTGTGTACGTGTGTCAGGCTGTGTATGCCTGGGCGTGTAAGGCTGTGTGTACTTGTGTGCGTGTGTGTAGTCAGGAAGCTAAGCAGTGATTACAGAGAGAAGCAATTTCGGTTTGGTCTCCGTGTAAGATGAGAGGCAGGCAGGGAGCAGGTTGGGGGCTGGGAGGGGGGCAGGGAGGCAGAAAGGCAGGGAGCAGGGAGGGGAGAGGCAGGGAGGGGGTAGGGGACAGGGAGCGATGCAGGAATAAGGGACGAGTCGGGGCAGGCGGACGGGCGGTATCCAGACAGGAAGACGGGCGGCCGGGAGGGATACACAGAGGAAGTAGGGGGGCAGGGAGGGATACACAGAGGAAGTAGGGGGCAGGGAGGGATACACAGAGGAAGTAGGGGGCTGGGAGGGATACACAGAGGAAGTAGGGGGGCAGGGAGGGATACACAGAGGAAGTAGGGGGGCAGGGAGGGATACACAGAGGAAGTAGGGGGGGAGGGAGGGATACACACAGGAAGTAGGGGGGCAGGGAGGGATACACACAGGAAGTAGGGGGGCAGGGAGGGGTACACACAGGAAGTAGGGGGGCAGGGAGGGATACACAGAGGAAGTAGGGGGGCAGGGAGGGATACACAGAGGAAGTAGGGGGGCAGGGAGGGATACACAGAGGAAGTAGGGGGGCAGGGAGGGATACACAGAGGAAGTAGGGGGGCAGGGGGGGATACACAGAGGAAGTAGGGGGGCAGGAAGGGATACACAGAGGAAGTAGGGGGGCAGGGAGGGATACACAGAGGAAGTAGGGGGGCAGGGAGGGATACACAGAGGAAGTAGGGGGGCAGGGAGGGATACACAGAGGAAGTAGGGGGGCAGGGAGGGATACACAGAGGAAGTAGGGGGGCAGGGAGGGGTACACAGAGGAAGTAGGGGGGCAGGGAGGGATACACAGAGGAAGTAGGGGGGCAGGGAGGGGTACACAGAGGAAGTAGGGGGGCAGGGAGGGTAGCAGAAGTTAGAGATGAGGCAAGTAAGGAGGCAGGGAGGAAATAGAAGGATAGGCTCCCTGAAATAGAAGGATAGGTAGAGTGACAAACATGAGGGAGGAGGAAGATACGATGTGGGGAAGGAGTGGGGCTTCAAGGAGGAAGGGAGGAGGTAGGAGGGTAAGAAGGGAAGCGGGGGGAAAGGTAGAGAGCAGGGAGAGAGGCAGGAACTAGATAGGGTGTGGGCAGGAAGGCAGGAATAAGGGGGGTAGAAAGGTAGAAAAGGGGAGACAGGAGGGAGACAGAGAGCAGAGGGAGGACGAGAGGGGAAGGGGGTAGGTACGGAGGCACAAATGATGGACGAGGCAGGCAGGGGGTAGGGAGGAGGAAGGGATGATGAAAGCGGACAGGGTGCAGAGAGGAAGGTAGGAATGAGGGCGATGCCGGCAGAGGGTAGGACATTGAGAGGGAGGAAGATAGGAAGTAGGGAGCAGGAATGAAACAGGGAAGAGGACAGGTAGGTAGGGAGGGGTTTGGGAAATAGGGCAACGAGGTAGGGAGGTAGGAACATGAGGGTAGGGGATAGCCAACGAGGCAGACAGGGAGGGACACAGAGACAGGGAGATTCAAAGAAGAAAGTGGGAATAGAAGGAGGGAGATTGGATCGATCGCATGAGGATGAGGAGAGCGGCAAAAAAGCAAGGGAGATGGCACGTAGGGGGAAAGAAGGGAGAAAAGCAAAAGTGGGAAGGAACCAGAGAGGGAGGAAAAGACAGAGAGATGAAACAGAGGGAGGGAGGGAGGAAAGAAAGCAATCAGACTGAAGGAAAGGCATGGAGGAGGAAGGCAGGCAGGACAGCATACACAAAAGCAGGGAGGCGGGAGAAAGATAGGCAGGGAGAAAACCAAGTAAAAAGACAGATGGGGCGAGGCAGGGAAACAGGGGAATGGAAGGTAGGCTTGGAGAGAGAGAGAGAGAGAGAGAGAGAGAGAGCAGGAGCTCCAAAATGAAAGGATAATGGAAGCAATGAGAGGAAGCAAGAAAGGAAGGGATGAAAACGGGAAGCAGGGAGGAAAAAGAGTGCCCAGGATGGGAGGAAACAATAAGGAAGGATAATGTAGGAAGGAGGATGAAGGAGGGAGAAAGGGAGGGATGGAGGGAAGGAAGGAAGAAGGGAAGGAGAGAGAGAAGCTGAAGAATGTATCGGGAAGGAGGGACAAAGAACAGAGGCTATAGAAGGATGGGGAACAGAGAAGGGAGGGAGGAAGGAGGAAGGGAAGGAAGCAGACGAGGTGGAGGAAGGAGGGAGGGAAAAGAAGCAGACAAGATGGAGGAAGGAGGGAAGTAGATTTTAGAAAGATAGATGGAGGGAAAAAACGACGGAAAGAAGGAGAGACATGAAGGAATTCATTGGGAGAGGTGAAGAAAGATGGAGGTATAGAGAGGAGTGGAGAGGAAAAGAGTGATGGAGGACTAAAGACGGAAAAATTTATAGGGAAGGAGGGTAAGAAAAGGAAGGCAGAAGCGAAAGGGGCAGCACAAGAGGAAGGAAGTATGAAGGAGGGACACGATGTAGGGAAGCAGGGAGAGATCGAGGGAGAGTGGAGGGAACAACAAGAATAAGAGAGGGAAAAAAATTAGGCTCAGAGAACGAATGAAGGAAGGATGGAAGGGAGGCAGGGAAAGAGAGAGGACGTAGGGGAGAAGACAGAGAGGCCATAATGAATGAATGACTAAGGAAGGAAGGGAGGAATGAAAGAGGACAGGACCGAAGGAAGGAGGGAAAGTAAGAAAAAAAGAAAGAAGAGACGCGGAGGAATAAACAGGGAGACAGCAAAAGAGGAGAAAGAGGAAAGAGGAAAGGGTAAAAACTAGCTGGATGGAAGAGCGGGGAGAAAGGAAGAAATAAGGTGGGTGGGGGAGGAGGGAGTAGAGGAAAAAGAAAAGGAAACTGGAGGGGGAGTAATTGAGGGAGGAAAGAGATGGAATAAACTAGGAAATATATATGAAAAAGGATGAATACGGAAAAAGGAAGGAAGGAGAGAGGGGAGGAGGGAGGAAAACGATGTAGGATGGAAGGAAGTGAAGATGGGAGCGAGGTGGGAAGGGAGAAAAGACGTGATAGGGCGGTAGGAAGAGGAAAGTGAAAACAGGATGACGAAGGAAGGGAAGGAAGAAACAGAAGAAGAAATAACGAAGAAAGCATAACAGGAAAGAAAAGATGGAAGGAATAAAGAAAAGATAAAGATCCATGGGAAACAAACGTGGGAAGAGAGGGCAGAGAGGGAACGAGGAAACGAGAGAGAGAGAGAGAGAGAGAGAGAGAGAGAGAGAGAGAGAGAGAGAGAGAGAGAGAGAGAGAGAGAGAGACCGGAGTAGGTAGAACAGATGTGGGACTTGTATCATTCTTCTTGACGTGTGGTGGGGGGAGGGGGGAGGAGAGAAAGAATGGAGGCAGAGTGATGGGGGAAGAATAGGAGGAAGAGGAGGAGGGGGAGGGGGAGGACCAGGAGCAGGAGATGGAGCAGGAGGAGGAGGAGGATGGAGACGAGAGTTAAGATAAGGATGATGAAAGGTAGAGACAAAAGGAGAATGGAGGAGGTGGAACACAATGATGAGCATGGGGATGATGAGAGTTGCAGGCAAAGGTGTAAGTGGAGGAGGTGGAACACGATGATGAGCATGGGGATGATGAGAGTTGCAGGCAAAGGTGTAAGTGGAGGAGGTGGAACACGATGATGAGCATGGGGATGATGAGAGTTGCAGGCAAAGGTGTAAGTGGAGGAGGTGGAGGAGGATGAAGATGAAGACATAAAGAAGTGATGGTAGCAGTAGGAGAAGGAGGAGGAGGGATGAGATTCAGGTTTCCCGCTACTTTTCTCTCTTCCCCCATTCTGGTCCGTCATTATTCTCTCTCTCTCTCTCTCTCTCTCTCAAACAGTTCAGTCCCTTATATTTCCCTTAGTATTTTTAATCATTATATTTCTCTCTCTCTCTGTAGCAGCCGTGGCTCAGTGGGCTAGAGCGCTCCACTCTGACCGAAGGGTCGGAGGATCGAATCCACCCAAGGGTCATTGGTAGACATCAGGAAGGGCATCCGGTCATAAAATGCTACACGCTCCAATCCAAAAGTCCTCTACCCAGGGGCATCGCCTTAGCCCTTCGGGGATACCTGGCGTAAAAAAATAAAAAAAAACTCTCTTCTTCCCGCACCCCCCTCTCAAGATTTGGACAGGAATATCTCCAGCTGTCACGCGTCCCTTCTCTCTCATCCCCATCCTCTCACCTTTCCTCCTCCCTCTCCCTCACCTTCACCTTCCCTCTTCTCTCGCCTCCTTTTCCTTTCAGATGCGAAGTGAGGGAACAGAAGTGGAAAGGGATGGAATATGAGGAGGAAGAAAAGAATAATTTTGACATTTAAAAATTATCTTATGTAAAATGCTAAAAGAAATGTAATCGGTAGAAAAGTGTGAAAACTACGAAAGAAACAACAAACTGAGAGGAAGTATGATGAGATAAAGAAAGAAAGGCCGGATGAGGGTTAGGGTGATGGTGGGAGTGAGGGTGACGTAAGGGGAGAGGGGTGGAGCGGAGGCAAAGGGAGAGAGTAGGCAATGGAACAGAAGAAAAGAGGGAGAGGGGAAGGCCAAAGGGGTAGGTGGAGGCAGTGTGACCCAAGGGAAACCAGTGCATTAGACCAGCACCACGCTCAGCTGACTCCACTTCCCCTTACTACTTGCTCTCTTTTTATCGCTGATTGCATTACATATTTATATATATATACAGAGAGAGAGAGAGAGAGAGAGAGAGAGAGAGAGATACTGTATACAGTATATATATATATATATATATATATATATATATATATATATATAAGGATGGAGATGACACCCGCCAGCATTTTCTTTCGATATATTTATCTCCGAATTTTCGGACGCTTCACGTGGCCATCACCAGGGTACATATGTGGGATCCAACCAGTGAACAATACTCGTTATACTACAACAGTTATGGTTCTAAAGTTAACCATTTTCTGTATATGTGTCTCACACATCACTGAAATGAAGAACATACCAAAAATTAAAAATTAACATAAACCAAGCTTACCAAACTTAAAGTCTTCCTATTGTATAAATAAAGAAAATAAGAGAAAACTACAGCAAAAATGCACATGTATAAAAATTAATACACAAAAGCAATGCACAAAAAATAAAACTCACCAATCAGTAGGAAAACCCCCAAGACACTAAGCTGACTAAAATAGAGTCTAATGCTGAATAGAGCTCGTAAGGAACTGGTACAACGACATCAAAGGACAGGTCAGACATCGGCAACGGAACAAAGGGTAGCCTAATAAACACTGAAGCAGAACAAAAACCCTATCAAACCACTGAATTTAACAATTTTTCTCCCAATAATGCATCCCGTGAGTCCCAAACCTACCAATAATTTGGAAATCATTCATTGTGAAAGGGTGATCATTGTTCAGTGAATGATCCCCAACAGCAGAGAAGAAAAACTTGTGCTAAAACTTCCCAGACCTGTAACTTTTCCCCGTGTAGGCCTACTCGAATACTCGTAATCAGAATGCCCTACTAGAGCACCCCACATACCTAGCCTGACAACTAGGACAAGTGAACTTATAAACAATATTCGAGCACAGAGGGTCCGGCACACGATCCATTAAGTTGAAAAATGTTCCTTATCTGAAATAGTTGGCAAAAATCCTAAAATTTACACCACGTAAACTATTTCTTAAGATGTTCAAAAGTAATTTACGATACTCATAACTAAACTTACCATTAAATGGCATCTTAACATATTTCACCAACTTAGGTACATTACATTTCTTTCTAAAGTCCTGTGATAGCTTGTTGCTAAGAAATTTCTTAAGAATACAATCAAACTCCTTACTTACAAAATAGCTTCTTAATTTACATATTTCTTCATGAAAAGTCATATAGCTGGAGCAGATATCATAGGTACTGTTTAGTAAGGTTTTGACTTAATTAATCCTGCAGATCTGAGGGCAAAAGCTAAACCGACTTAATCCATCCTTATTTGTCTTTCATGGAAATTACGGTGGCATGGGTCCATTGCTGATTTGCTGATTTTATATATATATATATATATATATATATATATATATATATATATATATATATATATATATATATATATATATATATACACACTAGGTGCTACCCAAAACTTCCACTAATTTGAAAAGAGGGAGCCAATTTTGCCTTTTGCCGCTAGGAGGAGTCAGCAGCATCCCTTGTGCGTAAGTGTGGCCCCGGCCGTGTCTGTGAGCGGACGTGTTGTTGAGCTATGCTTACTATTGTAACGTGGTGTGTAGGTGGTTTGGTGGTAATGCAATGGCGTACCAGTGGCACAGCAATATCAAGTCGATGTTGATCGTTTTCTTCTATATCCAAGGGATTGTTCACAAGGAATTCGTCCCACACAGTCAGTCCGTCGGCGGAAAGTTTTACCGTGAAGTTTTGCAGTGTCTGAGGAAGAACATCCGACGCAAACATCCAGAACAGTGGAAGAACAAGAACTGGGTCCTGCATTATGACAACGCCACTGCCCACATGTCAATTGTTTTCCGACAGTTCCTGGCTTCCATTAACACGGTAGCCATTCCCCACCCATCCTATTTGCCTGACCTTGCCCCCTGCGACTGTTTCCTGTTTCCCAAGCTGAAATTACGACTGAAAAAGAGTCGATTTGACTTTACTGAGGAGATCCAGACAGAATCGCAGGAGGTGCTCAAGACCATCACGCCAGAAGCCTTCCAGGGATGCATGGACTCGTGCAAGAAACGCTGGGACCATGCCCAAGGGGACTACTTGAAGGCGACAGTGAGAACTAGGAGGTAAGGTAATTTATTTTCCTACAATATTCAAATTACTGGACTTTGGGTCATATATATATATATATATATATATATATATATATATATATATATATATATATATATATATATATATATATATATATATATATATATATATATATATATATATATATATATATATATATATATATATATATATATATATATATATATATATATAAATTGAGGTATAGAAGTTTAATTACCGGTATCACTTTCTACTGATGCATATGCATTTAAGAGAGAAAATCTCTCTCTCTCTCTAAATCTCTCTCTCTCTCTCACTTATATCCATTAGGGTATGTCGGGTAGCGGATTATACAAGGTAAGTAAAACTATTATGCTGCTCTGATATATTACCGTCGTCACCATCATCACATTTCCCTGCACCTCCTCTTCATCACACCATCATCATCATCATCATCATCACCGTACCCCTATTACCTTAACTGGCCCAGATTTCCGTCCCTTTTCGGCTATTTCCACGTAGCTCAGTCGCAGAAAAAAACAGTTTCGGTTCTACAATTCTTCTATAAATTGTTTCTTCCTGTTAGGTTAATCTACTAACATAACTCAGCATTCAAGATGGCGCGATGACAAATTTAGGCCAAACTGGGGTATAGGTAGTGTTGCATCATCAACCATCGCCCTCAGTTAAATTCAGGGAGTCCAAAGCCAGTAACAGGAAAGAGCCAAGGGTACTCTGAAGCCATACATCGTTCATGGCTTTACATTCCATTATCTCGGCCCCACCACTACAACTGGTTTGTTTTCATCTGATGGAATTGGGTCACTTCTGTAATCTAAGTATTAAGTCATGGTTCCATGAAATTTTATGCAGTTGAGTTATAAATGAGTCTCCTCGGTTACTAGCCAGATTTACCCACCATCAGACGGACTAGATGGGGTAAGAATTCTACATCCGATTTAAGGGAAACACTACGGTTGAGCAATCCATACAGAAATCGACCGGAGATAGGAAGAAAAAACATAGAGGACTCATATTAGTGACGGGTTAATACTGTACAATGACGACCCCAATGTGCACAAAAAGAAAAATCAGGAGAGAAAAAATATATATCATAATAAGGAAATCGTCCTTTTGCATCCTTTCGAGACCGTTCATATAGACACATACTTCTTCCAGATCACGGATGTTATATTTTAGTATTGCTGCCCCCAGCGATTTTATTCAGCTTACGAGCGACTTCGACTGAATGAGCTACACTTAGCTCTCATTATCACATTAACTACTAGACGTCTGGCCTGAGTTTAAAACGTAAGCCAGGAACAAAAATAAAATAGAAAAAACAATACATCACCGCACTGAATGGTTACAAATGATTAACTGCCACCTAATTGTTGTTGATCGACCCTGGTCTGTCTGGCCGAGCAGATCTATCAACCGCAGGAAAGCAAACGCCTCTGCAGTGCCGTGCCATACAGTGAACTGATAGTCCCTTGTGATTGACAGCGAGGCGAGAGGAAAAGCGTAGAGGTTTAGGTTCTGGATGAACGCCACATTTGCGTCTCTCCACCCAATTACGAGGGACAATATAGTGGACTTCACGCCTCCCCTGGCTGTAAATTGTTTCCTGGGTTACAGGAAATAATAATTAGGTTTGGTAGTCAGTGATGAGCCACCTGAAATGGAAGGATGAGTAATAAAGAGTGACAGGACGGAAAGAGAGAAGTAGGAAGCGAGGATGGCACAGACAGAAATAGAATGATAAACATGAAAGAAGAAGTCCGTAGCATTACAGTAAATGTGAAGATGATGGACGCCACCAACCACCACCATTTTTGCCGAGTAAAATTAAGCATTCGTATCACTAGTAAAGTGCGATTTGTGAGCGCGTGACGAGTGAACGTGCTCCATGTTATCACAATATCCTTCAGACATAAAATTGTAGGCGGAATCTCCGATATTTAATTGCTAGAGCTGATCCCAAGAAACAGTGTTACGACGGAAAATCTTTTAAAATCTGATTTCGTACATGAGGCGTTCACCGATTAGAGCCGAACACTCGCTTGGAAAACTCGAGATTACGCCTTTATGGGTGAGTTTTTAGTTTATAATAAAATTTATTGAATGACTATATCACATGCAAAAAGAGTTTCAACTCTACTTCACATAGAAGTAAAGTTATTAGCATCTGTTCAGCGTGGCAGTCGGGTCGGGCCGGGCCGCTCATTTCCAAACCTAACTGAGAGTAAACATTGCTTCGGTTGCTCGCTTGCAATCATCATCATCATCCGTATTCTTAGTCCTACATAAGGACTGGGTGATGTAGGATCCAAAAACAAAGGAACTGCAAAAGCGGTCATACTATTAACACCATGCCCAGTGAAAAGTGAAACCACAATTATTCATATATATTACAAGCCTTCCATATGCGGGTCCTTTTCTTTGTCCTTTCAATTTGGTGACGTATTAATTTACTTTGTTTTCCTTACATTTAATGATATTATATAACTTAAGTGAGATTTTTAAAAGAAAAATTGTTGGTATCGCTTACCTTGATCCCATTCAAACTGGAGAACTTGCATAAGTTGAATAAAATCATCTGGGAGCAGGAAAAATAAAACAAAATTTTTTTTCCTTCAAACAATCTCTCTCTCTCTCTCTCAGAAATCAATGACGAATGCCAATAACTACTACAAAAACATAAGATGTAATAAACTGTAAGCTGCAATGAAACATAAACTGACAAACTGACACATTGTTATCGCCCTGATGATATTCCAAACAAAAATGTTGTGGTTGGGGTCAAAGAGACGTCACAGTTTTCTTTTTTTCTTTTTTTTTCTTGGTTACATGATATTGATCACATTAAGCTCAGACGCATGGCATGGCACAACATACACTACACATGCAGCCACGTGACCTGAGGGGTAGGGAGGAGGGAAAGCGGGAGGGAGAGAGGGAGCAAATGAGGGAGATAAGGAAGGAGGGAGGAAATGAGAGGGCGAGGGAGGAAATGAGAGGAAGTAAACTGAAAGATGGAGATAGGAAGAGAGATAAAGGAGGGACGCCTGGCGGAGGACAAAAGCAGGAGAAAATGACAGAAAGGATTAAATGAGAAATATGAGTGACACAGAATGGTAGACGAAATTATCAGAAAAATAGCTAGCATCAGAAAAATAAACAGCTGAAATTAGCTGAAAATAGTTAATATCAGGAATACTAGCCTACACCGACGGAAAGTTTTTCCTCGACACATAATTTTGCACCTCCATTTCTGTTTTGACGCAAATTCAGGATGTAAAACACACACAAACAAAGCCAGCCAGTCAACCTCACAACTGAAAACATTACCACTCCGCTCACTTCGCAACGCGGGTGGTAAGCGAGAGGAGTGGTAATGTGAGGTTGGCTGGCTGGCATTGTTTGCGTGTGGGTAAGTAAGATGTCTCATGAATGGCTTGAGCTATCAACATGAAACATTCAGAGTACCAAGATATGATCAGAATCTTGGACGAGTTCGAAAATGGGCATTCGGGGTCAAGGTCAAGGTCACCAAAGGTCAATTAGCTGACATTTGGCAGTAATATTGCTGATACTGACCTCGACCCCGAGTGCCCAATTTCGAACCCGTCCAAGATTTTGATCATATCATGATACTCTGAAAGTTTCATGCTGATAGTTCACGCTGTTCATGAGATATCTTGTTTACCCACACACAAACAAAGCCAACCAGCCAACATGACAACTGAAAACATTACCAGTCCACTCGCTTCACAACGCGGGTAGTAACTAGAGAGTGAAGCATACTCCCTGAAGCGCTTAGCCGCCGAGCTCATCTCCTTAACTTAAGCCTTGATCCCTTGACGAGATATTCACCCACTATCTCGGTGTACAACAAGGCCACTGCATCATCCAGGTTACCACTGTGTCCTTCCCCAGCTGTTACCCTGTGTACTCATGTTACCCACCAACTCTCAGAGGGGTGGATGAACACACAGGTATCCGTTCACCCGCATCAGGATTTTAAGCGTGGTGTTATCTGGCCGGCAGTTTGGTAGCCATCCAAGAAAGGGAAGAAATAACTGAAAAATGTGAAGGGAAAATTGGATAGAAATTTATGAGAGAGAGAGAGAGAGAAATTAATGAACGAGTTAACTGATGGCCGACTGCGTGATAGAGTGAAGGAGGGAGGAAGAAACAGCCAGGTAAGAGAAAAACTGAAGGAGGAGAGAGGAAGGGTACACAAAGGAGGAAGAGGGAGGGACGGAGGGATGGAGAGAGCGGAGGGAGGGAGAGCAGGGAAAGAGACGGGAAGTAGGTAAAGGAAGGAGTACGGGAGAGATAAGGTAGGTAGGTGAGGGAGAGAGTGGAGGACAGGATTTGTAGGTGAGGGAGAGATGGAGGGAGGGAAAGAAAGGGTAGGTGGGGAGAGAGAGAGAGAGAGAGAGAGAGAGAGAGAGAGAGAGAGAGAGAGAGAGAGAGAGAGAGTATAAACAGAACAGGTGAGGGAGGGAGAGTGGGTAGGTTGGTAGGCAGGCAGGTAGGGAAGGGTAGGCAGGTAACTTCATTAAAACTCATGTGTACCGGTATTTCAGGCATCATGTTTCACCTGTGGAAACGAAATACCATCACCCCTCCCCCCTTCCATACCCTCCCTTACCTCTCGCTCTCTCTCATTTCCTATTTTCAGCTCCTCTTGGCTATCCATCTTTCTTTTTCTTTCTCTCTCTCCCTCCTTCTCTCCATCCCATTCCTTATCTCCACGTCCTTTGAAAGACTCAATTGCTCTCTCCCTCCAGACTTCAGGCTTCTCTCCTCTTCTGCACCCTTCTCTCCCTCTCAATATTCCCTTTCTTCTCAGCTATTTTCCTCCCTCAGAACCTTTTCCTCTCCTATGTCCCACACCCTTCCTCTCTCTCTCTCTTTTTCTCTCAGTTGTCTCTACAGTTTTCTCCTCTCTATGAACCTTACATCTTTCTTTCCACCTCCTGCATTATGCTTTCTATCTTTCCGTACTCCTCCTTCTCCCTCCCTCACCTCTACCTTCCTCTGTTATTCTTATTTTTCTTCTGTACACTTTTTTTTTTTCAACTACAATTTCTCACTACCTTCCCCTCACTCCTTTTGCCTCCACGTCCCTTTGTTTTTCTTTTTGCGCCTTTCTTTGGTGTTTTTCTCTTTCCATCTGCCATATCTCATTCCTTTTTTTCTCTTCTCCCCAGCAATAAACTCCTTCTGCTATATTTCCTATATTTTTTTTAATTACAACATAATTCAATTTCCCACTCATTTTTGCGTTTACCCTCTTACCTTCCACGTTTCTCTCTCTCTCTCTCTCTCTCACACAGATAAACCTTCATGTCTCCCACTCTCTCTTTCACCTCTCCACCTCCTCCGTGACCTTTACTCTCTAATTAAACCCTATCAGTTCCCTCGCCATGACATATGTTCTCCCTGTTACAGTTGTACACAGAGTTTTTCCTTCATTACGATGACGTGTTTTACATTCTGCCACATAGAGACAATTTTATTCAGGCCAGCCATGACTTCGTCAAATAGGATTTGCATATGTGGCAAACTTTTTATCCTCTTCAGTTCAATTACGTGTTTTTTCTTCCAAACCTTAAATGCAGGAGAGAGAGAGAGAGAGAGAGAGAGAGAGAGAGAGAGAGAGAGAGGTGTTTGCATGAGAAAGGGTAGCCTGTCGGAGGAGGACCGAGTGACATGGAAGCGATTCTTTTTCGGCCACCAGTTATGGGATAAAGACGTGTGGTGGTAAACAGATGAACAGTTATGGTAGTGAGAGCATTTACCCCATGAGCCCTGAGGAGAATTAATTGTCATATTCTTCCTTCTACTTGACGATTATATTAGGCTTCCGGGACGCTTTTCAACTTGGAGGAATTTAATGTATATTGTTTCTTAACCCTTTCAGTAAAAATTGTTCCCAATTTTTTTTTAACCCAATCGTCTGCAGGCAGCAGAGACCCAAATACGTCATCGTAGTGAAAACACTCAACAACCGTCGGAATATTTACACCGATCCAACAACACACCGACAGCCAAAAATTTCAAACTGAAAACAATAGCAGTTCGCAATTCCGCCACTGCTCAAAACTTCTATTTATTGCATACCGGTATGTTTTAACTCGTTCCTGCGAACACTGCATTCAGTAGTAAAATACGCCGGATTTATATATGCATTCTGGTTGGCTTGACTTTTGTGATGAATTGAAAGTTGCGATGTGATGCCGTGTTCAAGGTCAGTGTTTTTATTACCAATAGACTCCGTGTGATGCCCACCTTAGTCTGTTCATGCCTTAAAAAAAAAAAAAAAAAGGAAAGGGTTCTCATACTTCATTAGGATTATTAAGGCTGTACCCTCTACGCTTCGAAAAGCTATAAAGCAACATTTTCGAAAGAAAAATAATATCCAACCGCCTGGGATTATTATATATGCTGAGTAGCGACGCTATGTCGTTTACTTCAAGAAAGAGGTTCTTGTGCTGAAGTAATTACGGAAGCTGTTTTAAAGGTTTGGACTGTAGATGAAGGCAAACAACCCCCATCCCCTAGCCCCTTCCCCCAAAAAAACTCACCCTTCAACATTACCACCATTTGTCTTAACTACACCATTACTAGGCAGCCAGATTTTACTTGTCAGACTTAATCAGATTTAATCATCATTTCAGCGTACGAAGAATTTGCCTGCAGGTAAAACAGGGTACCAAAAAAAAAAAAAAAAAAAATCTAATCTTCATACAGTATTCGATTCAGTTCATTTTCACTTTTTTTTTTTTTCCTTCCTACTTTGACTTCCGTTGTGCAATGAGGGACAAAGAATCACTTACGACTCCACTGTGTCTATTTTACATCTTGGGCATGCCCATCATTTTCCTCCCTGATGCATTATATCAAAGATAATCATCTGTGACCGGAGAAACACACGAAGCTTCTCTCACTTTCAGTAGTTTATGCCACCAGCAGAAAATGAGACGTAAATGAAGAGAAGTATTTGGCGTATTTCTGTCCCCCAGCTCCCCATTACTTGCTCAATCTGCACCTTCCTCAACCCCTCGTTACCCTACACTTCAGTCCTCCTCAACGGTCGCCGAGGACAAGACAAGGTAGGTGTGGAATCTTTGTCGTGTGCGTCTCGGGTCATGGAAAGGCAAGCCAAGTGATAGTCATGGGTAAGGTGTGTGCTGAACTGGAATAAGAAGAGGGAAAATTGACGGTAAAGGCCGGTTCACACGAGCAAAATCGCGGCCGTTTTTTTGCCGAAATTTGTTCCCAGGTAAAAATTCTTTTTTTTTTTTTTTTTTTTACAGGGATGGAGAAACCGACATGTCGGTCTTTTTTTGCCAGAATCGGGGAAAAGAGGCCTGGCCGATTTAAATGAAAGCACCGAACAAGCAAAGCTCTGGGAACGAAGACGAATACATCTTTTTTTTTTTTTTTTTTTTTTTTTTTTTTATGTGTCCGACTCTGGGCATAAGCTTCACAGCCTGCTTTCAAGGCCCAGTAGCTCTCCTACGTACCGCACACCTCTACATGTCACCACTTCGGCGCTAACACACACCGTCCATACTGAATACATGCTAGGGCTGTCTCATACAGGACTGGTGTATTGGTATTAGCGGGGGTATTTTTATGACATGTCGGCGGGTCTTCTGGTAGATCAGTAGTGTCTGATTTTTATGAAATTCAAATCCTTAAACAGTTCCCTGCCCCAGCGGGATTTGAACCCGGGTCCGTTAGGACTGCATACCAACTCTCTACCGATTGAGCCACTGCTACTACTACTACTACTACTAGCACTACTGCTACTACTACTACTACTACTACTACCACCACTACTACTTTAACGTTCATACCAGTTTGGGTGCATCTTTTATGATCATGAATGTAAAAGTATGATTAAGTATGAGTTAAAGGTAGCCTATACACAAGGAATCTTATAAATGATTTTATGCTTAAGAATATTTATGCATACGGCCCTTGCAACCACCGGCAAGCTGAGTGACGGTAAAGGCCTGTTCACGCGAGCTAAATCGCTGCCGTGAGGGCCCAGCTTGAAGTAGGCAAAGTGCAAGGACAAGAACTGCACACCTAGTACAGGTACGGTGGTCCATCTTTGTAAACACTGTTGCCGCGTTCCTGCCCCTGCAGTCCCCGTACGTGTGAACACCTTTCCGGGAGAAATGCCGATATCGGCATTTTTTCCCCTCTACCCGGAGAAAAAAACAGATGCGATTTAGCTGTTTGAACCGACCCTCAGGGTCTCTCTACACTGAAGCCAAAATCGAACATAAGATCGTATTCATGGCAGTGTATGGAATGTTTCGTAACATCATTTCCTTGGTGATTTAGTTAGCTGTACACTTTAATATACTCCAGTATGGTACTTATATGGTATTAATATCGACATAATCACATACAAGAGATCATTGATATATTGTATACATTTATATATCTAAGGATAGATCTTATGAAATCTCCCAAGGTGCTTAGAATACGTCATATTTCCCTACACAAATCTGGTACGATCGAATACGTTAGACTAAATATTGGAAAAAACACAATTTTTCACCGGGATACTTCCTGATCATGTCTTTTCTCACTCTTACCTACATTAAGTCTGGCAGTGGAAATCAATATCCCAGAAAGGAGGTCAATGAAACGGTGTGTTCTTCCTATTCTTACGGACACCTACACGATGTGCCAACTTGAGTCAGAATTTGTCTGATTCCAGCCCCAGTGTGGAGGACTGTGACATTCTCGTAGCCGTAGTCGAGGCGTCACGTTGCGTTGTAGGCAACATTCCCTAGATAGAATTCCCACTGCTGTTTCCTCCAGCTCTTTCGAATTTAGGCACAAGTTTCCTCAAACCTCAATATTACATATTAACAACATGTATGTCACTAGCTATTATGCAGTGTGTTAGGATATCTTTGTGCCTTGACAACATAATATATTCTTATGATCGAAAGTTCATCTCTAATATCTCTTCCTAATCTGTTTACCGCTATGTGAAGCACGTAAATATTTCTTTTCTTCATTTATGTAGTCCGTACTGAGGAAGAAAATAATACACATATCTGCAAGTAACAATAAGCAAACCCAGCCGCCACAAAGGCGCTCGAAAGCCTAAACGACGAAAATACAACTCAGTGTACCATATTCCCCTAAACTTAGGGAAAGTTCTACCTCTTCGCCCTTATTTTGCCATCAGTATTCTCCTTCCTGTTATTTAACTCATTTTCTTTATATACATGGGCGGAGTTTTCACGAAGAAGTACGAGTGAATATCACCGTTCGATATGCGGAAATTAATGGTAGTAAAAAGTTAGGTTGAAAATCTAGCGGTTTTTTAGCTAATTATAAGACACTTTCAGTTTGGGAGGAACCACAGCGATAATAATAATAATAATAATAATAATAATCTAGTAATTCTAGTTTATTTCTGAGCAATGTTCTGGAGATCTTTGTACACAGCGACTTTCTAACTCCTTTTGACGGCAAGTTCAGCGACCTTTTGGATTTATTTTTTGACACCTCTAGTAAAGATGTGCCACAGAGTGTCCTTAACCAAAAAGAAAAAATCCCTGGGACACAAGACAATACACTTGCGGCCCTGGTGCAAATGAGCATTGAAAGCATCAGGCCAGGACACATAAAGGTAGGAAGGACGACAAACGCCAGCAGAGAAGTTCTTTCATCACCTTGTTACGACACGAGACGTAGGAACAAAAGAGGGAGGGCAAATAGAAGAGTGGAAATTTCATTTATTGGAATTTTTAAGCGCTGGGCCCGTAAGAGTCTTGGTTAAGTTTTTAATCACATATGAAACATCATCAGTAGAAAATGAGAGAGAGAGAGAGAGAGAGAGAGAGAGAGAGAGAGAGAGAGAGAGAGAGAGAGAGAGAGAGAGAGAGAGAGAGAGAGAGAGAGAGAGAGGTGGGGGGAAGAGGGTGATTTTGGCGGAAGACGCTGCTGGCAGACGAAGAGAGATGAGGTGAGGTGAGGCCAGGTAAGACGGGCGTGTGTCTTGGATAAACACAGTCCATATTATAACTGGTAAGACTACAGTGGGATGTTTACCAACCTTCGTGATGTAGGTAACAGGTACGTCCTTCTGTGTTGGGTGAGGAGATTGGGAGGAAGTTAAGTATACGTGGAAGCAGGTCAAGAGAAGGTTTAGAAAGGACACAAAGGTTAACTGAATACTCTTAATACTTACATAATCAAGACAACTTTATCATTCATCTGGGTAACACGAGGCAATTAATTCATAATGTGAGTGAGTACAGGAGCTGAGTGTGTTAACATAGGCACTATTAACCCCTCTTGTTTTTTTAAGATATCGCTAGTATTTTATTTAAGCTAACATCGCAAAAATTATTCATTTGATAGTGAGTCATAGACACCTCAGTACTATCGGAACAGAGAGGATACTAGTCATTTTTATAATTCAAAGACTGAGAGAAAAGATCTTATGTGGCTCTGAGATGGTTAGATCATGGCGAAGAAGAGTGATGACAGGGAAGACCATTACGACTGAAGCGTGGTTGTTGATGACGACTCTAAACACCAGTATGGCATTACAGGTCAAGAGGTTATACAAGTTGTTTGGTTACTGAATGGATATATCTTGGATCCCTGGCTGAGGCAAAGGATAGTCTGAGAATTTGGTTACGTTAAAACAGAATTTACTGCTCCTCCGCAAGACCCAACGGCGTCATAAAAACACTTTCACTTTTACCATAACAACAGTCCTGAACGAGATATCCCTAATATGTTTCCAATACAGATGGTAAGTATTGATGCTGGAGTGATGGCATGTGAAGTTTTGTGACTCGTTGGAGGATTGATGAACCCCAGGGGAGGGACTGTTTCAGGGGACGGACTGTCAAGTCTATTCCCAAAGCAGGATACACAGAAGTCAAGATCAAAAGTGTTCAAACAGCACAGCAATGTGTTGCCCAAACTTTGACCTTCACCAAATTGATATGAATCAAAATCGATCCACTTCTTCCCATTCCCACATACAATGTATATGTCACGTAAAATTCAAATTGGATCAAACATTAATCAGATAACGACCTACGTGACGTTCACCTTCCTTCAATTTACATTAAAATGGATCCACTCCCTCCCCCCCTTCCCACTGCTACACACTGTATGTGTCTATTTTCATCCAGATCAGATCAGGCATTCAGGATATATATATATATATATATATATATATATATATATATATATATGTAAAAAAAGAAATAAATAAACACTCATCACAATAGCTACACCTTCGGAGTCACTAAATATGGACGCCAGGAGATGAAAGTGCTTTGGGAGTCTGTGAACTCGGTGTAGGAGGAGGTGCATTCTTCCTCTTCCTCCTCTTGGAAGTCATCTCCCTCCATTTCATCTTCCTCCAGCTCCTCCTCTTCCTCATCCTCCACCACCACTTCTTGCAATTTCGTCTCGTCTGTCTTCCTCTCCTCCTCTTCCTCTAATGCCCTTAAAGTCTCTTCCTCTCTTATTCTCTCGATTATTTCTTTCTTGTTGTTCTGTGTCTGTTCATCGAGATAATGATTTTCATTTGTTTCATTCTCCCATCTCAGTTGTTCTTCAGTTCTCACCACCTCTTCCATTTGCCATTCTTCTTCCCTCCTCCCCTCATCCTCAACCTCTTCCCCTCTACACGTCTCCTCCTCCGCTCTCCTCTCTGCCTCTTCCATCGTTTCTAATTCAAGAGGCAGTAATTCCCTCGCTAGTCCTTCCTCATCCATCACTTCCTCCACCATTTCCTCCTTACCCTTCAGCTCCCTCGCAGTTCCTCTTCTTTCCACACTTCACTACCAAATCTTCACTTCCACCTTCCACATCTTCACTTCCCACTTCAGTGTCGCTCTTGACTTCCATTTCTTCCATTTCTTCACTCGTCACGTCCAGGTGTCGTCCACCTGTCACATCTGTGGAGAGAAAAGAACATTACATTCTCTCCCATTTATCTTTTGCCTAAAATTATCACCAATCCATCTTGAATGCTGAGCTGTAGCAAGAGATTAACATTAGTAATTGGTGCTAGTCATGAATAAGATTTACATAAAGGAAGTAAAGCCACACTGCTGTCTTACTCTACAACTGAGCTTGGTGAAATAGGCTGCAAAAGGACGAAATCTCCGTCAGGTTAAGGTGAGTGAACTGTTAGTAGCTTGAGAGGCAAGAGAAACTGTTGGTTACCTTCACTGCCATGACGTCTTTTTCAGTTATTCTTGCTATCTTCAGACGATTAGGCTTAGAAGCATTTGGAAATGGGGAATTTAGGTATAGTTTTCATTAACTCATTCACTACCAAAACAACCTTACTTGAATAAAATCATCTGGTGGCTTTCTGGGCCAAAGAATAATACCTCATGAGACTGGGAAAAAAAAAATCGGTGACAAAAGCCAGGAAAGCCGTTACTTCGAAAGACAATTACAATGTCAAAATCAAGGTTCATTTATTTCAATACAGTAAAACCAGAGTTTGAGGAAAAAGGGAAAAACAGACTCAGGAACACGGTTATAGAGTAAGTCAACTGTACACTATTATGACTAAAGTTAGTTGACATTTTCCTGCAGGTGGTGACAGTGGTATTCCCGAGGATGAAATCGAGGGCAATAGGGCTGCAGAGCCAGACTCAGTTTTCTTCCGTTCTATCATTCGTCAGTTCGGGCTGTGTAAGCAGCCATTATGGACGGATTTTGCCGATCGAGATGTCAAATGAATCCTTGCCAGCTGACGGTGTGCCTTCGTCTTGGTGGTCGACACGATCAGGTCAACCCCTTGGCAGAGTGAAAAAAAAAAAGAAAAAAAAAGAAAAAAAAAAAAAAAAGCAAATTGATTTTTTTTTTTTTTTCACATGAGTATAGCCATGCAATTTGTATTACTGGAAAGGATGTAAAAATGCATTACTTTTTGCCTGCATAACAGTTTTTACACAACCCACTGGAATCTGGCAAATCACAAAAGAGATGAATGAATAAATTACTAAATATTAATCAAACGCGCCCGTGCCTTTACCTAATTAAGGGTGCAGGTAGGCAGTGAGGTTGGGACGCAGAGAAGTATGAAGAGAAGTAAGCAGGGAGGCAGGTAAGAAAATAGACATGAAGGCAGGAAAGGAAATAAGGTAAACAGGCAGGCAGGCATGGAGTCGGGAAGATACGTAGGAGGTATGTAGGGAGGAGGGTAGGGGTAGGTAGGTGAGCAAATAGGTAGGTCGATAGATAGATTTACAGACAGACAAAGAGACAGATAGACAGACAGATACAGATAGATAGATAGACTGATAAACAGGTAAGTATGTATGTAGGTAGGCAGATAGATAGATGTATGGATAGACAGACAGACAAACAGACAGATAGACAGACAGATAGGCTGACAAGGTGGTAGGCACATAAGTAAGGAGGAAAGTAGGTTCGTAGGTAGGCAGAGTGATAAGTATGAAGGTAGGTTCCGTAAGTAGGCAGGGAGGTCGGTAGGGAGGTATGCTGGTAGGCAATCAGCCAGGGAGCCAGGTAGGCAATGAGATGGGTAGTAGGCAAGGCGGTGGGTAGGCAGGGAGGTGGGTAAGGCAGCGAGGTGAGTAGGCAAGGAGGTAGGCAAGAAGGTAGACAGGGAGGTAGATATGAGATAGGTTGTTAGGGAGGTTCGCAAGGAGGCAGGCAGAGAAGTATATAGGAAAGTAGGTTGGTAGGGTGGTGTGATAGGCAGGATTAAAGCGACAAGAAGAAGTGGAAGTTAATCCTTTATATGCTAAAGGATTAACTTGAACTTAAATACTTCCAAATGAAAGGATCACATAGGCTTACACTGTGGTTACAAGACCAGCGATCAGTGCATGACACAGAATACGCAGCATACAGAAAAGAACATTCGCGACTTCGTCTTCTGGACCTTGGGTGTAGCAATTCGCAGCTGGTATAATATTATGTAGGCTCCTTGGGTGTAGCAATGCGCAGCTGGTATAATATTATGTAGGCTCCTTGGGTGGTATAATATTATGTAGGCTCCTTGGGTGGTATAATATTATGTAGGCTAACAGTAATATGAAGCATGTGACAATACAGTAGAGTATGAAGAGGCAATATGAAGTAGAAGACAGGAAATAGTGCTGGCAGAGGATCCTCGGGAGAATTTTTGCTTGTGATAATACCTGAAGAAGTGAATAAACCGATTAGCTTTTGCATCAGAAAGCTAGACAGAAACGAGCCAAGACTACAGTACGTGGAGAGACTGATGATGTTTGAAAGTAATGACTAAGTAATGCAAGCTTAAGATAAGTTGAAGACAGTGAGTATGCTGCTCATCTCCATCTTCATTTGTTGTTTTGGTACTTGTTCTTCTGAACGCTACTTCCATTTTTCCTCCTTACATCGGGAGCGCAGCATCGGTTTAGCGACATAGTCTAGCTCTCCTTCTCCCTAACTCCTCCATCCAGGCAATAACCAGTACTCTCATTCTTTCATGTATCGTATGCATCTAGTCAACACTGAAAACGTCTTCTTCAGTTTGTCTTTTCTTCTGACTATGATCTCCAGTCTTTAATATGCATTGTGTCATCTCAAGATAAACAGAACCTGAATTGAAATCTGCCTTCGTTTCTGTTCATTTTCTTTGAAAAGAACTAGTTTTGCAAGCTCTAAACACCGGATTTTTTTTCATTAAGATGAAATGATATGAAAGAAAAGAAAGTTGCTATAATGTGACCTATTTAAGAAGTCACATGTAAAGTTTTACTCGATGAGTCTAACATATATGAATTTAATGCTATCAGATTTCATGCCGTTACTCGAAAGTGAAATCACATGAGGAGGGCAATACCGTCCAGTTATCGCAGTGCCTATAGTTCACACAATAACAGTAACCACATTAGAGGAGTGAGGCGAAACACCTACAGAAAAATAATGAATCATTCAAAACCACCTCCAGTAACACGCTCACCCAGGGGACTGATTTTTTTAAAAATTAAGTTTATAATTACTCTATTCAGTTTAGAAAAGAGTTCATCTTTGTTCTGAAGAAGTTACTGGGGTCTTGTATGCATAACTTGAGCTAGAAATTTATATCATTCGTGTGTAAAAACGTTCTGAACTAAATATAATAAAACATAAGAAATACTTAATGGAAGCAAAGAGTATAACACTAATGTTATTATTATTATTATTAGCTTCTGCAGACAATTTTAATCAGCATGTGGAGGTGTATAGTACGTAGGAGGACTGTTGGGCCTCACAGAACGGGATGTTAAGCACAGAGTAGGACACATAAAAAAACACTTGGAGTTATGGGACGAAAGTGATGATAAAATAGTTTTCAAACGCACAATTTAGTTAACCCCTCCAAACAGACCACGTAAGTCTTATTCTATTCTTCCTGCCAATAAACGATTTATTTCAGATCCGTAAATCATTGTAATAGTGATGGTTAATCCAGGCTACCAGGATATCAAGTCCCTGCAGTTCAAAAAGTGCCTCTGAAATGAATAAAATTGCTTGAAAATATCTGCAAAAGAATAATAAAAATCGTCATCGTGCTGACGGAGTTACAACTGCCATGTGAGGTGACCTTCATTACAAATGATAAAATACAAATTCTTTAAAAAATCATATATCAGGTAACTGCAATAAAACAAAGGCAGTCTCATATTACCCCTGGCGAGACGTAGGGACCCTAGGCTAGGCTACAATACGGTGCAACATTATATACCGTTTTTACATACGATTAATTCTGTATGTGACCATTAAAATAACTGATTAAATCGAGATACACTACGGGATATTTACCACAAAATGGTATAATTATATTTACAATCTCATTGCTGTTTATTATTGCACAAGCGCTGGTTGAAAGAATATTGAATGTTTGGACGGCTTGAATGATGGAAGTATGGAGGTCTATCTATCTATCTATTGCCAGACGCCTCAATCCCGTACGGGGTGGCCACAAACAAACCGCCTCCGCGTCGCCCTGTCTCCTGCCATTTCACTGCCCTGCTCCCAACTCACACCCCCCTCTCTCATATACCTCTCCATTCCATCCCTCCATCTCATCCTCGGCCTCCCCCTCCCTCTTCCCCCCTCCACCTCACTCACATACACTCTCCTTGTCAGTCTCTCACCCTCCATCCTCTCCACATGGCCAAACCACCTCAGTGTGTTCCTCATAACGCTTTCTATCACAACCACATCCACACCACAGCGCTCCTTTATATCCTCATTTGTCAGCCTGTTTCTCCATGTGACTTCACAGGCTCCTCTTAAATAACTCATTTCCACTGCTCGCACTCTTGACTTGTGTCCTTCCAACAACGTCCAAGCTTCACTTCCATACGTTAGAGTTATTTTATTATATTTTTTTTTCCAAGAATACTCCCCCAGTATCCCTGCTTGTCGTACGAGGCGACTAAAAGGGTTGGCGGAGGGTTAGTGCCCCTCCCCGGAAAACAGCTAACTAAAAAGACGAACAAGAAGTATGGAGGTGAGAGCCATTTTTGCTGGGCACGCTGATGATACTTCCATATGTTTTGTTTTTTTTCCTCATACAAGGTACCGGAAACAGTAAAGATGGTGGTGGAAATGAGGGTAATTATAACGGAGATAAAGATAATGGTTATTGTGATAATTGTTAATGAGAATGTTAATAAGAACAACAAAGCTGAAATTAGTAAGAATATACTAAAAGATAATGTCAGAACTAAACCAAATAAGTGGAGATGATGCTAATGATAATAATGATGATGAATATATGACAGATGTCACGGATATTGCTTTATAACATACCATTCAGCTATTAGACAGCTGTATTTATCTCAGAAAAGCCGTCTATTAATTAAGGCGTCAGTGAATGTTGTTTTTATCCCTCCAGTCTGAAGTCTGTTAAGCTGAATAAAAAGAATGTACACAGCACGAACATATATACAAGACTTACCTGTACTTCAAAACCTTTAAAGAGCCTACTGCCGTTTGATCTCCTCTGTAATCCTTTGTTTACACACGGTAACGACACACACACACACACACACACACACACACACACACACACACACACACACACACACTAAGCTTGTACACATAAACACAACTCGAGTTCATCCAGTTATTAAATTTACTAGTTACCCGAAACTACATATTCAGTTGTAAGCTAACTCCCAGTCCTCAGTGTGTGTGTGTGTGTGTGTGTGTGTGTGTGTGTGTGTGTGTGTGTGTGTGTGTGTGTGTGTGTGTGTGTGTGTGTGTGTGTGTGTGTGAACCCAAGTCCACAATAATTATACTAACCCAAAGC
>NC_137023.1:8149742-8187242 GCF_032717465.1 Coenobita brevimanus | reverse complement strand
GTGTTTCTGCTCGTCCCTGCGTCAGTGTATGTTACTCGTTTTAGCTTGCCTTAAGAGTCTTATTCTTGCTCTCTCTCCAAGTAATTTTATTAAGCTCTACGGACTTTTCTAATTGAAGGGGAGAGGCCAACATGTACCCTTCATTAAAAAGGGAAGGGGGAAAGGAGGTGTGGTCTGGAGAGGTGTATGAAGGACAGGGAAGTGAGTTGGAGATAGGGCGGCTAGATGGCAAAGGACAGGATGCCGTGGAGGTAATTCGTTTGTGATAACCATTTCCGGGCTTAATGCGTCTCACGATGAATAGGCAAACAGAAGAAGAGATGAATGGATGAATGGACAGACAGATAAAAATGGATAAATAAGAAGACACATGAACAGACAGATAGTTAGTTATAGATGGACAGACAGACATAAATAGAATTATAGTCAGGTTAAGCATTTCATAACAGGACCTCTTTAATTAACTGACTGAAATCGTCTGGCGACAGTCTGAATAAAATTTTCAAAAGGCGTCAACGTAATGAAGGGTTAAAAGATGAAAGGAGGGCACCGGACACAGCAGGTCATCAATTATTAACAACTTCTGCACGAGGACGCCATAAATAGTTCAAGTTTCCTCCTGACTATTTTACTGATGTTAGGATAGACTATTGGACTGCAGGGTTTAAATCAGTGATTCTCAAACAGGAGGCACTTGGCTCCCAGGGGAGGAATTTCAAATCTAAGAGGAGGAACTTTAGTCAGGGGAGGAATTGGGGAGATATTTCAGTCAGAGAAGGATCTCCAAACTGGGAAAGAATATACCTTGTGCACTATATATTTATCAAAAGATATACCAACATACACAGCTATAAGGGCGATCACGAATTAACAGTTCATACACACACAAAAAAAAACTGCTGCTTCAGACGTAATCCCGTTTGGGACTATTCAATTATTGAGGTTTGAAAAAGGTGCTCAAGGCAATATGATGCTCTAGTGGCATTTCCATAACTGTAGCTATTACAAGCTGCCAACATCTGGCGATCTGGACATGACGGTCTGGACGCGAAAGCCGATATCATTACTGGCCGAGTGTATGAATCCGGAATTGGCAGTGACTGAATAATATTACGGACAATACTGGAAAACAGGCTTCATATCTAAGCCTGTCTTTTCCAACAAAGTTTAACAGTTGTTCACAGTTGCGGACTAGTTGAGACAATAAAAGACATTTAGTGAAAACCAATGAAAATTTAGCGTTATTTCAGACGGTCACTGGCAATTCCGGATCCGTACCCTCGGCCAATAGTGTTATCAGCGTCCACGTGACGGTCTGGCACTCTGTACTCCACTCTACGCTTGCTCCAATTTTTACCAGGTAACACACCATTTCAAGCAAATTAAGTTGCAAACATTTTCAGATATGAATCACGAATGGGAAAAGAATAATGTGATGAATCAAGTGTTGGACGTTCACAGAAAATATGGAAAACGGGCACGTTGATTATTCTGTTTAGGTCTGGCCTGGCTGGATCAGCTGATGCCGTTGTGATGTTCTGATTTTTAATGGTGATAGAACTGTTAGTTTTTTTTTTTTTTTTTTTACCGATGTTGTAGTCACGGCGGTTTGTAGTTGTGTCGGGTGTGCTTATTCACAGTCATAATAGGAAGGGTTATCAGGAATGCTGTTGCCTTTTTAGCTCTGCATCTCCGTAACATGAAAATACAGTAGGCTACGCTATGGTAATTCTTCGAGCAAAACTAACTGGATTTGTTCCTCGGTATTCTAGTTTAGTTTCTCTGCACGCAGGCCAAAGTGGGCATTAAATCAAATGGAAGTTTTGTAATGCGAGGATTTCGTTAATATCCTCTTTTTTTTTTCTTTTGATAACACTTAATAAAGTGCTTTTGGCCTTCCCAACAACATACTTGGTATTCAATCAAATGAAGTGATCCACTGAAATAAGATTTCTTTTTTCAGTTGATTGCAATTATTAAAGTAATTTAGTTTCATAAACTGTTTCAGTAATTGCCACTGTAAAAGTATAATGGTGAAAAAATTACTAGATGACAAATCACAATGGGGAGGAATTGAGGAACCCTGGGACCACAAGGGAAGGAATGTGACCTGGGACTCGAGAACCACTGGTTTAGATGCAGTCTTCATTAATACTTTCATTTCCATGAAGATTTCCGTTGCTAAATACAAAAATGCTGGGTAGCGGCAAGTATAAATTCTACACACACACACACACACACACACACACACACACACACACACACGACATTTTTTAGGTGAAACTTAATTTCGTCCACCCAACCACTTCTAGTTTTATAAAGGCACCGCAGACAATTGTATGCAGCATTTTTTTTTTTTTATTGAGATCTTAGGCTATATCTAATTAACCCCTTCATTGCAAATAATCTACCCTAAGCTGAGCAGGATTGTCTGGCGCTAGTAACATAATACAAAACAGGTCATCGGGGTTAATGGGTATACTTTCACTCCAGCGTTATGGATAAAAAAAAGGACTTTACCAGTACATTATTCCGTCTTTGTGTTTTGAAACATTGGGCGAACCATCTGAAAATGTTCTCCAGCCACTTCCCATTTATGTGTTTGCCTGCTGCCATTATCAGTACTTTGTAAAACATAAAGTTTATACATTACGTGAAGTAAAATACCATTCTGATCTGTTTGCCTTAGGAACAACACGCCAACAGCAACAGCGCTCACTCTAAAATAATCGATTACCTGTTTACAAATTTTTTTTTTTCTTGTGTACTAGCCTAATTTAGTCTTACCGTCTCCAGATAATTCATCTGGCTCGGATAGTTTTGTAAACCTGGAGTGTTAGATAAAGTCTTCATTAACTCATTCAGTGTAAGACGTCATCTCTAAGCTGCATTGTACCGTCTGGTGGCAGCAAGAATAAAAGTCCCTTCAATAGGGTTAAGCAATACTCTGCCGTTTGGAAAGAAGACAGAATAACCTCTAAGGTGCGGCCGAAAAGTGAGTCTCAGTTTATTTTTGCCTCCACCGGATAATTTAAACTCAGTTGTGGAGAGACTTCTCGAGCTTACTTAGATAGTGCTGATTATCTCCCTCACTAATGGATGTTCTTCAGAAATCGTTTGACAGAAGCCTAAATAAAACTATAATTATGTCATCGTAGTGAATGTAGCAATAAGAAAATTCTGCCAATATTATACAACGCTAAAACTGCCGCCACTCACAGATGGATCAGTAAAAAATCATGGTAGTTGTCGACATAATAATACATGTAAATTAACCTTTGAAACAGCTGACTTATTCCACTTGTATACAGTATTATTGCTACATCCAGAGGAATATACGGGTATTCAACTCAGAAAGGACTGTCTTTAGAGAAGAGGCCTGGCAAGGCTACATCAAATCCTCGAAAAGTCTCTCCTACCTATCTGTAGAGGGAATGATCAGTCACATGCTCTGTATTGCAGTATATGTCACTCTACCCCATAACTGTCTGGAGCGTCTTGGCCCAATAAAGCCGTCCCTACCTCCTTACCAAGCATTCTAGGCTAACAATGTGCAGATCAGAAAAGGTCGATCCAGACAGTTTCTCAGGGGATTCAGAAACCTTCAGTCCGGGGATGCATTACTCTGGTTATTCTTGTTACACTACCAGACGATTTTATTCAGCATGCGACAAATGTCTCTTTGTAAAGGTGTTAATGAAGGCGATATCCAGCTTCTCTGTTTCGAAAAATAAGCTGAATACAAACCTGTGTAGATATAAGAACAAAGTAATAAAATAGCCCGTGTGGCCCAGTGAAATAAGCCTGATCTGCTTCATGGTGGGCTCGGGTTCAGATTTCAGTAAGTACATCCTCAGATATTTTGACAAACGTTATTGTGTTTTCTTCACATGACCTCAAGACGTGAAAAATCTTCATCGTGTTTTTCCCGTTTCCACCAGATGACTTCATTCCGCTAAGAGGTTTTTATCCCGTCCTCTCGGGGCTAACGGTTTTGGGAGTTAAGGTCGTCGTCACAATGAGCTTGAAATTGTACATACAGTATTATGACGCAAACTGTCCGATCGTGTAGGTCGAGGGAAGGCTGAAGTAAGAAGACCTGGTGTCACTGTGCTACATTCTTGACACAGAGTTTATCACTGTTATTTGCATCATGTCTGATGTTAAGAAATGGAGTGTCCAGAACATGACCTAATCAAACTGATGTTCTTATCCTACTTTTTACTTCGACTAACACGGCAGGACTATCTGGAAGAGAATATGGGAGAAACAAAAATAGCTCTTCCTTATTAATATATTCTGGACATCAAACCAAGCGATATAAGGAGCATTCAAGACAATAATAAAGTGTACACCGATATGGAGAATAATCGCTATGACAGATGTGCTGTGACGCGTCTTATGCCGCTTAAAATACGGGCTTATGTCAGATTCGGATCTTAGTGTGACAAGGTCGAAAGGATTCATTTACAGACATACTGGTGAGGACGAGATACTGGATCGTGTATATAAAAGATCTCATCCAATTTTTATGATAAGCAAGCCTTTATAGCAATTGAATATTATCACAGACCGATCTGCTTTTTAAATTTTTTTACTTCAGTATTATTACTAATCTGAGAAGAGTTTGGCACCTGTATGAATGAAGACAACCGTATATACAAGTAGTCTCACACACAACTTATGCTTCGAAGGATTAATATATACGGTTTACTGCACAAACCCATTCAGGAAGAGGATGTCATTTCCCATATATTCTTGCTGCTACCAAACGATTTTTATTTAATTTAGGAAGGCAATATCCGGAGGTGAATAGGGTCAATGAAGGTAGTGAAAAGAGTTAATGAAGCCTACATCTAACCCCACCAGTAGTGAAAAGAGTTAATGAAGCCTACATCTAACCCCACCAGTAGTGAAAAGAGTTAATGAAGCCTACATCTAACCCACCAGTAGTGAAAAGAGTTAATGAAGCCTATATCTAACCCCACCAGTAGTGAAAAGAGTTAATGAAGCCTATATCTAACCCCACCAGCAGTGAAAAGAGTTAATGAAGCCTATATCTAACCCCACCAGTAGTGAAAAGAGTTAATGAAGCCTACATCTAACCCCACCAGTAGTGAAAAGAGTTAATGAAGCCTACATCTAACCCCACCAGTAGTGAAAAGAGTTAATGAAGCCTACATCTAACCCCACCAGTAGTGAAAAGAGTTAATGAAGCCTACATCTAACCCCACCAGTAGTGAAAAGAGTTAATGAAGTCTACATCTAACCCCACCAGTAGTGAAAAGAGTTAATGAAGCCTATATCTAACCCCACCAGTAGTGAAAAGAGTTAATGAAGCCTATATCTAACCCCACCAGCAGTGAAAAGAGTTAATGAAGCCTATATCTAACCCCACCAGTAGAGTTATTGAGGCCTACATCTAACCCCACCAGTAGTGAAAAGAGTTAATGAAGCCTACATCTAACCCCACCAGTAGTGAAAAGAGTTAATGAAGCCTACATCTAACCCCACCAGTAGTGAAAAGAGTTAATGAAGCCTACATCTAACCCCACCAGTAGTGAAAAGAGTTAATGAAGCCTACATCTAACCCCACCAGTAGTGAAAAGAGTTAATGAAGCCTACATCTAACCCCACCAGTTTGCAGTCCTTCTGGGATGAATAAAATCGCCTTGAGATATAAGATAATGAGAAGACGTCATGGTAGTGAAGGTGTTAAAGAACCCCCTAAGGCCAGGAGAACACATGCCAGTAAGAGCGGTGGTGAGGGCAGTGTGGCAGAGCAGAGCACATGATGGTGGCGAGGACAGAGACACAGCGGGGCGGCCAAAAAACACACAAGTGACGATAAAATAATGAAGAGGCTTTAAAGGGGATGGAGAAGAGGCGGGTGGGGGGAGGGTGTGTGGAGGGAGGGAGAGAGGGAGGGAAGGAGGGGGGAGGGAGATGGGGGAACATGGGAGAGGGGTCGAGGTAAAGTGGATGGATGGAAGGCCGGAGGGGAGGAAGGAGGGAGGGGAAAGGTAAGGCAATGAAGTGGATGGCTGCATGGAGGGATGAAGGGAAGGAGGTGATTAGGAGACTGAGTGGGATGAAGTGGGGACAGGGTGGAAGGTGAAGGGTAGGAAAGGAAGGAGGGAGGAAATGAAGTGTAGGCAGGGTGGTAGATGGAGTGGAGGCAGAGAAGGAGGGAGAAGAGTGACAGGGAGTTAAAGTTTGGAGTTAGGTAGGGAGAGGGAAATGTGAAGTGTAAGCAGGGAGACAGGTGAAGAGGGGGAAGGGTCAGAGGGAAAGGGGTGAAGTGCAGTCAGACAGGGAGGAAGAAAGGTGAGTTTGAGGCCGGGAGGTAGGAAAAGTGTAGGCACGGAAGGAGGGAGGAAAGTGAAGTGGAGGCAAGGAGGTAGGTAGAGTGGAAAGCATGGAAGGATGGAGAAAAGTGGAGTGTAGGCAGAGAGGGAAGTGGAGTGGAGTTAGGTTAAAAGGGAGAGAGGTGAAGTGTGGGCAGGGGAGGGGAGGTAAAGTGAAGTGTAGGCAGGGAAGGGGAGGTAAAGTGAAGTGTTGGCAGGGAAGGGGAGGTAAAGTGAAGTGTTGGCAGGGAAGGGGAGGTAAAGTGAAGTGTTGGCAGGGAAGGGGAGGTAAAGTGAAGTGTTGGCAGGGAAGGGGAGTTAAAGTGAAGTGTTGGCAGGGAAGGGGAGGTAAAGTGAAGTGTTGGCAGGGAAGGGGAGTTAAAGTGAAGTGTTGGCAGGGAAGGGGAGGTAAAGTGAAGTGTTGGCAGTGAGGTGGGTGGAGTGTAGGCAGGGAAGGAGGGAGAAACGTGAAGTGTAGGCAGGAAGGTATGTGAGGGAAAGGAAGGAGGGTATAGAAAGTGAAGTGTAGGTAAGAAAGTACTGTAGGTGGAGTGAGGCCAGGTAGGAGGAGGAAAGGTGGAGTGGAGGGAGGTAGGGAGGAGGAGAGGTGGAGTTCAGGCTGGTAGGGAGGGATAAAGTAGAGGGAGGAGTGATGTGAAATGGAGGGAAATGTAGGTGGCGAAGTGAAGGAGGGAATGGATGATGCTGAAGGAAGAAGAGAGAAGGAGGTGAAGTGAAGGGAGAAAGTGAAGTGAACTGAAAAGCAGAAAAGGCGGGTGGAGGGAGAGGGTAAAACAGACGAAGACTGGAGGAGAAAAAGAAAGGAGACGTGTAGGGAGGAACGGAGAAAGGGGCTTGGAGGGCAAGGAGGAGGGAGGGATGAAGGGTCAGAATGTAGAGGAGGGTGGGAAGGAGAAAGAGAAGGTAAGATGGATGAAGAATGAATAAGTAAGAGAAGGGCAGGTTGTACTAAAACTAGAAAACGTGTTGAAAAGTGGGACAGAAAATGGAAGAATAACAATAAAGAATGGACTGAACAAACGAAGAATGAACACGAAAAAAATAAAATAAAAGGAATACGGAAAATACAACAAAGATGACCAGGGACTAAAACAAATATGCGTAACTGATAAAGTATGGAGGGAAATGAAAAATTAAAAAAAAAAGCAAACTAAAACTAATAATAATGTGATAAAGAAGAATGGAAGGAGGTGCTGAAAGAGGGGAGGGAGGAGGGGAGACGCAGAGAGAAGGGGAAGGGTTAGGAGGAGGGAAGGGGAGGAGGGAGGAACAGCTATAGGGAGGAGGGTGGAAGGATCGATGAGATGAAGGTATTGATATGGGAGATAGGAAGAGAAGGGAGAGAAGAGAGAGAGAGAGGGAAGTAAGAATGGGGATTTAACAAAGGGGAGGGGTGAGGTGAAGAGAGGGGAAGCAAAGGGGTATATAACCAATCAACTTCCGGCATAACAAAGACTAAGAGATTACCCGGCGATGGCGGGATGGGGGAGAGTAAGATTAGAGGAGAGAGTAAGGTTTGGGAGCCAGGGCTGGGTGGGGAAAAGTGGGGTGGAGTGAGAGAAAGACTGGGGAGCTACGGGGGGCTAAGGGAAGGCTGGGGACAGAGTAAGACTGGAGGTGTAGGGGCGTGTGGGTATGGCGAAGGTGATAAGCGAGTGAGACTATAAGAAAAGGGGAGGACGGGGAAGAGTACGATTAGGAGAAAGAGTAAGATTTAGGAGCTAGGCCTTGTGCAGAATGGTGGGACGAGAGTGAATATGACGGGGAAATAAGGAAGGGTAAGACTGGGGCACTTTAAAGTCTGGGAGGTAAGAATGGTGGGGAGAGAATAAGACTGGGGTGATATGGGTGGGTGGGGAAGGGAATGGCTGTGAGAGGGTAAGACTGGGCACATATAGGTGGGTGGGGAAAGACGAGAAAGGAACAGGGAAAGATGAAGTAATGGCCTACGTGCTGTTTTAATGGGAGAGTGTGAGACTGGGAAGGCAAAGGCGAGTGGGTGAGGAAGGGAGGGAGAGGAAACGGCAAGACAAAAGGTTGAGAAATAGGTCGGGAAGGGTTGGGTGGGGAGATGGTAAGAGTGGATGGGTAAGGAGGGTGAGGTAGGGTGCAGGAGGATGTAATATCGGGGAGGTAGTGGTGGGCGTGGAAGGAATGGAGAGAGTAAGATTGAGAAGACAAAGGTGGTTATGGAAGCAAGGGAACAGGGAGAAACTGGATGAGATAGAAACTGATGAGGAAACGTAGGGCAGAGAAAGAAGGAGAGGTAGAAGTAAGTGTAGCGGAGGTAACTTTACTGGACAGGTACAGGAGGGAAGGAAATGGAGAGGGAAATGCAACACTGGAGAGGTAGACTTGGGTGGGAGAAAAGCAGGGTGGAGAAAGGAGAACCGGGGAATTACGGGTGAGGAAGAGGGAAGAAATGACATGAGTGAAGAGGTAGGATTGAGACTGAAAGCGTGTGGCGGTGAGATAGTAGGCTTGGGGAGGTGGGAATGGATGAGGATGAGAGAAGAAACGGTAAGACTTGAAGGGTCGGAGTAGGTGAAGGAGGGAGACAACAGAATAAGATACAGGTGATCGCAAAGGGAAGGGGAGAGCCAGGGTTGGGAGTGGGTGAGTACGGAGAGATAGGGGTGGGAAGAAGTATGGTGTAGTGGAAGGGGGCAGGGCAGGGTAGAATAAGCCAACTGAGAAAAATACACAAAAGGGGATAAGGAGTTGGTTATATGTCTTACTTCGATCAGACAGACATAGTCAAAATCGACGCAGGGGTTAGATGAGAGTAGAGGTGAAAGTTGCTGGCAGAGGAAGGAAACTGGGAAGGTGTGATGGGCAGGAGAGGAAAGTCTGGAGGAAGAAGAGGAAGAGGAACTAAAGGAGCAAAAGGGAAGAGAGTGGGACCATGTGGAAGGCTGAGGAGGAAAAAAGAAGTATAGTAGGATGTGGTAAGTTAGGCAAAAGGTGGTGGGCAAGGGAGGCAGTTACGTAAAACTTGGAGGACAAGAAGAGGCGAAGGAAAAACATGAAGGTCGGGTAGGAAAGCAGTGAAAACTCGGAAAATAGGGGAGGCAAGTGAGGGAAAAATGTAGGCTGAGGAAAAGTGTAGGGAAATTTTGAACAACTGGGAAGAGAAGTAGGAAACAATTGGAGGGCAGAAGATGAAATTAAGAAAAAGGCTGGAGGACAGGTGAGGGAAACAGTTAAAGCAAGTAGGCAGGGGCAGGAAACAGGAAAAAACTTGGTAAGACGGAAAAGGAAGTGGGAAAAGTCTGGAGAGCAGGGAAGGGAAGTATAGAAAAATCTGGAGGATAGGGAAGGGGAACTCGATGACCCGAGAAGAAAAGTAAGTAAAACTCAGACATGGCATGGAATGAGAAGATGACAAAATTTAGTATGCAAGAGAGGGAAGGAAACTGACGGATGGAAGCAGGAAGGTAGCTGGGCCCGTACTTATAAAACACTAAGACTGCGTCATAAGGCGAAAGTCTGTCCTAAATTCATAGGAGCGAGTCATAAGTCCTTATGTTCGACCTAAACTGAGTCATAGGTTAAGACACCTCCCGAATTGGTAAAGCGGTTAGGACGCGGCTTAAGACTAGATCATAACGGTAAACATGGCCGCCGCATCACAACAACAATAAATTAGCCACCGTCAACCAAGACGTTCTCATGACAGGAAAGATGTCCTTAATGAGTTAAGTGATGCAGAACTGGTAAAGAGATACCGCTTGGACCGTGCAGGCATAATTTTCGTGACAGATTTAGTGCGGAAGACCCTAACAACCAACGGCAAGAACAAGGCTCTCTCGCCAGAAATGAAGGTTATATTAATGTTGGTTACGGTACCTTGCAGCTGGAAAATGCAACTCTGTAGTGGTGATGACCACTTGTGCTTTTCTCTATCGTACTATTAGAGTTCTCCATGCTGCTAGTGGCGGTGGTGGTGTTTGTTTACAGGATGGTGCGATGAGCCGAGGCAACACGTCCTCGTCCACAGTGAAACAAAGCGGTAAATAAATAATTCCAAAAAACTGACATTAATCAGTTGACTCTTCGCCGAAAACATTGAACAAAAATATCGTATTGATTTTAGATTTTTTGATACGTCTTTTCTGTGGTTTTTTTTTTTTGTATTTTTCTTCAGTTTTCAAAACTCGCAAGTGCAACATATACCAAATGCTATCTCAGATGCTTATGATTTCGACCTAACAAAGTCTCGACTTAGTTATGATGAAGTGCTCCTTAAGTCTCACATTTATGACTTTCACTTAACTATGATGTAGTTTTTATAAGTACGGGCCCAGGAGAGGAGAACATAAAGACACGTTGATACCCATATGATAGACTCATGGTAACTTTATCATAATCTGCCCATTCTCTTACTCCCTTCAGTCAGATAAGGTATTTTTTTAGTTTATTCTTGTTGTTACCGGACGATGTAATGCAGTTTAACAGATTCATCTAGCAGCGAAGAAGCCAAGGCAGCATCTAACCCCTCTAGCTGAAAAAATGTATACGAAGAACTTGCAAGAAGATTTTAAAAAAATAATGTACATATAAAGCGTCCTAGGCCTGAAGAGGTTATGCAATTTGCTAGCCTAAAATAAGATACCCTGATAAAAAAATTCAAAGAAGATTAAAGCAGATAAAAACATATGCTTTAGCATACCACTCCCTTGAAGCTGAAGCGAAAATAGAAATGAAAATAAAGTCGCGAAGGCATGAAGAAGAGGGAAGAAAAACAAGATGAGGAAGGTGACAAGGGAGGGAAAGTATGAGGACTATACTGCCGAGAAAGAGGTTAGGTTAGGAAAAGAGGTGAGAAAGGAGGAAATGAGGAAATAAGAAGACAGCAAAATACGAAAGAGAAAGAGAATAAATTGAGCGCAAACTAAAAAAAGAACAAAACAGAAAGGCGGAGACGAGAGAAAATACAAGCAGAGGAAGGGAGAGAAACAGATGACGTGACGCAATAACTTAAGAGGAGAAAGACAAGATAAAGAAGACGAACACATACCACCACAGCAAGACAAGGCGGTATGAGACGGCAACTGAAAAAGATAGGTGGAGTCTGGTGCGATAGGCCAGGAGCAATGTGTGTGTGTGTGTGTGTGTGTGTGTGTGTGTGTGTGTGTGTGTGTGTGTGTGTGTGTGTGTGTGTGTGAACAAGTGGGGAGGGAGCGAGGAAGGGAAACACATAGGGATGGTGGGCCATGGGAGAGACAGAACAAGGGCCGGTGGACTTGTGAACAAAGGGAGGGGAGAACAGGAGAATAGCATCCAAAGGGAAACGAAAAAATGAAGATACTGGCCTAGGATGGGGTTCACAGGAAACGAGATAAGAGAACAAAAGAAGGATGGGTTACAAGGATAGATGAATTAAAAAGAAAAGGAACCAACAGAAACGGAAAAGCACAGGAAACTGATTGACGGAGGGGTAAACAGGAGACAAGATATGGGAAAAGGTAACAGCAGATGGATGGATTACGTTATAAGAAAGATGGATTAAGGAGAGTGAATAAGAGGGGAAGAAAAGAAGCCTAAAGTGAAGCGAAAAGAAATTGATCAAAGAGGCTGGTATATTGGAGACGACGTATGTCGAAGGAGGACAATGGAAGGATGAAATATTAGGTGTGAGGCAAGAATACAAATATAGATCTGGGTCACTGATAGAGTGGACCAAGGTATGGGTCACTATGTGGTGAAGTGAGGTTGGCTCAATCGGTAGAGAGGTGGCCTGCAGTCCCATCGGACCCAGGTTCGAATCCCGGCTGGGGCAGGGAACAGTTTAAGGATTTGAATTTCATTAAATCAGGCTTTACTGATCTACCAGAAGACCCGTCGACATGTCGTAAAAATACCCCCGCTAATACCAATACACCAGTCCTGTATGAGACAGCCCTAGCATGTATTCAATATGGACGGTGGGTGTTAGCGCCGAAGTGGTGACATGTAGAGGTGTATGGTATGTAGGAGGACTGCTGGGCCTTGATAGCAGGCTGTGAAGCCTATGCCCAGAGTCGGACACATAAAAAAAAAAAAAAAAAAAAAAGCAGGAATGGACCGGACATGGAGCGAACCAAAGAATGGGAGGATGTTGAGAAAAGTAGATAACTATGAATGTAAGTAATTTAAGGAAAGGTGAACCATGGATGACAGAAGCCAGGAAATCTGCCGAGAATAGAGGAACGGATGAGACAAGGATAGTGAGAGTAAAATAATATGATGATGGACGGAACATGACTCCTTTCTAATTAAGGAAAAATGATGATACTTTAATGAGTCTGCTACGCCTCCAAAGCTGAGCTAAAAAAGACTGCGAAGGGAAAGGGAGATGTGAAAGACGATACGAGTTCGAAAGGAGAGAGGAGGACGACTTAAAAGCGAGACAGGCCAGAGGATGAAGGGTGGGGCCAATAAAATGGGTTAGCCAAGGGTACGGTGGGCCCGAGGCGTGATGGTATAAGCCAGGAGCTATGACGTGAGGGGACCGAAGGTAAATAAGTGTGGTAGTAGGAAAGGAACGTGAAGTTGATGGAGGTGTGTGTGTGTGTGTGTGTGTGTGTGTGTGTGTGTGTCTGGTACTGTATATGGGATGATTGGGGGAAGAAGATGTAGAACAGATATTTAGGTAGGTGAGGGGTAAGTGTGGGCCAAAGTAACGGAGAGAGAGAGAGAGAGAGAGAGAGAGAGAGAGAGAGAGAGAGAGAGAGAGAGAGAGAGGGGGGGAGGTAAGGGGGAAAGGAGGTTAGGAATGGGGTTATGGGGATGTCTCGTGGCCAATCTCCCCACTGATCGCTAAAGAGGATGGATGCGCTGGGCTCCACAGGTGTGTGTGTGTGTGTGTGTGTTTTATGCAAAAAAGTCACCAAATAATACAAGCCCGGAAAATCGTTGTTCTTTCCAAGACAGCTTATCAAAGGAATACCGAAATCAGGATCAGTTCTTTCATTTCATCAGCCGTTTGAGTATCCACTGCAGGACCGGCCTATCCCGACCGAAATCGGGACGATACAGCCAATGTATCTCTACCAAGTGGCTTAGGCTGTCTGATAGAGACTGTATGTAGGGTGAGAAGTGCTTGTAAGTGTAATTGTAGTGTTGGAGTGGCTTTGGATGTGTGTGTAGCCTGTGAACCAAGTGTAATCGGCTCGTGCAAGCCGACTGGGTGCAAGCATATTTTACAGTAAGCGACACTGGTTCAACCACAGCACCCTTTCTGTCAGCCAATGCAGTACGTGGCAGGGTGAACACTCCCAAAGTTTATTACCCTGGCGGGGCGCGAACCCTGGTTCACCCGTGTACGAAACGCACACTCTACCACTGTACCACAGAGGCTCTTTCATTTAAAGGACTGCAAATCACAGACAGAGTAAAATACTGGCTGAAGAAGACAGTTCCTGAGTTAACCTGCTGCATATATGAATGACAGAATATCAGTTAACTTTTCAATTAGAGAGTTAATCAGAAAAAAGAGTTAGACTGCGCTGTCGCACGGGTGGTAAGCGGCCGCCAAAATGGAGCAGAGATGTAAGCGGACAACTTAAAAAGAGTTGTGACCATTGAAACAGCGATGGTAAAGAGATACAAATACAACACTCCGGCAAACACAGGATGATGGGAGTCAGTAAGAGAGGGAAGGTGAAGAGAGGATTCTTTTTTTTTTTTTTTTCCCACCCTGTTCGTAGGAGCTGTGAGTGGTTTCCTCCCCCCCCTCCCCAACATGAAAGATGCACTCTAGGCAGGCAAATATGATCTCTGTCCAAAGTCAACAGCAGTGCAGTGGTAACGAACGCGTAGGGTAAGCTTAGCACACCCTATGTTTTAAAAGTGGATTCGGAAGGGAGAAAGGAACCCCAAGGATGTTAAGCGTTGATCATGGAGTGAGTTGTGCGTTGTTGAACATTAAGGAATTTTATATTCTGAGGAAAATTTTGACAGGATTGAAATTTTAGGAACTGAATTCTGATGCACTGAAAACACAAAAAGTTTTTTCTTATCCCGATCAGAAATAACAATCGTCAAAAATCATGTGTGTCAAAGCTTTAACACTTGATAATTAACGCAACTGCTGTGATAGACGCTGAGATGGAAGCAGACGGAAATGTGAAGGGTGGGGTCAACACCGTATGAGTGAATAAGTTGCTTGTGCTCTTTAGATAGTTAATGAAAAGAGGTAAGAGTGAGAGTGTCAGGACAGAATCTTGAGAAGTAGCGATGTTGACAAGCTTTAGAAAAGGAAAAATGGCCTCTGGAATAACAGTGAGAAAGCGACCAGAAAGTAAACCAAAGATGAAGGCACAGATAAAAAGACAGAAGTCATACGAGGACAGTTTCGAAATCGAAGGAAGCTAGAGATGAAACACACAGAACGACAAAACATTAAAGGCTCGTTTTGATATTAAAGGTGCCAGGCATGGTCGAAATCTTTGGAGTTGTTATGTGAAGGAGAGAGAGAGAGAGAGAGAGAGAGAGAGAGAGAGAGAGATTTATGAAGGTCTTGTGCATAAACTGCCTAAGAACATTCATTCATGTCCTGGAAGTTTTCTCAGGTGAAATACATCATTAATATAAACAGAATAATCATATCTATCCTCCCCCGACCCCCCGACTACTTTTTACTCTTTCTTTTCAAAGTTTTAAAGGATGATCTCATATCGTCTTTTAATCGTCCCTGCACGCCACACACTTCTTGCAGGTAGTAATTAAGGTATCCACAAACTAAGCTATTATACCACGTTTACCTCTCTCTCTCTCTCTCTCTTTAAATAAAATCATGAATGGTTGAATGTAAATGCTTAGAAGCCATAACGCGAGAAGAAAGTCATGTAATAGTAGTGATATCTATCTATCTATCTACTATCTATCAATCTATCTATCTACTGTATCTATCTATCTATCTACTGTATCTATCTATCTATACTGTATGTCTGTCTATCTATATAGATTGATAGATAGATAGATAGATAGACAGATATTGGGGTAATATAGGCAAGTTTGTTCACCTAAGAGACATTATACCAGTTTAAAAATTTAAACATGGAGTAATATTTCCCTTTTTGGACACATACAGTAAACTCTTCCTGAAAACATTAAACAACCAAGCTCCTCCGAAAGGCACTCCAGTACTCAAATAAATGTATGTGGAGCAAATCTGGTAGCACACTGGGTCCCCCAAAACCACAGCACCACCGCCAGAACAAATGTACTGGATTTACTATGGAAATGGAAGAAAGCCTAAAACATGGGGTCCTGCATTTGTATCCTAGACTATTTTCTTTTTCCATTTCCTCCTTGTTCTTCCTCTTCTCTTCTCCTTCCATTTCCTCCTCCTCTTTCTTCTTCTCTTCCTCAACATTCTCCCTCTTCTTTTCTCTCTCCCTCTCCATCCCCCCCTCCTCCTCCTCCTCCTCCTTCTCTCCTCATCCTCCCTCTTCTTTTCTCTTTCCTTGTCCCTTTCGCCGTCATATTCCTCTCCTTCCCCTCCCTTTCCTTTTCTTGAACAACAAATCTGTCTCTGTTTGAATGGACCGTATCAATCAATTTCTTCACTCCATTTTTTTTTTTCATGCTAGCTCCAGACGATCTAATTCGGCAAAAGAAGGAGTCGAGATTTATCGAACTGGATGGGTTAGATGTAGCATTCATTAACCTTTTCTCACTACCATACCTCTGCTTTTACGGTGAATACAATCGCCTGATGGAAGGAAGAAAAAAGGAAAAAGCAGTCATCGTTATGAAAGCGGTTCCTCGTGACAACCCATGCTTTTCTACTACATACATATAGGTCAGTATAGAGACAAACTTTGAAGCTGAAGGACCTTTCTTTATTCTTGCTGCTTCTAGACGATTTTATTCAGCTGAGAACAAGCTTGAACTGAAAGTGAAGGCCTTTATTAATATATTCAGCTCTATTGCTCCCTTCAAACCTCATTATAATCGCCTGATAGGAGCAAGAATAGACTATTAAAATAGTCACGTAAATGAGCTGGTTAATCTCCTTAAATATGGTGGCTTATTTTTTTATTTACTTATTCTTGTTACCCCAACACACAGGGTTTAATCCTGGGATGATCTTTGGTATGAAAAAATTGTTTCCAAGGGTTATATTAATTTTCCCCAGCTAAATATTTCCCCTAGTAATTTGAAGAACATGAAGATTGCATGAATAGTGTAAATATGATTGCATCGTACTGTTATCATAACTATCATAATTTTAGCACCACATTCTGTCATATTTAACACAATTTCCTTAAATCCCCAACAATATAATCTACAACGCTAATGCATCAAAACATTCACTTTAAAAGCACAGTAAACACTTTAACACATGACATTATTACTCAATCTCCACCGAATAAAATCGTCTGGCGCTAGCTAGAACATAATACTAGAGCTGTTCCGAGCATAAGAGGTTTTTTGGTATCAGTATTAACACTCGTCAATAAAACTGTCTTAAATTAGCTGTAATACAGTTCTAGATTTGTGCTGCCCGTAAGAATAACGCGCCTTCACTACAACAAGGGCAATTGTTTGTGTCCTGACTGTGGAGGCTATTAGGAAAGTGGAATCACGAATCAAGCAGTGATGGGGACAGTCATCGCCATCCCCTTAGTTCAGCCATTACCACTACACTTCGTCCTTCTTAACACTCTCAGCCTAAGACCCACTCACAGATTTATAGTTTGGTCTGAGGGTACCTAGAATAGAGCAATAAAGTTGTCCGAATCATGAGAAAGGTCATAGATTTTTTTTTTTACTCCTTTCAGCCACACAGACCCTTCTTCCTTCTTCCCCTGCATAAAAGGACGAGAGATAACCACAAAGGAATATAAAACGAATCATTAAAAGTAAAAGAGACTGCCAGGATTTCGTTTTGCTGACCGCACATAGTCTAGTTTAAGCCAACGCATATTATCTATGACCGTCTACAACAGGCAATGGTTTACGTCTAAGCAACTCCGTATCTTCTGTTTGGGAGAAATTAACTACCGTATACCAGTTACCTTGCTCAGAATATTACTCATTTGTATCCTCCTTCGAATTCCTGAAATTTGCTTTCTTTAAGCCCGTCCAGCTTTAGTAAGTTGGTTGTATCAGCTCCCCTATTTCCTTGTTTCCATATGACCCTGTGTGTGCTACAAACTTTTTCACATTAAGGGCAACTTCAGTATTCTCTCCAGGTAATGCCAGATGATTTTATACACCTAATAGCGAGGCACAAACGCCTGGGAGCTACATTCCTTTTTTTCCTGGTACACAATTTCTCCGATCAGTACCCAATTTTTGAGTTTTTGTTTTCTTTACCTTTTTTCTATGTTCATTTTTTTTTCATGTTAGTCTTGACACCATAGAGACATTTGTTCCAATTAGGAAAGAGTTTTTGTGCTGAAGGGAACAAAGATGGATTTACCTGTTGCTTCGACTATACATAATCTTCCAAACTTCATAAAATAGCCCTGAAGGTAGGGGAAAAAAAAAAAGCCTTTTGGCTGAAGTGATCAAAATCAAATGGCAACTATAAAAGGAGAAACTGACGCGGGAAGGTTGCGTTCGCCAAAATTATACCTTTAATCTAACCTGGCCTAAAACTGCCATTTCTCCATCTTTAGTGCTTAGCTGCAACGATAGAGTAACAAAAAAATACGATGCCATCCATCACATCCATCCACCCACCGCACCCACGCACATCGCCGTGAATATTCACCCATCCTGCCCACACTCAACCCTGGGAACCCACCTATTTTATCCACCCATTCCTCCCACCGACCCACCCTTTCATCCAAGTGGCCAGACACCTTTCTTACCCAACCCCATTCATGCTCACATCCCACCCACCCATTCGGACCCCACTCCTCCACCAAACTCATCCCATCCAAACCCAACCTACCGACCCCTTTCCAACCACCCAATGATCTAGCCACTCAACAACCCATCTACACACACACACACACACACACACACACACACACACACACACACACACACGTCGAACAAAGTAATATTTCGTGCGCTCTTGCGTGTGTGTGTATGGGAGTATACCGTAAAGAGATATTACGAGTATATGACTAGAGGTGGGGAACTATTTTCAGCAGTTTAACGTGGGGGAAAGGGTAAACAGCTTGTGTTGTCATTGCTACAGGTTATAGTCAAGTGTGTTTGACTGAAATCATACTGAACAGTCTTTGGGGGGAATTAGCCTCAGAGAGCCTCAGAATCTCTGCTGACATGCTATCTCTTATACCATGCAGGGATAGTTTCGCGTTTCGTTGAACAGATGGGCAGATTATACAAAGTTACAAAAGTTTATGTTAATATATGATTTAATCTATGATAGGTGTAGACACTAGTAATATTAAAATACTATGTCGTAAGGGATGATCGGTGTGTGACACGCAATACTGCTGGATCCCGGGCAAATGGCTGCTTGGCCTAAAGTCGGACACACACAAAAAATTTTGACTTCTAAATAAAAGACTGAGAAAAACATACAGGAGAGGGAATAAACCAACATTACTGTCAGTGACTGAATGCATACAACACTGTTGCTTCCTTTGTAAGGTAGGAATGGAAACATAAGAGTATTTATAGCGTGTGAAGACTGTAGGGAGAACTGAGACAGGCAAATGAGGCTGGCATGACGAGGCAGAGGAGTGGGGAAAGAGGGAGGGTGAGGGGGGAGGATTTGGTGACGGAGAAAGGAGAGTTTGAGGGGTGGAAGTGTCAATTATTGTTTTAATAGCAGCTTGCACAGTATACTGACTCGTATCTTCGAAATACACCCTGTCGCTATGATATGAATGTATTTCCATTAGGATTTCATGATATGTTACCCAGAAGGCAACAGTATGAATGAGAGAATAATTCAATAAAATATTATATATCATAACAACGCAACTTTCAATATTGCTCGCTCTTCATACTGTTAAATGATCATACAGTCAACTATCAAACAGTAATTCGTAAGACTTGGAATGTTGGGTTATAAGGGATGGTGGTTTATGAGTGATGCTGGTATATGAGTAATGATGGGTTATGAGAGATGGTGGGTTATAAGTAATGTTGGGTTATGAGCAGTGGTGGGTTATTTGCTCTATGAATGATGGTGGGCTATGAGAGATGGTCCGTTATGAGTAATAATGGGTTATGAAAGATGGTGAGTTATGAGTGATGCTGGGGTTATGAGTGATGATGGGTTATAAATGACATTGGGTTATGAGTGATATTTGGCTGTGAGTGATGATATGCTATAACTGATGATGCGCTGTGAGTGATGATCGGTAATAAATGGTACTGGGGTATGAGTGATGATGGGTTGTGTGTGATGATGGGCTGTGAATGATGATGGGCTATGAGTGATGTTGGGGTATGACTGATGTTGGGCTATGAGTGATGATGGGCTATGAGTAGTGATTGGCTATGAGTGATGATGGGATATGAGTGATGTTGAGCTATGAGTGATGTTGGGCTATGAGTGATGATGGGCCATGAGTGATGTCGGGCTATGAGTGATGTTGGGTTATGAGTGGTGATGGGTTATGAGTGATGTTGCGTTATGAATGATGGTGGACTATGAGTGATACTGGGTTATGAGTGATGTTGGGCTATGAGTGATGATGGGCCATGAGTGATGATGGGCTATGAGTTATGACGGGTTATGAGTGATGATGGGCTATGGATGGGTTATGAATGATGATGGGCTACGAGTGATGATGGGTTATGACTGATCTTGGGTTATGAGTGATGTTGGGTTATGAGTGGTGATGTGCTATAAGTGATGATGAGCTGTCAGTGATAATGGGCTATGAGTTATGACGGATTATGAGTGATGATGGGCTATGAGTGGTGAGGGGTTATGAGTGATGATGGGTGATGAGTGATGAAGGACTATGAGGGACGATATTTCTGTCAGTGATGATGGGTTATGAATGATGTTGGGTTATGAGGGACGATGGTCTTCGAGTGATGTTGGGCTATGGGTGATGAAGGATTCTAAGTGATGATGCGTTATGAGTGATGATGGGTTATGAGGGACGATGATCTATGAGATATGATGGACTATGAGTGATGTTGGATTATGGCTGGTGATGAGCTATGAGTAATGAAGGGCTATGAATGATGATGAGCTATGAGTGATGATCGGTTATGAGTAATGAAGAACTATGAGTGATGATGAGCTATGAGTGATGATGGGTTATATGTGGTGATGGGCTATGAGTAATGAAGAGCTATGAGTGATGATGGGTTATGAGGGACGATGATCTATGAGAGATGATGGGTGACGATGGACTGTGAGTGATGTTGGGTTAAGGCTATGAGTAATGAAGGGCTAATGATGATGAGCTATGAGTGATGACGGGTTATGAGTGATGATGGGCTATGAGTTATGACAAGTTATGAGTGATGATCGGTTATGAGCGCGATGTTGGGCTATGAGTGATGATGAGCTATGAGTGATGTTGGGTCATGAGGGACGATAGTCTACGTGATGATGCGTTATGAGTGATGGTGGACTGTGAGTAATGATGGGTTATGAGTGATGATCAACCAGACAACCAACTAGACAACCAAGCCAGACAATCAACCAACCAACACACCCCGTCACATCCCGGATCACAGCCAGTCTCCCGTTCCGTGATTCGTGATGCACCCAGGTTCCGGACCCCAGATGACACCCCTCCTCACTTCCTGGAAGGATCCAGCCTTCCCCGTTCCGCGACCGTCCAACAGGCAAGAACCAAGCTAAGCAACCAAGCAAGCCAAGCCCAACCAGACAATCCAACCAATCCAATCAATCAACTAACCAAGCCAACCAACCAACACACCCCGTCACATCCCGGATCACAGCCAGTCTCCCGTTCCGTGATTCGTGATGCACCCAGGTCCCGGGCCCCAGATGACATCCCTCCTCACTTCCCGGAAGGATCCAGCCTTCCCCGTTCCGCGACCATCCAACAACCAAGCCAACCAACAGACCAATCCAATTAATCAATCAACTAACCAAGCCAACCAACAGACCAGTCCAATCAATCAACTACCCAAGCCAACGGACCAATCCAACCAATCAACTAACCAAGCTAACCAACAGACCAATCCAATCAATTAACCAAGCCAACCAACTTAACAATCAGCCAACCAACACACCCCGTTCCGTGATTCGTGATGCACCCAGGTCCCGGGCCCCAGATGACACAACTCCTCACTCCAGCCTTCCCCGTTCCGCGACCATCCAGCAACCAAGCCAACCAACAGACCAATCCAAATCAAGCCAACTAACCAGACAGTCCAACCAACAAACCAATCAATCAACTAACCAAGCCAACCAACCAATCAACACACCCCGTCACATCCCGGATTACAGCCAGTCTCCCGTTCCGTGATTCGTGATGCACCCAGGTCCCGGACCCCAGATGACATCCCTCCTCACTTCCCGGAAGGATCCAGCCTTCCCCGTTCCGCGACCATCCAACAACCAAGCCAACCAACAGACCAGTCCAATCAATCAACTAACCAAGCCAACCAACAGACCAATCCAATCCATCAACTAACCAAGCCAACTAACCAGACAAGCCAACCAACAGACCAATCCAATCCATCAACTAACCTAGCCAACACACCCCGTCACATCCCGGATCACAGCCAGTCTCCCGTTCCGTGATTCGTGATGCACCCAGGTCCCGGGCCCCAGATGACATCCCTCCTCACTTCCCGGAAGGATCCAGCCTTCCCCGTTCCGCGACCATCCAGCAACCAACATAGCCAACCAAGATAAGGAAGGCAACTGACCAATCAACCAAGCCAACCACATACAAAGACAAGCAACCAGACAAACAACCGGACAAGCAACCCAACGAAGCCTGCCGCCCAGCTCTTTCCTTGTACGGCCACAGTTCGCTTCACCTGTGCGGAGGTGGACTCGATCTCCCCCGCCACGGTGGCATCAGCAGAACCTACCGACTCGGCTGTCACAGCTGGGCGAGGGATAGAATTCTGGAACTTCTACTGTACAATCCGGACCGAGTTTGTCCAGTCTGAGCATACCTTTACACTGAATGTACACTTAATGTTGTCTGGTGAAGATAAACGAATACTACGCATGCTGCACAGAAGAAAAAAAACTTGGTCTATAGAAAAAAATAAAAACACTGGTTGCCGCCGACTGCACCTCACTCAAACCGGATTTACAGCCCGTGAATATAAAATCTATAAACTGGTTGTGACGTATAGCATAAAACTTTCAGTTACACTATCGTGTTTGGGAAGGCTCTGTATATATGATTAACGGAAATAATCGGTAATAATTACTCGTTATAAAATGATAATAACTTTGGTCAAATAAGGTGGAAAAATGTTTTCTTAAATCTCAGATTGTACATCTACTTTGTGTGTGTGTGTGTGTGTGTGTGTGTGTATGACGATTGGGTAGATATCATTACTGTTGTATTCTTAAAATATTTCTTTGTTGTATGTTGTATAACACATATTGATTAAAGTTATACTGGAAAAGTAATAAAAAAAATAGTGAAGCAGAGAGAGACGAGTAAAATGAAAAATGAAATACAGGGAAAGGAGAAGAGGGTAGGCAAGATTACTCGAATGTTCGATTAAGGCAGTAATTTTAGTTTCATTGCAATATACATTGTGCACCGAAGACCTCAACAGACTTGCACTGTCAAAATGCAATACGATCAAATTTAAGCTACCGTAGTTGTCCACTAAATAATATTCAAAAGACTATAAAGTCGTAGAATCCCAGATACTTGACTGAGGGTGAAGTATTTGAGGGACGCCAAAGCTTACCAGACGACGATCCCGGGTCGCTCTTATTCCACGTAGGGACTGTGGAAAGAATATGATATAACCTTTAACTGGGGTATTATGTAGTATAAAGTAACCGATTATGTCTACGTATTGAGCAAGCCCTCGAACACAGAATGAGGTCAAAGAATACGTAAATAGTCATAAAACATACATAATGCATTTGTATGGGAGCACTTCTGTAGTATTTTGTTTGCATGTTGCGCCTCATTATTCTCTGGTATGTTATAGGGATATACTTCCCTTCACTATCGACATGGTGCTGAAGAGGAGTGCCTTCACGCGGTGGCACCGATATAACTGATTTTAGAAACGTCCCTCATCTCCCTTCATATCCCCCGAAAGAAGGATGGTAAACTGCATGAAAAAGACAGTTTCAACGTACAGTGTACCTAGTTCACGGCCAAGGGAGCCTTTGTGGCTGTAGCAACAGCAACACCAACTGCAGCAAACCTACTGCCGTTGCTAGCCTACTATCGACATGTCACCTGTAACATAAAACGGAAGGCCAATGCGTAATAGAAAAAATTACAAGTAAAGAATAAACGTTACTAGCTGTCCTTCGCTAACGACAACATGGCTCCAAGACGCCGTGGCCGGGCTGGTGGTGTCCGCCTCGTGGTGGCGGGGGGCGGCGGTCAACACGGCCACGTAATTTTAACTTTGCTTGCCCTTTATCCAGGCATATATTTTTTCTCAGCTTAAAGAAACCTTATTGACCATGATGGGTTTAATATAGATTTTTTAAAACCGTGTAACATATGAATTCTTTTATAACTATAAGAAATAGTCTGGAATGAGCAAAAATATGACGACATTAATATCACAAACAGCTTGCAGGAGAACATTAAGACGAGCTATGCAGATTTCAATACTTATGAAGAATTGCTATGAAGTCTAATTCCCCATCCAAAGAAAATACTATTTAAAAACGTCATGATTTTTTATTATTTTCTTGCAGATGCATTCATCTCCCCTCACACAAGAATCATACATAATCTTATCAAGAATGAGTTTCGAATCATCCGACTACAGATAGGTCACAAACACTTGCTGCAGCCAAAAGCCATAACTCTAAATACAGGTAAATCAGATTATGTAAGCCCAGCATATCCACAAGATTAAATTTGTCAACGCAGTGAAATCCATCACATAAACCCAGCGCAACCAAATGAATAACTTTTTCAGATCGGTGACGTATTGAAGCCAGGCCAGCCAGAGACGCCATGGCAAGGCATCTGTTACTCTGTAGTGGGGGTGGGGGCGGCCCTCACAACCCAGCACACGTTATTTTATTATTTTATTTACTTTTTTTAGTGTATTTATTTATGCAAGTTTGTCCTTCCGCTTTATTCCTTTCAGTCCAGTGACTTATCATAACTGACTTGTTTTGTATATTACACCTTTTTTTCCCCGTGTATGTTATGTATGTCCATCACCAACATGGCCTCAATCAATTAAGGTGTTGCTGCGCCCCAAGGCTTATCTGAAACGTGAACCCAGTGGACTGCAGGCTTAAGCTGCCCTTCTTCAGTCAATCATTCTTTCGGGGAACAGGGAAGTAGTTGAGGAACGTATGTATAACCAGGCTGTTGAGCCGCCCGGTTATATCAGCGCCACCAAGTGCAGGCGTCCCTCTCCAGCACAAACAGATATGTACAAAAGGATAATAAGGTGTAACAGGCAGAAATATATGGCACAAGAGTTGTTACCAATGCCTCTGAGCCAACGAGAATACGACTCCTAAACCGTCGAGCTGAAAAGGAAAACATCAAGAGGAAGGATAATATATACGAAACAAATAAGGAAAATATATAACAAAAGGACAAGGACCAGTATTAGTGAACCACCCCTTCACAACGATGACGTCTTTTATCTTATTATTACTGCCTTCAGACGATTTGAATCAGCTTTGCAATGGGTTAAAGCAATCGCCCTTATCCCCACTCACCTGATGTCTCCCTCTCGCCCTCTCACAGGCTAAACAACGTGATCCGATGCTAAGAAGAGGACAGTTATCTGTTGTTATTTAGTGACGGGGTTGACAATGAAGGAGAACAGAACATAAATAAATCAATAAACATTTATGCAAATAAAATAAATTTAATAATGAAAGACAAACATGCAGACGGACAGATAGATAGATAAATAGATATTGATAGACATTGAGAAAAATAACTTCCCCGTGGGTTGTGTTGTGGTGGCCGGGCCTCACCACCACGAGGGAAGATCCACCAACGCTGCCACGGCGTCGCTGGCTACCACAGCCTCGTGAATTAACGCTGTCATTATGCTCTGGCCGGTCACACTCTTAGGTTCTGTTGGCCTCTTTTCCCTGTTCAACCAGCCGTATAATAACCCTGAGACTTGGATACAATGTCAGTGTTATGGGTCTTATTCTAGGCGAAGAGTGTGACTTAGACAAACGTGTTGCACATTGCCACAGATTATAAAAGTAGCTTAAGAGGTTCCGTAGCATCTCTTCCTTACCGATTCATTCTGCACACAGCACCTCAGTATCCTCTTGTATGTTTTACATGCAAACCATGTCCATATAAAAAAGATATAAACAGCATACAGGGGAGTATTATGGTGTCATGTGCAAAATAAATCGATTTGGAAGAGATGCTAAGAAGCCTCTTGCGCTATTTTTAATATCTTCCTAAGACTTCTTTCTCTTCTTCTTTCAATATAAAGGCGTGCTTAAGATTCATGTTATCTCTACGTATTATTATGGGGATCGCCTTCACGTGGTGGCCTAGATATGACTCCTAGTAACAGCAGTAGTCAAGACACGGTACTAATTTTATTTCACTAGTCAATTTTTAGTCCTTACCTAACTGATATTTTCAAAACTATAGACAACTGTCCAATATACTGGTGGGCTTCCTGTATGTAGTTACAGTCCTATGGCGCTACTAAGCCATCACCACCAGGCAAGATTCAGCTTTTATGAAATAGGCTTTAATAGTGAAATTGTTACCGGTTTTTATATGCAACCTCTCTTTTTCGAAACATCCCTCCTACGCTGAGCAAAATCGTGATGCGATAGCAAGAACTAAATAGAATGTACATCACTGTACTGAAGAAGTTAGTGTGTGTGTGTGTGTGTGTGTGTGCGTGTGTGTGTGTGTGTGTGTGTGTGTGTTTGGACTTATTCCTCTGGCTGTGTCATGACTGAATGCTGTGGTGTACAGTCCGGGGCAGAAGCTGCTTTGCTGTTCCACTGCGTCAGTGTCACACGTGGGACATGTCTGTCTCCTTCCTATATAACGCATCATCTCAAAGAAAATAATTTGGGTCGGAGAAACATTTCAAGCCTCTAACTTAGGATTATTAGCCAGTCGAGGAAAGTGAAAAGCAAAGGTGAAAATTAGACTAACTTGTGTCCCTGACTGTACTTGATCAATATTATAAGGTACAATCGTATTCTGCCCAGTTATAATGTTGCCTAGGATAAAGTGAATTTTCAGAGAGGGGAATGTTAATAATTCAATCTTTTCAAATATTACTGGGCTCTCAATTTTATGGAGAATAGAAATGGAATTAAAAATGGAAGACTTAGATGAATTACCATATTGACTGTACTCATGGACACGCACACCGAATAAAAACAAGGTTATTGCTTGATATTTTTCGCTACAGAAATACCAGTTTCGTAGAGTTTGGATGTGCAGTTTACTAACAAATAATCAATTAGCATGTAATTATGAGACGACTAAACACATTTCCAGTAATATCATAACACTGCTGGTCTGGTGGGTATAAATAACAGTTCCAAACACGTTGGCGTCGGCCAGTTTGCGGTGGGTGGGTTGGGAGGCGTTTGCTTGCCACCCAGCTGACGTTGGTTCGAGTCCCGCAGCCCCCCTGGCCCGGAACAGGGCGCAGGCCAGGAGCAGGACCGACTGACCTCGTGACTGGCCTCCACCACGACCGTGACCACAACAGTGACCACGCTAATGATGCTTCAGGAAGAGTTAAGCTCCTTCGGGAGATACTGTGTTTGGGGTTCACAGTTTTCAAAACGTCCCCCTTCTGTGGTATCACCAGCCATGTCTGGTTAGGCCTCACGATCGTATAAAGTCCTCACAAAGACTTTATGCTACATTTTAACCCCCCCCCCCAAAAAAAAAAAAAAAATCGATTCTGGTAATGGTGATAAGTTATAATAATCACACTAAATAGTGTTCTGGGTTAACGAATTTCTGAAAGTGGGTAAACAGTGATATTACCTAATGCTGAAAAAATAAATGCAGTGTAATGTAATGTGTGTGTGTGTGTGTGTGTGTGTGTGTGTGTGTGTGTGTGTGTGTGTGTGTGTGTGTGTGTGTGTGTGTGTGTGTGTGTGTGTGTGCATTTTCATTATTTTCGGCTTTAATAAGCGGCCTCTGGGATAAAAGAATCAGTAACCTGTTCAGTAAACTGACGTCTTTATGCTTGCTTCCCCAAACGTTTTTTTTTTTTACTTTAAGGAAAACTTTTGCTGAAGGGGTACAAACAATACCCCTCGCCCCTTACATATATTACTCATCTAAAGAAACTCTCGTCCCGAAGTGGTTAGAGATAACTGACCGTATTTTAAACGAGTCTAATAAATTTTTCCGACAAGAAACCTTCAATATAATTAATTATTATCACACTTTTTGTTTGTGTTTGTGTCTATTTTTGCTCTGATCATTCTACTTATTTTATTGATAAGTGTCTGGTATTCTCTTGTTACTTTGCCTTGGCCCAAAATCATTCTTTTTCCATCTTGAATGCTGATGTTGTACTTACAGACTAACACTTCAATATGGGAAGAATGCAGAGCCGTAGCATTGTGTTAGTGGCTGTCCCCGAGCTACGCAAAATAAGCTACAAAGGGGTGAATGTCTGAGGCAAATTAAGAAGAACACAGTATAGCTGTAGGTGTGAAAATATCATCATCATCATCTCTTTTTCCCTCCCCATGATGAGATGAGGAAGGGTTCTGAGAGCCAGAAGTAAACTGGTAGAATGAGATGTTAGCCAACTTTTGCCCAGCTGAATGAGCCACACTGCCACTCACTCACCATTCAAGCCCCCGGAACCCTGACCCCACCTCATAGATTAGAAAATTTATTTCGCAAGTAGCTTCACACTCACCCATCTGTCAGTGTCAACCCGACAACTGCCAAGTTATAAATATGAATAAAGAGTTCTATACATAACTAAAGCAAAGTTTATCAGTCCAGTCCAGTATCCATTAAACTTATAATGTTGTAGTTTTTGTTGTGGATGTGAAAAGTGTTCTTGTTTTGAGTTACCGTAAAAGATGTCCAAGATTTACTGAGTCTGATTATTTTTTCCCTTTGCTCTAAAGATGACTGCATTGCGACTACATTAACATGTGGAGAACTTAAACGAGCTTAAAGTTTATCAAAAATAATACTATGAGTTAACCTCATTTCAAAATATCGTTCTGTTATTTCTGTTTATCTATCTACTTATGTGTTCAAAACGGTTTTTATATAATTCTGTGATATGTCATCAACAATACGTCCCGTGCATGATGAACTTTTATGAACTACTAAAACAGTTGTATTCATAGTTCTTGGGGTTGGATGGAGAAGGAGGAGGAGGAGGATGGTATCAGGTCGTATCCTAAATGCCAGACCATTCTTGATTCTCTGGTTTGGGATTCGACAAAGATTGTGTAACACTTTGGACTGAGGTTGCTTAAAGAAAAAAAAATCTGATCTCACTTTCCATATTTCACGATTAAATTTTGAACTTTAAAAAAACAATTACTGAGAAGAAAGTTGCGCTAATCTTAGCATAGGACAATTCCAGTACACCTGAAACTTCACTGCTTAGTTTTTATGTTTCAGTGCCATGTTTTTCCTCTTACTATGTTGACTGATATTAAACAGGTAATCCAAACTACTGTACACACTATTAGGTTAGGTTGACACCCAAGCAGCAGTATTATCAATGATAATGTATTATATAAAGACGGGTTTATATCCTTCTAACTCCGAAATTTACGTATATTATGATAAGTAATGAAATATTCGGAAACCTTGCGTCAGGCAAGAAACACCATACGAAACTAACAAAGAAATGAGATGACATGGCACCACGATATATATATATATATATATATATATATATATATATATATATATATATATATATATATATATATATATATATATATATATATATATATATATATATATATATATATATATAATATATATATATATATATATATATATATTATATATATATATATATATATATATATATATATATATATATATATATATATATATATATATATATATATATATATATATATATATATATTGGTAGGAGATATATATATTGGTAGGAGGAAGGGATCTTTATTTTGTTTTTGTTGATTTGGGAAAGGCCTTTGACAGAGTCCCAGAGGTGGTGAAGTGGGCAATGAGAAAGCTGGTTTGGAGGAGTGGCTGGTTAGGGTGGTTGCAGCCCATGGCCAAGGTATGTGGGTGCTCACACCCAGGTGAGAGTGAATGAGATTTGAGTGATGAGTTTTCCGTGAATGTTGGTGTGCATGGTGTGCATCGGCTGGTCTTGAGTCCCATGTTGTTTATCGTGGTACTTGAAGCCCTTTCGTGACGTGACTTTAGAAACGGACTCCCGTGGGAGTTGGAGTTATGCTTGATGATTTGATGTTGATTGCAGAGAATGAAAGGGAGGCGGAGGAAAGGTTTAGAAGTGGAGAGATGGTATGGGGCAAAAGGGTTTAAGGAGGGTAAATGCAGATAAAACAAAAAAGTGATGAGCTAGCTAGGGTGGTGGCGGTACTGGCGGTACTGTCAAAGACGAGGGAGGGAGAGTGGCCATGTGCAGTTTGCCACAAGGGGCGGTGGGGAAGTAATTCCATCTTGTGCGTGTGTGATAAATGGGTGCATAAGAAATGTGGTATCAGAGGTAGACTCCTGGACAAAATGCTGATTTTATGTGTACGGCGTGCCAGCAGGTGGAGATCGTCAGACGTGAAAGGATTGACCTTGCTGGTGAATCTCTTGAGTGTGTGGAAGAGTTTTGTTATTGGGAGACATGTTGTGTGCTGGAGGCTGGAGCTAGGCTCTGTGGCTAGGTGAGAAGTGGTTGGAAGAAGTTCAGGAGCTCTTGCCTTCCTGACATTGAGATGGCTCTCCCTACGTGCTAAGGGGTCTTTGTATGCAGCATATGTTAGGAGTGTAATGCTGTATGGCAGTGAGACCTGGGCAGTGAAGGAAGACATTGCCGGCTGCCGGCTCAGACGTACAGAAATGACAATGATTAGGTGATGTGCAGTGCTTCCCCGCGTCCAAGGCCTGGAGGGCTGGGTTTACAATGGAAGAGTTGAGAGGTAGGATGGGACTGGAGTGTACTATGTTGTGACGAGGAGAGGTAGATTGAGGTATTCGGGACATGGAGGTAGATTGAGGTGGTTTGGACATGTGGAGAGGATGGGGGAGGATGGGGGATGATATTGGGTGAAGGGGAAGGTGAGAAGTGTTAATATTGGGGGTGGGGTTATGAGGGTAGAAGGGGTAGACCGAGAAAGACATGGGACGAGGTCATTAAGTGTGACCTTAGGGTTAAGGGACTGAACGGGAGGGAGCTGCAGGATCGTGCAGCGTGGAGAGCCGCCATTAGGTGACCCAGGCCGACACATGCAAGCATGTTGAGCTCTTTTTAAAAACGAAAACGATATATATATATATATATATATATATATATATATATATATATATATATATAATATCTATATATATATATATATATATATATATATATATATTATATATATATATATATATATATATATATATATATATATATATATATAATATATATATATATATATATATATATATATATATATATATATATATATATATATATATAATATTGAAGATCGGCATCATTTAGCAGAGAATTAATGCACACACACACAAGGAGTTGCAGACTCATGAAGATATGCGAGATCAATTTGCCATGTTTGTGTTTTTGAAGTGTGTCAGATGTGTCCTTCAAAGACTCTTTAATATAATGAGTCTCACTTCTGCTGAATAAACTCACCTGGAGAGTGTAGATAAAAAAAAAAAATGAGAACAGCGTTCGTGTCATAAGATAATTCGCTGTAGGAACGCTTGTAGAGAAGAGATAGTTTCGTGTACTACCAAGTTAAAAAAAACTTGTGCAACTCCGGTTACGTGATACAGACAATGAATAAAAATACAAGCCTCTCAGGAATCTTATTCTCAGTGATTTCTTTGCATAAAAGTAAACACAGATCTGGGATTCGATCCGAGGACAGTATAGGTTTAGTTTCTCATCTCACCCACCAGGCAAAAAAGCCAATGTAAAAATATGTAGAAAATTAGAATCTGTACGGACAAAATTTTTACGTGCTTGTCTTTTCACATATTTTATGTAATCTATCGGATGGTAAAACTATGAAAAGGTCTGTCTGTGGGCGGCGATGTCTGTTAAAAATGAGGATGAGAATGAAATGATGGTTGTTGAGAAAGACAGGCTACTGACTCAGTGTAAGTGCTGGTGAACGAAGACTGGAAGTGGTGGAAGAATTTTTAGTCATGGCAGTTAAAGAAATAGACGGTAATTATGATAAGTGGGAAGATAATTAAGCTTTAGCTACGTAGTAGGAAGAAAGAAAAAGAAAAATGAAACGATAGGAAAAAAAAAAAAACTAAGTGGTAACGAACCCATACAATGAGTTGGGTGGTAAACTGTCCCTCCCGCTCCGCCATGCACGGGAGGGACGCCATGCAGATTATTACTGTATATTCTTGTTACTGTTAAACGCTTACATGTTGTCATGGCCAGATATGTCCCTCATATACATCACACTTTCACTTCAAAGGGAATATCTAAAGCTGAATAATGTAGATCGGGGACAATTAAAATACATTACAAACAGACGTTTACTACTCAACTCACTGGTAACGCGTCCAAAGTAGACTTTTTCGTACAACTAGCAGCTGAATAATAGCTGCCACTCCTGTCACGTGCAAAATATGATAAAGCAAAGATAAAACATAATTAGATAATAGATTAAATAATACATAAACAGATTCACTTAGTGGCCACGAACCCGGGGAATGAGTTGGGTGGAAGTTCACCCTTCCCGCCCTGCCATGGGAGTGACAAAACAGAAGGATGGAAAATCGCTGAGTGTAGGAATTAACTTTCTCGCTGCAGAATAATTACTAAGTATCGAATTTCTGCCACTGTCAGACGTATATATTCGAGAAATCTACGGATGCTAAAATTAACAAGGCTGTCATGATTAACGTTTTGGCCGAAATTAAAGAACTTCGTACTTTATTCCAAGCAAATATCACATGAAAACATTTGGGTAAAGTCCATTGCTCTAGGTAAAGAGCCATCACATCCCTACAGCTTTATTTTATGTCATCCCTCACACACAAAAAAAAAAGCCTTAATATCATCCTTACTCTTCCTCCACCCAACACACAAACACATACCTGGTAAGTTACCAAAAACACACATCCATCACAGGCATTCAAGACCTTCCACCAAAGTACCGTACATCTTTCCTGAACCACCACCCAGACATCCACCCCTCAGATCCTACCCTACCCAGAGAGACACCAGGGCACTTAGACTACGATGTGACCCTCACCCTTCCCTGCTGCAACACCAACCCAATATACAACGCACAAACAATCCTCTATGCCAACACCGTAATGCAGCCACTACACCACACCACAACACACTAACCCCATGCACCTCAGACACTTTAATACAAACTCAATAAGAGAGCTCTGGTAGCGCCCTGATGAAGTGGCCGATTACATGTGGTCCCCTGGTTTCATGTCAAGATGTCTCCTTTCCAACGCTGTGTATTTCTGTAGACTTACAGCTGGACGGGTTCGATGTAATGTAATCTTCATCAGTACTTCCACATACAGTAATCCATCTTAAGTTATATAAAATCGGGTGTTGGTCGTAAGATTAAACTCTGAAAAAGTCATCCAGTTCAATGAGTTAACATTGCACAGCATGTAAAAAAAAAAAAAAAAAAAAAAGTGCTACACGGCCTCGAGCCTGGATATTTGACTTTGCTGGATGGGTGTGTCTAACACGGCAGCCATTCCCACCCAGCCAGATATTTATGCGTAGTAAGTATTTGCTGGAAATTATTCACTCGTAAGGGCGGTCACTGGTTGTCCAAGGGGCAGCTTTTACATGCTTTTCCCCTCCTCCCTCCAACGATCTCTCCTGTACTGAATAATTATTCATGGTCGTAGTAGTATTATAAGGTCTTAGGATTAGCTCACTATGTTTTTGTCTTAAGTAACAGTCTCTTTTCCTCTTCAGTTCCAGGTAGTTAATTTCGTTCTTTTTAGCCCCATATAATTTTATTTTGGAGAGACTTTCTATTTGGACTGGTTTGGTATAGCCTTCATTATCATCATCACTATATTCTTTTAACTCTAGAACGACCTAAAGTTACCATCTTTTCTTATCTGATACCGAGTTGCAACAAGAGACTTGTACATAAATACAATGCTAGTCGTCAAGAAGTGCTCTGGGAAGGATTTAACACCGTAGAACTGTCTTTCGGTCACTGAGGTATGTGGCTTCAGTTGATGAAGGACGAAAATCTTGGTGAACTTATGGCAAATGAACTCTAATAATCCTCCTTCCCACGTTAGGAAAAATCGTCATGTGGAATCAGGAAATACGGAGATAAACATCACTGAAAGAAAAGAGTTCACCACTTCACTTCGCTTAAACCTTTTTCATTTTATTCTTGCTGCATTCAGACGCTTTTATATAACTTAGAGGTATTTATCTAACAAGATGAGGTTAGCTAAAGGCGGCATTTGCCCCTTCACTATTAGAAGCAGGTCGGAAGTTAAATAAAATTTTCGTGGTGGTAGGATGTAAATGAAAAAATACGTCATCAAACTGAAGAGAGGATACCACAGACGAAGCAGTAAAAGAAGAAAACAAACAGAAACAAAGGAAAAGAAGTCATACAGAATCCGACCTGTTTATTAGCCTTGCTGGCTGGGTCTGCCAAACACCGCGCCCTTTCCCATCCTTCAAGTTATTGCTAAGTACTGATTATTTATGCAGTTTTTTTAAACAAAAAACTGGGAGAACATTATTTAAATGGCGAGACAGGGAAAGGAAAGAGCGTGGTAATATTATAAACCCGTCAGAATGGAAAGTTGGTGGGCGCGATGCAATGCTACATTGATAGGGTTTTTGTGGCCTTTAGTTCTTCTTCTGTGCGATAGTTTATCACCTCTGAGTGTAACTTATTTAGGTTTTATGTATTTTACCTCTTCACTACCATGGGTCACCTGTAAATTAAACAAAAGTCACCTGGAAGTACAGTAGCTGTTGTTAAATATTAAGTCCTTAAGCAGGAGAGGTAGACCGCTTTCACAACGATGACGTCACTTATTCCTTATTTCATATTTTCTTTTCCCACCTAAGGAGTTTGTTAAGTCTGGCAGAGCGCTGCTGTAGTGAAGACATAATGGAGGCTGTATCTAACTCCTCTAGTTTGATGTCTCTACCCAGCTGAATAAAATCGTCATGGGGTGGCAAGAATATACTTGGAAAACACGTCACTGGACTGAAAGAATTAATGTAGATTAATTCTTAGACCTCCCTCCTACCTAAAAATGTATATATGTGAATATATGTATGATGTATGGATATTATATAACACTATGTAATCTAATATCTATACTTCTATCTAGGTATTTATCTATACATACGTACATACATACATACATACATAAACACGTACACAGTATTTGAAATTATCATGGCGTGCTTGCACACACCTGTCATGGCCCCACCAACAATAATTGTAGGTAACGATGATAAGTATTCCAGGTGGCACTGGAGACTGTACCATCTGTTCTTCAGCCTTTTATTTTGCATTATACTTGTGCTTCCGTTACTACGTTAGCGAGGTAAATTATGTAGCTACTTGAGATATACAGATAACAATGATGTATCAGTCAGCAACATAAACAAATAAATCCTCAAGCAAAAGATGTTTTTTTTTTTTTTTTCCAATTTCACCTTTAATGAAATCGTATAGTTTGCCCTCTTTAGCCTGGCGGAGATCTGCGTTGTTTTGCTGCTTGCTTTCCGAACCTCAGTTGCAGAATAACACCATGTTACGGCAAACAAATATGTTTGTATATAATTCAGATGACTTGAGAGGGACAGATGAGGACTGACCTGGTGAGGAAATGTATTTAAGGAGAAGGAACAAGTCTGAGGCTTCGTCCAACATGCACGGGAGGTGTACTGTTGGTGTTGTACAACTGTAAACACAGAGACAAACCGTACAGAGAAGAGTACTTGTACAGAAAAATGATACTACTTTATAAACGAGAAAGTATATCAACATTTTTATTCTTTTTTCTCTACGTAGACGTAAGAAATATACACGTACTCCCTGCTTGTAATACTACAAGATTAAATGGAGGGAATTTGGATGCTGCGTGACTGACAAGGAAAGCACCTCAACATTCCCACAGACTACGACATGCAACCATCGCTTTATAAATCCAGGTCGCTGTTTCAGTTCCAGGTGTCAACATACTGGGATCAAAACCTACCTGTGGTCAGCCTGGGTGTCAAACCGGCATCTTAACTTATTCTGACACAATGAGAGCCTTCAGTAATCTAGGCCAGAGTTGTGAGTTGTGACAATATTGTTTACGCCAAAGAAACTCAGTAGGTTCTCCGCTAGTTTTACCAGGAGTGCCAAGGTTTTGGCCAATATAAATATTTAATTGCCTTGTATAATGTCACTATAGCCGCGGCGCACGACTCTGAGGTTGTCATTATCGTACCATGGCAACCTACCATTCAAAAATGCGTCCGATTTAGTATCGTATTATACACGAATCATATTATTATGCACGAATATATTATACACGAATATTATTATACACAATCATATTATATACGAATCACTTGTGTCTCATATTATACACGAAATCAGAAGGACTTTTGAATGATAGGTTGCCAGGGCAAGGTAATAACAACTTCAGAGTCGCGCGCCGCGGCTATAGTATCACCACAATAATTGACAGTAACATTGGTTACGCTAAATCTGCTGATATTATAGTTATGTTCAGTGATCCTTTTGTGTAAAACCCTAATCATCTCACCAGCCCATGCAAGGAACATTGTACAACCCAGTTCTCTGTCAACTTACATGTCTTTAACAAACGAGGTGCTTGACGCCCTCCACGTCCATATGGCCCAGCCATGTCAGTCCCCTTCCATTCACAGCAGGTTTACTCACATCTTTCACATCCATTCTGGTCGAGTACAGTCAGTTCAGCTCAACACGGATTCTTCGGGTCATTTTAAGTCCAATCTGAACTAATCAGGACAAATTAGACCCATTCACGTGTCATTTAATGTTTCCCTATGCCATTTTTGAAACATTTAGGCCGTTTGAGTACACTTAGACCATTTCAGTTCAATCACGTCATTATAGTCTATTCAAGTCACCTCAGGATCATCACACCCATTGCCTCACCGGCCACCACCATTTCAGCCCATTGCCTTCACCCACTTCTCGCCCCTTTGATTGTCACGGGGAGAGGCAGAGATGCTGGTGGATGATGGGGCAGGTGGCAGTAGTGATGGGTGATATGACCGTGGCAACAACAATGCCAGGCTTACATGCAAACAAGAATAATTCCATCACTATTAATCTGAATGGCGAGTGAATTGGAGAGGAAGATGGGGTGTTTTGTTGGAAATGTATCATGTTTTGTGAGGTACGGTAATGGGTATGGGGAATAATGAGTGAATTTTACTGTTGGTGTTGTTGTTACCCCAGTCTCATTCGTTGTGAAATCAGTGGACCGAAAGAAATCAGCGACTTCGCTGATAGCTCCCAGAGGATTTGTGTCTGATGACTGCTTGCACTGTGATAGTGTAGACTGTTTGTGAATGGAAGGTCAAAGGCCAGTTACATGTCAGCAATGTCCCGCCCGGATGGTCATAGATCAATCACAGGTCAGCAGAGTCCCACCAGGACGTCATAGACCAGACTCAGGTCTGCGAATCCCACCCGCATGGCCAGATGGCCAATGACGGGTCAGCAAGTGCCACTATGGCACCAAAATTTAATACAACGGAAGGTATATTTAAGCGACTAATTTTGCAAGTTTTTATTTATAAATTAGAAACAGAGGTTACGAACCAGCGTTGGTAAGTACGTGGATACAGCAGCTTGCGGACTAAGCTTTAAAGGTATCCG
>NC_137023.1:8117242-8142242 GCF_032717465.1 Coenobita brevimanus | reverse complement strand
GTTCCCGTGATTTTCTTACCGGTGGTGACTGTGGTGGTAGTGGCAAACAGTGGTGTGTAATGCTGGTGATATCTGGTGGTGGTAGTAGCTGCAAAGACAGTGGTGGTGGCGGCGGCCGTGGTGGTGGTAGTTGAAGGATAATGGTGGCGGTGGTGGTGGTGGTGGTGGTGGTTGTGAAAAGATAATGGTGGCGGTGGTGGTGGTGGTGGTGGTGAAAAGATAATGGTGGCGGTGGTGGTGGTGGTGAAAAGATAATGGTGGTGGTGGTGAAAAGATAATGGTGGCGGTGGTGGTGGTGGTGAAAAGATAATTGTGGCGGTGGTGGTGGTGAAAAGATAATGGTGGCGGTGGTGGTGAAAAGATAATGGTGATGGTGGTGGTGGTGAGAAGATAATGGTGGCGGTGGTGGTGGTGGTGGTGAAAAGATAATCGTGGCGGTGGTGAGGGTGAAAAAGATAAAGGTGGCGGAGGTGGTGAAACGATAATGGTGGTGATGGTGAAAAGATAATGGTGGTGGTGGTGGTGGTGGTGAAATGATAATGGTGTTGGTGGTAGTGGCGGTGGTGGTGGTGAAAAAATGGGCAGTGGTGGTGAAGGTCGTGAAAAGATAATGGTGGTGGTGTTGGTAGTGGCGGTGGAAGGCGTGTGGAAGCAACAGGAAATAGGCTACAATGATAGTAGTGGTGGCGGCGGCAGTGGCGGTGGTGGTGATGATGTGTAGTGCTGAAGATAGCTGCTAAGATGGTGACGGTGGTGGTGGTGGTGGTGGTGGTGGTGCAAATACAGTGGTGTGTGTCGGTGGCGGAGTGAGTGTCACTGGTGGTGGTGGTATTGTGGTTGGGGACAATCCAGCAAGAGCTGCGGTCTCGGTACCTCGGGAAGAGCTGAATGAACTGCTAAAGTTATGCCTACCAGCCTGTAACTGTTGTCCTTCTGTGTGTGTGTGTGTGTGTGTGTGTGTGTGTGTGTGTGTGTGTGTGTGTGTGTGTGTGTGTGTGTGTAGGTAAATCCCCAATATCAACTTCAAAATAAGACTCTCAAATAAAAAAATCTTATTTAAAAAAATCTCGAAATAAAAACATGATAAATAAATAAAAAAACTTGTCTTCCTCCAGTCCCCCTCCCTGCAGCTGCCCGTGATTATTATTTGCTCACAGTATTTGCACATGACTTTTTATGTTCTGTGATTTGGATCCAGGATTTTATAGCATAGTCTACTCGCAGTCCCGCACGATGACCCCAGGCCAGTCCTAACTAATTCACTCACTAACAGCCCATCTCCAGCGAGCAAGAGTGTAGTTTTTACTCCGTAGAAAGAAGTTCGTTTTTGACCTGTTACTTTGTTTAATATTTACCGTATCTCGTCAGGTCATAGTCTGCTTTCTGATCTCTCCTTTCATATTTAATACTAAACATGTCACTAAAGTATAATATTTACTCGTATTTATAGGCAATTTATCAGCTTCACCAACTACGAGTACATCAATACCTCATCTTCTTTAGTACTTCAGAATGTCACTTTTTTTTTCTTACTGTACTGCTGCAACAGCTATGAGGTAATCTGGCTTTTGCTGAGCGAATGGGAAGTGAGATATTGACCACGCGTAAGAGAGAGGTGGGTGGAGCAAGACACTGAGGAAGAAGATCAAGGTGCGGATATTAGGTGCTAGAATATTTTAGTGAGGGTAGGGTACTGGAGGTAGTTCGTTATTGAGTAGAAACAGAAATGCCTCGAGGTTTTTTGGTTAAGGCCAGCCGTCACAGGATGAGGATTTAGATTACAGACAGAGATAGGAACACCAGACGATTGCACAGCTGAGAGACCTGTTTGATTAGAAGTAATAATTTATAACACGTTAGTTGATGTTAATGTGTCTGATGGTTCTAACTATACCACGTAGCTCATCACTCATGTTCACTTTTAGATTCAAGTTAATTTAAGCTTTTTTATTAATATAACTGCAATTTCATCATTTAACTAGTTATATTAAGGTATTAATTATTTCGACAATCTCGTCACCATAAATATATATCGTTGAGTTATATCATCATTTTGCATAACTTCTGCTAAAATCGTATAATTGCAGTACCTCTTTCAGCACCTCAGCCTCATACATATTCAGGGTGTCCTGGTACAAAAGGGCATAACCTATGGAAAAGATAGATCGGAAAGTTCTGAGTAAAAAATGTTAGATGAACATGTGTCCAAATTTCAACGTTTAGGAAGTTATAGTTACTGGTGACCTTATGGGTAAAAATCATCCCCATCATAATTCACCTATACGATCATCAGTAGTTATAGTTCCAACACAGTTGAAATTTGGACATTCTGTATGATGATATATATATATATATATATATATATATATATATTTATTTTTTTTTTTGCATAGATCTGCCTCATCTATCAGTTCTCAAGGCTATGCCCTTTCCGCCGGGGATATCCTGTATATTTATATTATGATACTCTTGAGGTTAGTCAATTTCTTATACCTAATGTCCAATACAGGGCACTGGATTTTTGACACTATAATACTAGTAATGTCAACTATGCTGCATCTCTTGCTCATAATTACGAGCGAGCGAGCGATGTTTACTCTCAGTTAAGTTTGGCCGTCAAGCTAAGCAGAAGCTGATCACTTTGCTTCTATGTGAAGTAGAATTGGAAATCCTCCTGCGTGTGATACATTCATTCAGTAAAATTTGTTATCAACTAAAAACTCATCATTCTGTAAAATTTATCAACTAAAAACTCATCCATAAAAGCGTAGGAACCGCTTTGGATCTTGAGTTTTCTAAGCGAGTGTTCGGCTGTAATATGGTGAATGCCTCAATTACGAAATCAACTTAAAAAGAAAAAATCCATCGTAACAGTTTTTTTTTTGGCATCGTCTGTAGAAATTAAATATCGGAGAATCCGCCTGTAATTTTATATCAGAGGGAAAATGATATTACATGCCGCTTGCTCGTTACCCACGCGCTCACAAAGTGCACTTTGCTGGTTATGTAGGCTGTAAGTAATGTAACGAACATGGCTTCATTCACATCAAAAGCTCTGCTAAATCTACCTTAAGTCCACCTGAAAACTCATGCAGCTAATTCTTTCCATTGATGACCAATTAACCTTTTTTTTTTTTTTTTTTTTTTTTTTTTACAGCATACTCTCAAGATTTATTACTCCTAACACCAGCAAGAAATTAAGCATTTGACAGGCTATGATACGATCACTTAAGATAATCCCAATGGACTTTTTACAGGACAGCTCATCTCATGAGTGGTCAAATTAATTTTGTCCATCAAATTAGCTTAATCTTTAATCTTGTTATGCTTAATCCTAGTGCCGTAGAGACGAATATGTGAGGAAAACACAGTTACCTACAGCAGACCAACAAGACACAGTATGCTGCAGTACTAGGAGTCAGTTCTCACAAGTAGCCCTACTTATCAAATGAGCATACACCTATCAAGAGCAGAAAGAAGAAACATTCACAAACTGCAACTCCTGTCCCTTACAGTCGGTTTAAGGCTACACTTTTGACCCGGCACCGTGACGTAATTGACCTTTACTGCTTTGCTCTCAGAATCTGATTACGTCATCATTACCTGACCCTCAACCCATCACAAGTTTGATTTAAACGAATAAAACATGTATAACTGACCGTACCTTATGACCTCCTTTGACACATTTCTCTTAAAATAGAACAATTTCTTCCCTGGCCTATCTTAAGCCCTTTCAGCAAGCTTTATTGAAATCGAATCAAATCTGTTTGAATTAGAGGGTCACATTTTTTATCTTAACCTGTGACGTTTACCTCTGATCGATTTTTCTGACAAATGAATCATCTTTTCTCTCCTGTTCCCCATCCATTCTCCCTATTCTGGTCAAAATTTGATCAAGAGTATAATAGTTAATCTTAATTAAGATTATTAAGAAAATCAAGCATTTTTCCTCCTGATGGCCCTTAAGGAATACGCCGACTTTACTGAAGTTATACCTAGCTGCTTTCTCAAACTTGCTAAGCAACAGACAGACTGAGAAGGATAAATAAAAAAACAAACCAAACACATAACTTCATCGTGCTTTTACGTTCAAGGTGGAAATCCTGGAATAGTCCCACTTAACACATCAGGTCACCGAGAGGAACATTTAAGGTCAATGATCCATTTACACGTACAGGGTCCAAAATAATGAAGCGACTCAAACACTTCTAAGTCCATGGTCAGTTATTCAAAATCTAATTGGCATCTGACAAAGTTTCCAAATGGTGTACACTAACAATTGACAGCTACTCTGCCTGATGAGTACTCATACGATGAACAAAATGAGCAGACTAAAATAAGTTTTAGGAGAGTTTTCACCAAGCGACCTGGTCAGTCGAAAAGTGCACTGCCTTCTTACCATCCTATCCCTTTCTGGGGGAACACTGAATCTTTGTATACAGATTAAAGTGCCGGAAGAGCATTGCACTGACAGAAACTACTCAGTCACATCTCGGAACAGACATTGGTTATTATCCATTGTACTGATTTGTAGATCTCTGAGAACCATCCTGTCCCAGAACTAGCCAAGACTGCCAGAGAACAATGGCGATGATTACTGCAGCAGTCTCTAGGAACATCCTGCCAACCCCATCTAGTTATCCGTTGGATTTCAACACCAGTTTCAGAACCACTATGATGGCTGTGAGTCAAGGTCCAGGACAGGTCTACATTCAGTGCCTTCACTGCGAGGCACTCCCGGACTTTGCCATCCTGTTTGTCATTGTCAGTCTTAACAAGAGACTAGCATATGACGAATGTGGCACACTATATACGTGCTTCTTTTTGCCACAGTACTTTTATGGAGAATGAAAGACTGACTAAGAGGGTGTATGTAGGTGAGGTGGAGGGAGGGAGAGGGAGAGGTAGACCGAGGATGAGGTGGAGGGATGGAGTTGAGAGGTATATGAGGGAGGGGGGGGTGAGTTGGGGGGAGGGGAGTCAAATGGTGGGTGACAGAGTGACTTGGAGGCGTTTTGTCTGTGGCCCCCCTTTGCGGGATTAGGGCGTCGGGCTATAGATAGATAGATAGATAGACTTTTATGTACAGTATCACTATTTACATTAATAATCAAAACAATTTACAACTACTGTACAGCGATTCAAAATGCAGCATCTGGAATGTTCTGCCGTAACAGCTGCTGTGATGGTACGTGCTTAACCTATGAACTACTGGAATACAACTTGTAAAGCACCCTGCGAAAGCACGCCTTGATGTAATGATATGTTCAGCATAACTTCTGTCGGTTAATTAATTGACAGGATAATGCCATACTCAGTAAAACTAAGCTTCGAGCATTTGCCCCTGACTGGAATACAGTACCGGGTACGAGAAATTTTCCCTCCCAAAACCCAAACATGTAAAAACGATTGATATCAAAAGACTTTCTGGTATTGACAACCAACAAAATTTGCTTTCGACTTTACATTACAAAACCCAATAACAGCACTGACAAGAAGCGGTGTCAAGGTCCCCGGCAGTCATTTTAATCCCGAAGTATACAATAAACACAACAGGATATCAAGTCAAAGATGTCACATATCAGATTTGGAATAAATTGGGAGAAAATTGACGATTTTATGCCCATTTGACATTTTAGGCCCGACCCACCTGACACTTACCCCCCTACCGCTAACTGGGGGGTGACCCCCTGATGTAATGAGGCATGCTAAAGGATGCAGACTTGAAAGATGCATCTTTGGGTTTTGGTTTCATGTCCATATGACGAATTTAAAAGGAGTAATGGCGTAAATACTATAATTATTTTTACCATTTTGGGGCCTACAGCCTTGGCCTAAGCCCAGTTTGGCCCCAAATATAATCGGGCGATCAGAAGGCCATAGCCCAACATCCCTGTAATTTTAGTCAAAATCGCACCAGTAGTTTTCGAGTAAAGTTGTTAACAGACAGACAGACCGACAGACAAACGAAGTGAAAACAATATCCGTCCCCGAGTCCCTCCGGGGCGGGGACGGGTAATAACAGGAACACAGATAATGTACTGATGGTAGCACTAATTACATAGGAAATATGGCATCATTTGCACAAACACCATTACCCAAACAGAATTTCATCACCTTGTTTCCACCAAGTTTTGAACTGTAATTTTCAGATGGAAGACATGACATACATTATGAATGATGAGGCAAATCACAACTATGCAGCAAAAATATGTGTCCGAGCTTACGATCCTGGCTACCATGGACCATGACACGTACAAAGCAAATCAAAGCATATATAAACACAGATCATGATGCACAAGCACACACGAACCAATGGACACACACACACACAGACACACACACACATAGATACATGCAAACAGAGATCATGCCACCCACACACAAAAACAATACACAAACAAATCGTCGACACACACACACACACACACACACACACACACACATGCATGCAAATAGAGATCCTGCCGCCCACACATAAAAACAAGACACAAACAAATCGTCGGACAACAAAAGGTTATGCCAACCCATTCGCTGACCTGCCACACATAACGTGAGTGACTCATGGCGACCCGTGACTCAGCGTGTCAACAGTCCACAAGGAAGGCAGGACACGAAGTGTAGAGCTGGGGGTATGCAGCATTAAGGTTAAGCTGTTGTTCTAACTCTCTCTCTCTCTCTCTAAATAAATAAATAAATAAATAATAAATCCCAATAACTAAAAAAAAAAAAAAAGCCCCTCAAATTGAAAAATCCTGAAAATAAAAAATCGTAAAAAAGAGAAAATTCTCGCCCTCCCCGGGCCAGCGCCCCGCCCTGCAGCTGCCATGTTTATTATTTGCTCACAATATTTACACAAGGCTTTTTATGCTCAGTGATTTCTGATTTGGCCCCAGGATTTTAAAGCAAACTTTATGCGCAGCCCCGCACCAGGACCCAGGCCAATCCTAACTCACTCACTCGCTAGCTGCTCATTTCAAGTCAGCACGAGTTTCGTTTTTACTCCGTCGAAAGTCTGATCAAGTTTATTTTTTGACTTGCTAGTTCATTTAATATTTATCTCGTCAGTTCACAGTTTGCTTTCTGATCTCTGAAGTTTAATATTAAACACATCACTGAAGTTTAATATTTACTCAAGTTTATAGACGATTTATCAGCTTTACTGCTTACATCATTAGCTTATCCTTTTCAGTCCATCAGCATGACACTTTTTTGTAATTGTATTACTGCAAAAACTGTGAAGTAATCTGGCTGTGATGAGCGAATGGAGAGTGAGATATTGGCTGGGAGTGAGAGAGGTGGGTGGAGCGAGACGATGAGGGAGAAGGAGATCGAGGTGGAGAGATTAGGTGTTAGGGTATGTAAGTGAGGTTAAGGTTTTTGAGATGGTTCGTTACTGAATAGAAACTGAAATATCTTATTATTTTTATTTTTATTTTTTAGGCTAAGCGTAACAGGATGTTAGTTTTTAGATTATAGGCAGCGATAGGAACACCAGCTGATTACACATCGGTGACGTGTTTGATTAAGGGTAATAATTTATCTCAGATGTGATCAAGTTTATATATCTTATGCTTCCAACCTGACCACGTAGCTCATCTCATCATGTTCATAGTTTGCTACAAGTTATCTCAAACGTATCATTTATATCAAATCACCGCACTTTAGTTATATCAAGATTATCATTTATTTCGCCATGGTCGTCATCATAGCTATATTTTTCCTCGTGCAATGTCAGATCATCATTTTAAAAAACTTAATAAAAAATTTAATATCTTGAAATCATAACATTACAGTTCTTTTCAAGGCAACTCAGTTTGATAGTGATAAAAAAGTTCTTATTAATTTCATATTTATATTTTGTTACTTTTAATACTAGTTAGTTTCTTAGAACTTATGTCTACGAATGGGCAACATGAATGTTTAACATAAGAGTAGAGGTCGTTTGGGATGCTATCATATCTTCTGCTCATATGCAGGCTGTACGTAACGTCACGATAATAAATACATCCATGCCAGATGCTTGGCTAAATCCAACTTAAATCCCGCGCAAAACCATTCCAATTCTCGCTAATGATCCCTAGTCAGCATTTTTTGTAGACACTCAATTTTTTTTCTAAAATATGCAATAAATTACAGTAAGTCTTGGCAGCCTGGGGAAGTGATTCATTCATTCATTTTTTTTTTTTTTTAACAATTAAGACCAAGTCTTCGGTTTCAAAAAGTCCCCACTGGACTTTTTGTACGACAGGTGATCCCATTACCAGTTACATTCATTCTGACCATTTAAAACTAACAAATGAAATACAATTATTCCTGCATAATCTTTCATCCTGTTAAGCATAATCCTTATGCCATATAAACTAATATCAGGAAAACATTCTTACCTATAGCAGACCAACAACACACAGCATGATACTGTAACAAGAGTCAACACCCACACGCAGCCCAACTTAACAACTGAGCACACGATAGAGAGAGAGAGAGAGAGAGAGAGAGAGAGAGAGAGAGAGAGAGAGAGAGAGAGACAGACAGACAGACAGAGAGAGAGAGAGAGAGAGAGAGAGAGAGAGACTGTAGACAGTGGAGTGATACAAAGCAGGACAGGCAGGGAAGCAAACGTCATTATCGGGAGGAAAAAATAGGAGGGAAGAGGAGAAAGGGAGGACAGAGGGAGGGAAGCTGTCTGTGTTGGTATTACTGACGCGTTATGGAGGTAGGGAGGGAGGGAGAGAAGGGTTAAGGAAAGCGGGAGGGTGAAAGGAGGGGTTAGGGAGAGAGGAAGGGGAGAGGAGAAGGGTTAAAGAGAAAGGAGAGAGGGGGGAGGGAACAACAGGATTATTGAGAGAGGAAGGGAGGAAGAGAAGGGTTAGGGAGGTGGGAAGGGAGGGAGAAAAGGGTGACAGAGGGAGAGAAAATTTGACATGAAGGGAGAGAGGGAGGGAGACATAAAGTCAGGGAGGGAAGTAGCAAAGGATGGAGGGAAGGAAGTAACCTAAGGAGGTAGGCAGTGGAGAAGAGGTAGGTAGGTAAGTAGTGGATAGGCAGGCAGTTGCTGTAGGTAGGTTGATAGTAAACGTGAAGAAAAGCAGAAGAGATTGAGAGATAACTAGGTCAGGATGGAGGAATTACGGAGGCAGAAGAGGTTGGTAAGGGAAGGGGAATGAGGGAGGTAAGTAAGGAAGGAGGAATGAGGGAGGCAGGTAGGTACGAAGGTAAGTGCGTAGGTAGGTAGGAAGGAAGGTTAGAAGAGGAAGAACAAGAGAAAAGAGACCTCTGATAACCTCATTCACCCCTACCGTCTTGTAAGGGAAAAGAAATAATTATCTCTGGGAGAAGAGAAAACCCTGGAGGTCCCACTCTGGCTAAACAATGATCCGGATGAAGGACTACCCCTGTGCAAATTGTCGTGCTCTTAGGAAATAAATTATAGTGTTTTCTCACATGAGGGCCGCACCCTCTCCCTTGGGAGCGGCCCTCGGAGGTCGCAACCGCCTAAAAAGTGATTGAAGTGAACGTCTACCAGTATCCAAAATTTGGTGTGCTTAAGTTAAAACTATAATCGTGCATAACCATTGCAGCATGAATCTTTGGGGTCACCTCCAGCGTGCAGGCAGATCTTTGGGGTCCCACTCTGCCTCAAACATGGTCCAAGTGTAGATCCACTTCAATCAAAACTTTGTGTTCTAGGACACTAAACAATGGCCCTGATCCGGAACCACGGGAGTCACTCACTGGGGAAGGGAGCAGTTTGAAAGCCCACCCTGCCAAAAGCGTTGTAAAACTGAATGTTTACTGTTATGCAAAATTTTGTCTTTCGTGCAAAAGACTGATTGCGACCCCTGGTGCCGACCACATCCTCCCCGTGGACGCGGTAACTGGGAGTCCCACTCTACTTATTTGTCACACCGAAGCTTATCCACTGTCCAAGAATTATTGATCAAAAAAATAAAATAAAATCCGTGTCGAATGGCCAGCAGAAACCTCACCCTTCCTGAAACCAGCATTGCACTGATATAATCGAAATCGCCTAATTTCTCAGCGACATGACAACAGTTTCATATTCAGTTTATTGCCAGACACTTTTACTGAGCTAAGTAATGAGGGGAGACGCTGTCTTAGTTATCCCTTCACCATCAAAAAGTCTTTTCATTCACTTGTTTTTTGAACACGAGTAATTGCGTACTGTGGTTTGCGGTAGACTGTCTTAAAACAGTATCCGATTAATAATGGCTGGTAAGAGAGAAGCAAGCTAATGCAAGAGCATCGCTCTGAAATATTTACGCAAATTTTTAAAGTCTGAGTGGTAACCATTTATTTATGGCTTGTTGATACCTTCCTTGCAATATTTTTTTTCTCCTTAATTCCAAATTGTTCAACAGACTGATGGAATTAATATGAAGCTCCAATAACTTCTTTATCAGATTGTATCTTGAATAATTTTTATACAGACAGGCAGTCATTTATACTGCGAGGGACCTCTCTGACAGAAAGGGCTGAGCCTATATTACTCTGATATTTTTTAGTGGATATGTGCTTTCTTATAAACAGTGAAATTTTATTTTATAACGGCTTGTATTGCAACTATTCTGATAAAATAAGCAATGGGAATGAATGAATTCTCGGCAGACACTTCCACTGGCCAACTCTGCGATCAAACTTCCATTAGAGTCTGTCAGGCTGTGTAAAAGTTCACTGAAGAATGTAAATGACAAAGATATCGAAATTCCGTACACAGTAAAACATGCTACTATGTAATAATGACACCATCCTACTTCGTTCAGTAACACTGATCTTAAATACTATACATACACCGTAGGGGAGAGAGAGAGAGAGAGAGAGAGAGAGAGAGAGAGAGAGAGAGAGCTAATCACATAGTGGTCTAAGGCACTAGACATTGAGGTCAGATGTTCTGTGCATCGGCAAGGACCCCTAAGATGAGCATGGAAGGTTTTCGATCATGAAATTCCACGAAGGGTCTTTAACAATCACCTATCTTATAATATTCTGAAATACGGCAGCCTAGCTTTGGTTCCTAGCATCTCGCATGCAACCTTGTTATCTGAATGTCAGTATTTGAAAAGTATGAGCTTGAAACAGAGACATTCATATTCAACTTTTTGACACATATGTTTCTCCTTCGGTGATCATGTAACTACTTTTTTTTGTCTCTACCATGACTTAGGAGTCAATTTCAAGACCTTTGGCTGTGTATGCTAACCAAAGACACGTAGATAAGAAGACTGTAGCACCAGTCGAGCAGGGCAGTACTCCCGAGGTGGATGGAAAGCTGATGACAGGGAGTGCTGGAGCTCCCGTTTCATCAGCCCTCAGGACTAGTTCCTGACCATCCCCCTTTGCTGAACTTTTTCAGTGTCTCAGTTACACAGAGAGTAGGCCAGCATGCTCTCCAGTACAAATTTCTCTATCTATCTTCACCAAACTACATGCACAGTACACACTACACTTCCTATTCAAAATTCACCAAAATGGCATCAATTCACCCAGCCTCGGAGTCCCCAGTGGGGGGGACCATAAATGCCCCCACCATCTGCCCCTCTCCCGGTGACGACTCAAGATGCCTGGAACCACTGTCTGACTCTCTTCTTCTTCATTTCTGCAACATTCGCGGCCTTTCATCTAACTTTCGCTCTGTTGAGCACCACCTCTCCTCCTCTAAACCTCACCTTCTTTTTCTAACGGAGACTCAGCTGTCTGAGGCAACTGACAGCAAACCCTTTTCTGTATCCTCCTACTTTCTCTATACTCATTTCAAAGCCAAAGGTGGCTGTTGTGTATACATACGCAACGACTTATCTTGCTCTCGTGTTCCTGAACTTGATTCTTCTGAATTCTCCACTCTCTGGCTTCGGCTTTCCTGTCATTCTCTGACTAAATATATCTGTGCTGTTTACTTATCCCCTAATTCTACTGACTATCAAAAATTCTTCGACTATCTTACTTCTACGATGGAACACATTCTGTCCATTTCTCCTTTCTCTGAAATCTCCATTCTTGGAGATTTCAATGTTCACCACCACCTTTGGCTCTCCTCTCCTTTCACGGATCCACCTGGTGAACAAGCCTACATCTTTTCTATCCTTAATGACCTAGAGCAGCTTGTACAGCACCCTACCCGTATCCCTGACCGCCTTGGAGAGAGCTCCAACATACTTGACCTCTTCCTCACAACTAATCCTTCTGCTTACTCTGTTAATCTTTTCTCTCCGTTGGGCTCCTCCGATCACAACCTTATCACCTTAACCTGTCCTATCGCTCCAGTACGGCCTGCGGACCCTCCAGGGAAACGTCGTCTCTGGCATTTTGGAGCCGCGGACTGGGAGGCCCTCAGGCAGTACTTCTTTGATTTTCCCTGGAATGATTATTGCTTCCATGGCCGTGAGCCATCTGAGTGTGCCTTGCGCATTACGGAGGTTATTCTCTCGGGCATGGAAGCATACATTCCTTTCTCATATCCTTTGACTAATGCAAGAAAGCCTTGGTTTAATCACGCTTGTTCTAATGCTGTCCGCAACAAGGAGAAGGCCTACAAAAGGTACCGGAGCCAACCCACCCCTGAATCACATAATCTTTACGTTTCTGCCCGGAATCGTGCTAAGTCTGTTCTTCGCTCTACTAAAAATAATTTCATCCATACTAAATGCTCTCAACTCTCCAACTCGAATTCTTCCCGCTCCTTCTGGCACCTTGCCAAAAATCTTTCTAACAACTTTACCTCATCATCCTTCCCTCCTCTTTTCTACTCTGATGGTTCTGTAGCTATTTCTTCTACTGATAAAGCAGATCTCTTCGCACAGACTTTCTCCTCCAATTCCACCTTAGACGATTCCGGTGCTGTTCCTCCATCACTTCCCCCCTCTGACTTCCTCATGGCTGACATTAAAATTTCTTCAGTTGATGTAATTTCTGCCATTACTGGCCTCAGTACTAACAAGGCATATGGGCCTGATGGGGTCCCTCCTGTTGTTCTCAAAAACTGTGCTTCTGTGCTTACACCCTGCCTAGGCAAACTATTTCGCCTTTGTCTGTCAACTTGTACCTTTCCTTCTTGCTGGAAGTTTGCTCTCATTCAGCCAGTCCCAAAGAAGGGTGACCACTCCCAACCCTCCTACTATCGTCCAATTGCTTTAACGTCCTGTATTTCAAAAGTTTTCGAGTCAATTCTTAATAGAAAAATTTTAAGGCATCTTTCCTATCACAACCTTCTTTCCAATCGTCAGTATGGGTTCCGTCAGGGACGCTCCACTGGCGATCTTCTCACCTACCTTTCAGACTCCTGGTCATCCTCCTTTCGGGACTTTGGCGAAAGCTTTGTCATTGCACTTGACATCTCAAAGGCTTTCGATCGAGTCTGGCATAAATCTTTAATTTCCAAACTGCCCTCCTACGGTTTCTATCCTTCTATCTGTGCCTTCATCGCTAGCTTCCTTTCTGGTCGTTCTATAGCTGCTGTCATAGACGGCCATCGTTCTTCTCCTAGATCTATCAACAGTGGTGTTCCTCAGGGCTCTGTCCTATCACCAACTCTCTTCCTTTTATTCATCAATGATCTTCTAAGCTGTACATCTAACCCTATCCACTCATACGCTGATGACTCCACCCTTCACCTTTCCATTCGGTTCCCGCAACGCCCATCTCAACAGTTACTTCAAGAAACTAAGGATGAGGCCATGCCACACCTAATGTCTGACTTGGCTCATATCTCTGACTGGGGTAAAAATAATATGGTTGTCTTTAATGCATCTAAGACTCAGTTCTTACACCTATCAACCCGACAAAATCTTCCACAGGTATACCCACTAATGTTTAATAATATTCAGATTAATCCTGCATCATCCTTGAACATGCTTGGGGTTTCATTTACTCGGGACTTATCTTGGAAAGATCATATTACATCTCTTGTAAAATCTGCTTCCAAGAGATTGGGTGTGCTAAGCCGACTCCGCTCTTTCTTTACCCCTGCACAATTGTTGACTCTATACAGGGGTTTTATCCGCCCCTGTGTGGAGTACAACTCTCATGTGTGGGGAGGCTCCCCACATACAGCTCTTCTCAATAGGGTGGAGTCAAAGGCTTTTCGTCTCATTAACTCTCCTCCTCTTACTGACTCCCTTCAACCTCTGTCTCTTCGCCGCACTGTTGCATCTTTATCTCTTTTCTATCGCTACTTTAATGGTCACTGCTCCCTCTGAACTGTCTGCTTGCATTCCTCCACCTCTACGACGGGCGCGTAGCACCCGTCTGGCAGCAAACTCTCATCCCTTTTCTGTCCAACTCTCTAATGCAAGAGTTAACCGTTACTCCCAGTCTTTCATTTATGCAACAGGTCAGCTCTGGAACTGTCTCCCTCTGTCTGTATTTCCTTCTGCCTATGATCTCCAGTCTTTCAAACGTAGTGTGTCCAGGCATCTCAAAATGATCGGATCTTGAATTTGGCTCTCTATTGTATTTTGTTTTTCTCTTGGAGGGAACTGTTACTGCGGGCTCATGCCTTTGGTTCCTTCTTCCTCGCATAAAAAAAAAAAAAAAAAAAAAAAATCCAATTCAAGTGTCATTTGAATAACACCTTAACTCAGAAATGACGCTGAATTGTATAAGCAAGTGGACTAAAATTCGAAAGAAATATGAAAACCACGAGAAACGTCTAAACAACCACTGGCAGACAACAAACTATGGACTGGACAATGTTTGTACTCACATATGTTGATCTGCATACTGGATAACCATTTACCTGAAACGAAATAACGAAAACTATATTACATTAGACTTCCATAATGTTTTTATTTTTTAAATTAACGTGTAATATATTATAACGAAATTCTCAACAAATATTAGTTTACATTTTCTACAGTACAGTGTGTGTCATATATCACACTGTTACTCCAGTGTGACCTAATTCTTAGCTGCTGAAATATTACTGGTCAACATTATAGACAGCGGTAACTGAAGTTGTTACTACACACAGTCAAATAGTATCTTTAGTCAGGTGGTCGATGGTTTCACAATGAACTTTGCTGCTCTTAACTTTTTCATTTTAAGGCAAACAGTTTAAAATGACAGCTCTTCATACATGTATAAATTTCATATTTTCCCTGGTAGTGATAGTAATAACAGGCATACACATAAAAAATGACTGAAGACCATTTTCCAGTGTCTCGTACATGATTTCAAAACATACAAACATGAAAGTACTGGGATACTTTTTGACTGTGTGTACTTATGAACACTAGGGGAAAGGAGTGCAGCCATCACGGGTAGTATCACCCACATGATGCAAGTTCCCCCACTGTCTAAAGATCTTGAAATCTAATTGATAAATGCATCTCAATATAGTGTAAGCAGATTATAGTGTTCAGTAATGTATAATGTCGAATTCAGTCACTAGAAACACTACAGTCGGCTGGAAAAGGCATGAACAGCAGAATGTACGGTCAAACTAAACACTTCTGGATGGCACATCAGCGAGTCGTGCAACCAAGTGTTGTACAGGTTACAATTTAGGACTAATTATGTCCCTAAACCTGACAGTCTTCAGTATCCTTTACTGCTTGAAGTAATTCCTTCTTACATATACGCTATAATGCAGGTGGAAGATTTCTTTAAATCAATTAGTTACAATAGTTTGTAAAAATTAATAACTGATAATTCAGAGGATTATTATCATACAACACATATGAGTTAGGCATGTCACATAGGAGGTACCTTTCAAGTAACTCTAGACATGCTGCCTAGTAAATGTGTAACCGATCTCAGTGACCAATATTGTGGCTACCTCTGCAAACTTTACTAACAACTTAAACTTAAATATTCAACTCCTGGTAACCCGATTAAAAAAAAAAAAAAAGAAGGAAAGGAATAAACGTGTTGCTATTTTGCAGTGCCTTCAATGATAAACCCCAATTACTTGGAGTTATACAACATAAATCGGTATATTACAAAGCAGATATATCTGAGTTCATTTTTTGTGACGAATAAAGAAAAAAGGGGGGGACAAGTAAGACCAATTCAATCAAATTTAGTTCTAGATTTCCAGTTGGTCTAGTTAAAAAAAAAAAAAAAAAGCTTAGTGTAGACTACATTCCACCAGTTGTTGAGAAGTAGCCTGATGACAGACAAGCAGCGCCTCCACATATAGTACATACGGGAATTGATCTCCGAGAGATAGTGACAGCAAGATTTAACCCTTCCCCATATAGGCAAATTACGAATGGGAAGAGTATACGTAGCAAGCTGGATGCAGGGTACAGTGCAAAAAGTCCTCTTGGCAATGTTGGTGTATCGGAGACTGAAAACTTTATTGGTGGAACGTACAGGGGACGAATATATATAAATAATATATGAATGATCACAAAGTTAATCCTCTCAGTCCAGTGACATTTTTATCTTATTCTTTCTATACTGAGACGGTTGTATTTAGCCTAGAGGAATTATTTCAAATGAAAGAGATTAGATATAGAGTCTTATTTAACCTGTTCACTGATAGACATCACTATAAAGCTGAATAAAATCGTCTGCAGGTGGCAAAGAATGTCTAATAAAACGATCAGGTTTACAATGACTGCCACAGCGCTCACATAGTCCAAACAATCTGGGCAAGTGCATCAGGAAAGGATTACTCTAACCACTGAATCACCCCTCTCTCTCTCTCTCTCTCTCTCAATGCCAGCGTCACATATTAATCCTCTCTTTCCTACCCCTTCATCTCCCTCCTCCCTCCTGTCATTCACCTGTCATCCCTACTCCTCTACTATTCTCTCCTCATCTGTATATACACACAATCTTCCTCTCCATCTGCCTACATCGAAATATTACTTTTTGATTCCCTCCAGTCATTCTTCTTCCTTTCATAATCTCAACGCATGATCGACAGCTGGCTGAGGTGGTAAAGAATTATACTAGAAAAAGTACCGTCCATTATATTCTTCCTGTCTTCGGACGAAAAACAGCTCCACGAGCCTCTGGAGTGGACAGATTTTACCTTCATTAACTTCAGCAAGAGAAGCCATTAATAAATTAAATAAAAGAGTGTAACAATAACATGAATATAAATAACAACTTAGCGCTGAAGTTGTTATTCTTGCACTGATTTTCAAATCGAGCTCAAGACCTGTCACAAAAATATTTCTCCATCTTTCTGCCAATCTATTACTGTCTCATCAGGAGCTAGGCACACTGGTCCAAATGTTTAAGGCGAAATTGCCGGCCATGTATTGCTGAGTGGCCCTATGTTCACGTGAAACCATTTGGCTTCTCATTCAGTGTTTAAATTTCCGGAATGCTGCACTACATCATGTGAGTGGATGGTAACACACCAGTCGTAATTGATATAACTCTGGCATATTCAGTATGAATTTTGCAGGCATTAGTGCTCAAGTAGGAACATGTGTAAGTGTGTGTGTTACGTGTAAGGGTGATTCTGGTCCTCGAGAAGCTACTGGTTAGTTTATGTCCACGGTTAGATACAGTACATAATAAATGATAACGGAAAACTTTTGAACCACACTAATTTGACAACGAATTTATACGTCGAGTCGCGCTCATTAATTCCCTTTAAGTTCTTGATTGTCAATTCAATGCAGCGATAATGCGATTGGCTTTATTATTGCTGAACTACTTAATACCATTTCATTAGGTGTTGGCATCCGTTACATACTGACTTTCCGAATTACTGAGGCGAAGATCAAACCCATTCGAGTTATGCTAATTAATTCAGCAAGACCCATTATATTACCTTCATATTGTTGGATAAAGTTTGTTTCCCTTATGTTTCACCCAGCATATAAATTGTGGACCTGGAGGGAAATAAGGTTAGTGTGTGCCCTACTACTGGGAGACTATTATAACTTGGCAATACTCTGTCATAATTACCCTCGTCCAGTCAATAAGCATTCCATCTTAATTACTAAGTTACCATGCATTTATAAAAGATGCAAAAGATACTACCAAAGCACAGTCTGACTATATATTATTATTTCTTATATGCCTTGTAAGATCGCATCAATTCTTAGATGCTGTATATGAACTACTGGTGGTAACTTTACGTCTAACACTGTCCAGACAGTTTAATTCCTCTACCCTGATGGCGTATGTTATTTAGTTCTTAGTTCTTTCTGAGATTTTTATGCGGTTTACAAGAGACTTTTTGAACTGAGGAAGTTACACATAGTGTTCATTACTCCCTTAAGTAAGAGAGGTCTTTACAAACTTGAACTATATCGTCTGAGAGTAAGAATAAATTCTGGGAGCATCCAAAGTCAGATTACATCAACTTTAAGGTTAACATAGGTCGGTCTGTAGAGCCTCCCTCCCCCCCCCCTCCTTCCCGCCTTCCCAGAATCACTCCAGCCTGTGAGTCCACTCGTGTTGAAAAATGTCTCATAGTGGCGTTATTAATTAGTCTTCTACACGTCCGGCTTTCCGATTTAATGAATTTTAATGTTTGTTTTAGATAGGTCTTTCTTGGTTCCCACACATCTTATGGATAGTGTATTGTGACTACTGACCATGATCGTATATTGCACTTTCTTTCCCAGGACAGTTTCTCTCTCTCTCTCTCTCTCTCTCTCTCTTTCTCTCTCTCTCTCATCTTCTGAACGTTCAATGTGCATATCCTAATATAGAATATAAAGAAAAATGCACGGTACAAATGATTTCATGATCGTGAAGTGAAGTGTTTTTAGTGTTTCTTATAACCAGCCTCTGGCGACAAGGCAAGGCACACAACTTGCTGGGGGAGGGGGAGTTGGTGTGTCTCCCGTTGCGTCCCAGACCACTAGTGTATCTGGACATTTCTCAATAGCTTATAATTCCTACTACTGGACTACCATACTCATTTAAGAAAAGTCCCATGGTAATGAGGGAGTTACTTCGTCACTCGCATAAGATCACTTCTTTTTTTCGGCCATCTCAAGACGACTATATTAAGCCGAGGATAAACTTATCGAGCCTAGATGAGTTAGAAACAGTCTTCACTAACCCTTTCACTACTTGGGGACTCGCAGAAAGGAGTCGAAAAGTGGAAAAATAATATATATCCAACTTAATGGTAATGGAAATGATAAAGACTACATAAATCTCCTGCAGCTCAAATACCCTTCCAGTCTGAACAAATGCGTCAGCCAGCAGCAGGAGTAGAATATATAAAACATCCATGCGCTCAGCTGGGTAATCTTCATCAACCATCTCGGGCTACATGTCTTCATTAACCACCTCATGGCCAGGACAAATCTGGTATTTTACTCCAGCAAACGAGGGAACGACTTAATTCAGATGGGAGTAAGTATACGCGTGGAAAGCGTTAAAACTCTAAATAATCATGGTATAATTAGAAGAACTCTATTACTCCATATCAGTTTAGGCCAGATGATTTTATACTGCTAAGTGAGTCACAGTGAACTAGCACTGAAAGCCTAGTTACATCGAGGCTAAACTGTGTAAATATAACAATGAGAGAGAGAGAGAGAGAGAGAGAGAGAGAGAGATTCCTGGTAAACATGAAAACGAATTCCTTCAATATGAATATCTCATATAATTCCTATTTGAAACTCTCTCTCTCTCTCTCTCTCTCTCTCTCGTGCCTCACTGACTCCCACTCCTTCCTTTCACTAAAATTCCCTCCTTCCTTCCTTCTGCCCAGGTACCTTCAGTCGTTCCTTCCTTTCCTTTTATCATCCGTCCGTCCCTCCTTCCTTCCTTCCTTTCATCTTTACTCTTCTTTTCCTTCCGTTCATCACCTCTAACTTCTCTTCAACACTTTTTCTAAACCCTTTCTGTCCTTGTCCTTTTCTTCTTAGTGTTTGTTGTTATTCCTTATTTCTTACTGAATCAGAGTGTTTGTATAAAGTTTTTCTATATTTATTTATCCACATTCCTCTGCGAACACCCGCCTCTCCATTTACATTTTTCTACTCAGCTCTCGTCCATCTACCCAGCAATCCATTTTCCCATCTGTCTGTTCGTCTCTTTATCTTACTATCCATCTTACCTCAGTCTATCTCTCTATCTATCTATCTGTCTGTCTGTCTATACATCCATCCATCCATCGATCCACCCAGCCATCTTCCTATCCGTCCATCCATCCACGCACTCATCCATCCATCTATCTGTTCTTCCTACCATCCTTCCGCCCATCCATCCAACCATTCATTCATTTTTCTGTTTATCTTTCTTTGCATTCATGCAACCATCTTTTCATCCATGTGCCCATCCATCCAGCCAATCATCCATCGCACCCTCCATCCATCCATCCATCTTTCTATCTCTCCATCAGTCCATCCAGCTACCTGTCCATTCATTGATCAATAAACCATCCATCAATTTGTTCATCAGTTCAGTCATTTATCCATCCATCCTCCCAGCCATCTCTCTTGATCACCATTACTTCCCTTCTTCACCCTTTCCCTTTACATCATCTTGCTTTCAGTCTGCTCTTAAATCTTATTGCCCATTCAGCCCCAACCCTCATTCCTTACCGTAATCTAGCTCCCTCCCTTACTGCCCTCTCTTTACCCTATCCATATCATTCTCTTAACGCTTTCTCTCTCATTCACTTTACCTCTTATCTCTTTCTCTCCCTCTCTTCCCCCATTTTCTCTTATTGCGTCTTTACCTACTTTTATTCTGCATATAAATTCACATTTATTACCAGTCTCTTCATCCTGCAACTTTACCCCACCTGTATAACCGCCCCCCCCCCTCTGTCTCTCTCTCTCTCTCTCTCTCCCTCTGTCTCTCTCACGGGACACGCAACTTTAAGTAAAAGGAAGTGGACGGCCGTGAGACATGCCTGAAAAGTGTGGTGAGGGGAGGGAAACAGTAAGTGAGAGGGAAGAGGAGGGGTGAAGGAAGAAAGAAAGGTAGAGAGAGAGAGAGAGAGAGAGAGAGAGAGAAAGAGAGAGAGAGAGAGACGGACGGAGAATAAAATGGAGGAGGTTATGAAGCATGAAAGCTGAAAAGTGAAAATATGAATGATAAGAGAATGAATGATAAATTAATACGAAAATAATACATTACGGACACAAAGCTGCAAGAAAGAACAGGGAATAGGTAGATACCATATTTTTCCTACTTCCGCATTACTTTTACTCCCATCGCCAACTTCCTTCCCATCTCTCACTCGCACACACCAAACCGCATTCTGGTGGGATTAGGAGGCTCCCTGACACTTTTTCATGTCAGTATACACTGATATTTGCCACAATAATGCCTCCTGTGTGTCATGAAAATCGTGTTTATAAGCGAAGCATATAAACAACACAAAGCTGTGTGGTGATACGTCACCGTCCTTAAAACGAATTCGCGTATAATCCTTGCCGTGTATAGTGAACGCTTTGTTAAGCGATGATATCAGGTTTTATAGCCATTCTGTTAGACAATGTGAGCCGTTCACCGGGAGATATTAAGCTGCAAATTAATCCTGAAGCATAAAAAGAGATAACTTGCATTTCTCGGTTTTCCCTTCTTACCTACCTCTCTACATTCTTACCTTCCTAACTTCCGTGCCCCCCTCCCTATTTATCACCTCCCGGGCTGCTTTCTTGCCTATTTACCTATCTACCTACCTACCTACCTGCACTACTCAGTCCCAAACTGCATCCCGTGTACTTAAATCTTTACCCACATCATTGTAGACCTATCTAAAACCCTGCCTACCTCCCGACGTCCGTCCCTTTCTGCCTACCTACCTACTTTCCTCTCTACCTACCTACCTTCATCTCCACCTCCTTCCCTGTCTACCTACCTACCTTTCTACCCACCTTCCCATCTACCTCTCTGCCAACGTACCTACCTCCCTTCCTACCTACCTACACACCTTCGTCAATGTTTACCTACCAAACTCCATGCCTACCAACACACCTACTTCCCTGCCTACCAACCTTCCTGCCAACCTCCCAGGCTACTTACCTAAATACTTCACAGCCAATCTACCTACTTAACTTGCTGAATGCCTATCTACCTACCTACTTACCTACCTACCCACCAAACTTCTTTCCTGGCTCACTATTTACCTACATCTCTACGTGCCTTCCTGCTGATCTCCTTACATACCTCCCTGCCAACATCCCTACTAACCTCCCTGACAACCACCTTACCTATCTCCCTGTCAGCCTCCCTCACTGCCTGTCTTCCTGCTTGCCTCTACACTCACTTCCCTATCTACCTACCTACCTGCCTCCCTTCATACCTCTAAGCCTGCCTCCACCAACTATATACCTCTAAGCCTGTCTCAACCACCTAATGAGTAGGCGACACAGGCGCGTATTTACAGTTTTATGTTCAGCTGGCCAGTCCCTAGTGGGTTGCATGAGAATTGTGATGAGGGCATAGATTACAGCTTGCTGAACGTCTTTGTCAAGAATAGCAGAGTTATACATATACAGTAGTACTGTGATGAGGGCATAGATTACAGCTTGCTGAACATCTTTGCCAAGGATAGCAGTTATGCATATAGTACTGTGATAAGGGCATAGATTACAGCTTGCTGAACGTCATTGTCAAGGATAGCAGTTACGCATATAGTACTATAAATACAAATATTTTTGAGCATGTTGACCATTCCGGCGGGGACACACCGTCAGATGGAAAGAACTCGTTAGACCTCATAGTAATAAAAACCGACCTGTGACTGAGGCCGCCACAGCCACACAGGTAGGCTAAGTGGAAAGATGCTAAGGACCCTTCTAGATACTGAAGATTAGCCCCTCCTCTCTCTCTCTCTCTCTCTCTCTCTCTCTCCCTCGTCCCCCACTCGATAAATCCATCAGTTTCACTCTCCCTCTCCCTTTTTTCTTTCCTTTCACCATTCTTTTAGTTTTATTTTTTTATCCTTTTCTACTCTCCCCCACCCTCCGCAATATCCAATTACGCTTCCAATTTTTCTTGTTCTCTCTCTCTCTCTCTCTCTCTCTGGTTTTTTCCTAAAAGCCGCCGGTCCCCCTCTTTTCCTCTATTAGACTCCCTTTCTTCAAAACTTTTCCTCTTCCAATGCATGAATGCTTCTTTTACCCTTTACCTTCTCCTACCTTCATGCATGGCTTCTCTCTCTCTCTCTCTCTCTCTCTCTCTCTCTCTCTCTCTCTCTCAAATTTACGACAATGTTTTAGCATCACATCCTCTCGTGATATTTCGTTCTCAGTTTTTTCCTGATCTGTTCCCCATCTTTCTCCTTCTCTGCCTCCTCTTCCTCGTCCATCTTCCTCTCCTCGTCGCCTCTCCCCTGACCTATTCATCCAAATTCCTCTCCGTCCACCACTGAGGCACCTCCACCCTCATGTCATCCACTACATGCCTCTCTCCTCTTCCAATTTAGATTATCCAAAAAATCGAGATAACACACACACACACACACACACACACACACACACACACACACACACATACACCATTTCGAATAAGACGAAAGTGTCTTAGTGTGATGGAGATTTACTGTAGTTTTGGTTGTAGAGGCAGAATTGAGTTGGTATCGTGTGATGGAAATCACGATCTTTTCAATTTAGCTTGGCCTAAGGTTGCTATCTGTTGATCTTCACGACAGTAACAGATGCTCCGTAAATGATGTAGGGCCACAACATTGTCTTTTTCTGCAACTGAGGTACGTGAAACAGACTGCAAAGGGAAGAAATTTTCGACGTGGTTATGAAGGCTGGACTATAATGGCAGTTGTAGATGTGTTTGCAGTATCTAGGTATGGATCACAAATTAGCTTACAATGATTTCCTCGTAAATCATATTTTTTTTTTCTCTCTCTCTCTCATGAAGAACAAGAGGCATGGGAAGAGTTTGCATTTACCTCTAGTCTTTCCTGCAAGACTAAATCTTTAGTAATAAAAGGGAATTAGTCTTTGGTTTATGAATCCTTTTCCTAGTAATAAGAGACATGAGAATATTCTTCACTGTTCTACTATCCTTCTGGCATACCCATAGCTTGAGTTAGTCTGCGATAGATATTTTATGATAAATCTGTTTGTGAATCAGGGCGCTAGTGGTAATTACTGAAGTGGTACACGTGGCTGTAAATCTGGCTGTTATTATTGTTGTGGACTTTAATTTTGTTGTATTGATGAATTAATTTAACTAGATTTCTGCTTGTCATTACAAGTGTTGGTAAAACATCAATTAATGGCGCAGTTATTGCATATCTGGTAAAAATTATTGGAAGAGAAGATAATCAGGTTATAATTACTCTAGTAGTGGGTACAGCAGCATAACTATGGTAAGGTGATGGAAGCAATAACACCGGTAACAAGACGCATTCATATTTTATTCATGCCATCTACAAACGGTTATATTCATTTTAGATCCCGCGCAGTAAAGGGATTGAAACATTCTCCAATATTCCCTATAATACAAGCATGATATTTATATTTTTATTTCTACTTCCATACTGGAGAGTCCTCTAGGGGTGAAACGGCAAGAAACAAACTCCATGAATTTCCTCAGTAGTAGACGTGTTTATTGAGTATTCTGGCCAGCAACTGACGATTTGATACAGCACTGAGGCCACCAGAAGACCCGCCGACATGTCGTAAAAATACCCCCGCTAACACCAATACACCAGTCCTGTATGAAACAGCCCTAGCATGTATTCAATATGGACAGTGGGTGTTAGCGCCGAAGTGGTGACATGTAGAGGTGTATGGTATGTAGGAGGACTGCTGGGCCTTGATAGCAGGCTGTAAAGCCTATGCCCAGAGTCGGACACACAAAAAAAAAAAAAAAAAAAAAAAAAAAAAAAAAAAAAAGTTCGGCAGGTTCTAATTCCACGACACAAATCTAGGTGCTGCTGTAGATATAACTGCTCAACTCGGGTATGTCTGATCAACCAGACCCGTCAACCGTAGGAGAGCAACTGCCACTATGGAGTTGTCCCATGGGTCCCATTGGTGTCTGAGTCGCACGTACTGTGCAGTGCTACATTATGTGTGTTATGTTGTGCGGGCCTATTCTACATGATGGTCATGTATCACCTAATTCCACCCAG
>NC_137023.1:8104742-8112242 GCF_032717465.1 Coenobita brevimanus | reverse complement strand
CAAGAAAACGCGAAGTATGCAGAATAAAATCTAATGGAGAGGTAGCAGAAAATCTCTCGGCTGATGGAAATATGGACCTATAATCGTAAATATATACTTCTTGCGTTTTTTATTTCTTTGCTGAGAGAGGTTACACTCAGGGATGACTTACCTGCTTTGACAAGAACAGGAGCATGGTATTGGCTTGAATTATTTCTTTTTTAATGCGTCCGACTCAGGGCGTAGAATTAACTGCCCATTTCCTTAGAGCCAGCAGTCCTTCTAGGTACTACACACCTTCACATATCCCCAGTTCAGCGCAAACACGCATCGTCCATACTGAATACATGCTTGGGCTGTCTCATACAAGACTGATGTACTGGTGTTAGTGAGGGTGTTTTTACATGTCGACGGGGGCTATGCTGGACCAGTCCATTTTAAGGAAGTCCAAATCCTATAAACTGTTCTCTGCCCTAACCGTGATTCGAACCCGCGTCCTTCGTTGTGAGAGGTCTTCCTTAAGCTGACGAAAATCGTCCGGAGTTAGTAACAGTAAAATATGAAATATGTCACCGATTACACAGGTGATGATGATGATGATGATGATGATGGTGATGATGATGATGTTTGTGATGATGATAATAATAGTAATAATAACAATAGTAATAATAATAATAAAAATAATTATTATTATTATTAATTATTATTATTATTATTATTATTATTACTTTCGCCAAGGAGGTTTTGCTTTCACCCCAGTCCATTTGTTTGTTGGTTGGTTGGTTTGTGAGCAAGATTACACAAAAACTACTGGACGGATTTCCACCAAACTTAGTAGAGGAATGGGCCTTGGCCCAGAGTAGACTCCAATAAATTTTGGTGCTGATCCGGATAGAGGTGCGGATCCAGGATTTTTTTTTTTTTTTTTTTCACTTTCTTTAACTCCGCGAGATTGGGCGTTTTTCAACATTTTCGTAAATTTTTCAGTGAATATTGTATGGATCTTGATGAAAAAAAAAAAAAAATCAGGCATATTTTGGATGTTGGTATCTACGAAAGTGTACAGTTTGGCGCGGATCCATATATAATTCCGGATCTATCGAATTTAAATATGCTTTTATAGGCGGGTAGTCTTTATCCAGCTGCATGTTGGGCCTTGGTGGAGGTATGCGCTCTACTGAGTGCCATTCTAGTTATTATTATTATTATTATTATTATTATTATTATTATTATCATCATTATTATTATTATTATAACTGTCCACATTATCATGATAATAACAATGACGACTGTAATATAATATAGGTGCAACAGAGGCACACCATGGTATAATCACCTGCCAGCAAGAGTTCGATTCATTCCCCAGTAATGAGTTTATCATAAACTGACCATGTATAAAAGACATTAATACAGAATTACAGACGCACCATTTGTTGCAAGTAATAAGCCATTGTGTAGCTAATTATTTCCCCAAATCAATTTCAATGTTTCCACGAAAGCAAATTGGACATCACAGGAAGGGATGAGAGGAGCATTCGCAGAAGTTACCATTTATTAAGTCTGGAACATAACTAGCTTATGCCAAAAAGAAAAGGGAAAAATCCAATAAAGGGGGGTCCGAAGACATGAAGTGCTAGCTATCATAATATATAAGAAAAAAATACATATTGCTGGAAAACATTGTACAGTCACCCTAAAATGTATCGTGCTGGTAGGATACGATGATATCCAAACTGATCAATATTGCTGCTATATATTCAATAAGACTTATCTATAATCATTTTAATATGCAAATAATAACAATACGAACTAGAAATTGTCACAAACAAGTCTTATATACCATCCTTAAGAACACACTTTTATCAACATGGTGGAAAAAATCGTTGTTCAGTTTTCAGTTGCCACCATCCGGTGTCTGAAATTGCTTCGCGCCAAGTGTGCACCGATACTTTTTGGTGTGACTCTACACTAGGGGAAAGAACAAATATATTACGGCTCTAGGAAATACATGACCACTGAGAAGCAATATTCATTTGGGTGACTGGAAACTTCTTTGAAAAAAGAAAACAAACTTAATGTTAACTGCTTCGCGCCAGGTGTGCGCCGATATTTTTTGGTATGACTGTGCACTAAGGGGAAATAAAATAAGAAAATATTACGGATCTAGGAAAAACATGATTACTGAAAAGCAATATGTATTTGGCTGACTGTAAAATACTTCAGAAAGTTAAAACAAACCCACTGAACACCATTTTTTATTTCGAAAAACTGTAGTATTTTTATAATTAGCAAAAATTTACAAAAAATCAACAAATCGCATTTTCACGTAAAAAATATTACTCCAGAAAACTACAAGCATGTCCAAACTACATCTCTTGAAGGATAAGATTTATGGTAAATATTTCATTCCTCTCCGACCATTTTTAGTATTTCACCCAGCCTCTCCCCTTAACCTGGCCCAATTTTCGTCTCTTTTAAACTCATTTCAAATAGCTCAGTGGTAAAAAAAAAAAAAATAATAATAATAACTGTGTGGCTCATAATCATTTCCATAGCCTTTGTTTGTGACTAGCATAGTATTTTTATTTAAATTTATTGTTACGACTCGATATTGAAAACTGAGGTGGCAATTTAACGTCAAGTTGGAGCGAAACGAGTACAGTGGCACTGGCAGTAATATCTAGCGCAGTGGTAGTGGTTAAAGCAGTGTGGATAGTTATGGTGCAGGTGGTTACGAGCGTGCAAGCAAAGCGAGCATGCGATGATTATTATCTAGCGCAGTGGTAGTGGTTAAAGCAGTGTGGATAGTTATGGTGCAGGTGGTTACGAGCGTGCAAGCAAAGCGAGCATGCGATGTCTACTGGCAGTTAACTTTGGAAATGGGCGGCCCGGCCCGACCCGACCGTCATGCCAAGCAGAAACTAGTAACTTTACCCAAATGTGATGTGAAGTTGAAATTCTTTCTGCGCTACATTTATTCATTAAATTACGTTAACTAAAATCTCGCCCATAAAAGCGTAGGAATCCCATGGAATCTCGAGTTTTCCAAGGCAGTGTTCGTCTCAAATCGGTAAAAGCCTCACTTAAGAAATCAAATTTTAAAAGGTTTTCCGTCGTAACTGTTTTTTTTTTTTTTGTTAGCATTAACTCAAGCAACTAAATATCGGAGATTCCGCCTATAATTTTATATCAGTGGGAAATTGTGATAACATGGCGGTCGCTCACTCTTCATGCGCTTACAAAGTGCACTTTGCTGCTGGTGGTTTCTGGAGACGGTATTAGGAATGATCATCATAGCCACTATCTAGAGATAAAATAGTGTTTATGTGTGACAGTTGTAAAGTTGACTTTAAGAGAGGTTAGGGCAACCTGTAACTGGAACCGTGCTAGAAAATAAAATACCGGTAGGTAAAGTGTGTGTGTGTGTGTGTGTGTGTGTGTGTGTGTGTGTGTGTGTGTGTGAGAGAGAGAGAGAGAGAGGAAAGTGAGAGAGAGAGAGATTAAGTTACCATTCCATAAGCTTTAACTTTCCTAGTACTCACTCATACTGAGTTGTCCTGGCTGAAGTGAATTTTTTTTTCTTCATCCTTGTAGTCTTTTGTATAGGGCGTTTAAAGTCACTGCGAGGAACATACTATAATCAGTTAACTCTAACTTGGTGTATATATGTCCTCTCTCCATCTTGAATGATTGAGTTATGGTAATAGATTTACGCAAAAATACGATGTTCGTCACGAAGTAGTGCTATGCAAAGGACGTAGAGTCACTGCGTTTTCTTCCTGCCACTGAGCTACGTGAAAAGCTGCAAAAGGAGGAATATCTGGGTCAAGTTAAGGTAAAAAAAAAAAAAAAAAAAAACACTGAAACTACCGTATCTCACACTAGCACCCCGCACAATGCCAGTCTTCACGGCACCACACCACACACTACCAAATAACACAGTCACACAATTGTACACACTGCCATTCCTCACACTATTCTACGCCACACACTGCCGCTCCACAAACTACAACATTTTACTATGCGCCATCATGACACCCCACTCACACACACTCACAACTCTCACTGCCTCAACTCTCAGTTACACAGCTCTCACTACCAGCCTACTATTATCTTACCATTACAGACAAACAAACGAACACTGCCACACAACAACTACATAAATCACACTTCCACACCACATGCAATCACATACACAACATGGCCCCACCGCACACGCCATCGTACAGACTTTCACCCAACACACTGCCACATCACACACTGCCACACACACACTGCCACACCAAACACGATTGCGCATCACATTTCCCCATCACACACTGCCACCGTCACATTTCACACACAACTCTCACTACAATATCACACACTATCACTCTTCACAATACCACACCTACCGTCTCGAACTGCATAGAGGCTTTTGTAACACCTATATGCTATTTTTCCTCCTGCTGAACAGATACCAGTTTTAGCCACTTTCACCTTCACTTTATTATCGGCAGTTTTATCCTTTTCAAGCTAGAGAATTTATAGATCGCCTTCAATAATCTGTTCAGTAATAAAAAAAATTATGTACTTCAAATAAAATCGTTTCATAATACCATGAAAAATAATATTCAACCAGATTAACATATTTCATCTCTCACTTCTTCAGATTCACACGCCAGAGGTACAGTCGTGAGCCGAAGTTCGTCGACAGTCCTCTCCCGGCATTGTGCTCTGCTTTCCATATTATTTTATCATTCTTCCCTAAACTTCAGAGAACCCTTCCAGTGTATCGTTTGTTTGTTGTGTCCGTCATAAGACTATCACAAAAATATTTCATGTAAAATCTCCCAATGCCATAGCCGGAAGAAAAACGTCGGCAAAAATTAATGATGAGTGTATACCATTTCATTGGGGGTGTGAACATCCTAGATGAATTTCATCTCCTTTAGTAGGATAATGGCTTTTCTAGTTCATTCTCGTTAACACCAGACGAATTTATTTGATTCTGGAAGGACCTCTTGCCCTGTGAAGGAATTTATTTGTCTGTCTGTCTATATATTGCCTGACATCGCAACCTGTTTGGGGTGGCCTTGACCAAAAACAGGATCTCCTGCCGTTTCTGTCCCTACTCAGTAACGATCCTTTTTTTTCCACGACACACCACCACCTTGCCTTTCAAATTCTGTACAGTAGGCACACCAGCAAAAATAGAAATAAGCTAATAAATGGTGACATGTATGATTTGTAAAACCTTACCAACACACTCTGCATCTTATGACTCGCTTTTAACTGGAGGTGATTTCAGACTTATTCGGCCCAAGATGCTAGTTTTATGCTTTGTAAAATGCAGTACCGGTAGTCTAATATTGGCAAGATTGAAAGGGAGAGGTGGTCGCCAAGGAGAGGACTGAGCAGGAAATCGTGAAGATTTATTCTGAATATGAATGTTAAAAATAAAACTTTTTATCTCGCCCGGGACGAAGTCCGGCGAGGTATTGTTGTTGGACGAGTTTGTTTCGATGTTTGTTGGCAATGTTACGGAAAAACGGATGAATGAAATTTCACGAAACCTACAGGATATATGGGCACTGGTTCCAAAGGGAAGTGATTGAATTGTGGAGGTAATGTCTTCAAGTATGAAAGGTGAAACACCAGGTCAAAGAGTTTCATAGGGCGAATTCTTGAATGTAAAGTTATTTGCGCCATTATCGTTGACTTTAATTACAAGTTTCACAGGGCAAGTTGAAACTGAAGTTAGTTGCGGCTTTGTTTACAAACACGAAATGGAAGAACCGAATCAGTTTTTAACAGCACTAAAATAACTGCTGTTGGGCGAGGTTTGTTATGCTCCGCACCGTTTTTTTTTTTTTTTTTTTTTTTTTTTTTTTTTTTTTTTTTAAAGACACGGAATGCGTAGACTGATGGCCAGAAACAGACATCATGGGTGCCATCAGGTATCTAAGTAGTGTGTTGAACACGGATGGGAGCTTAGTGGAATGAATGCATACTGTGCAGCAGGGAAGGAGCGTTGGAGATTTTAACTAACAAAAGTCTCTTCTCCTCCCATCCCTCCCTCATCGCTAGAGGAACAGATGTTTGACTGATATGAAATGGACACAGGTGCGTGTTATCCCCCACAGAAGGATGATAATATGCACCTCGATCCAATAGGTCACATTCAAGCTACTATAAAACCAAGAATGAAAGACGGGCAGTAGAGGCGAACGGATTATGCCATTTGATTGCATACTGAGGGCAGACAAAGAATTGGGAGGGAGGCCTCTACGGAATTTTTACATGACAATATTGTGATCCAGCTACTAATTAATAAAAAGACGTGAAACTCGGACTTCACTGGATGAGAAAAAAAATGGATGTGAGTTATGTAAATGAAGCATTAAGAGCTACGTGAAGAGACCGACAGGAAATTGAGGAAATTCAGGGGAACTGTGTGAACGTGCTGGGATGTGTTTGATGAACGAGTGAATGAAATCCAAGTGTGAGATAGCAAAGATCATATGGCAGTATGCTGAGATGTAAAGGTATAGTAATGAGTAGGGATGACACGGCAGAAGATATTTGGAAACTTAAGGGGAAATTTAGACTTGGTGAAGGATATGGAATGCTTGTAGAAACTGCATAATGAATGAATAATGAAGACTAGTACCAAGCCATAAATTGGCTCTATGGTACTAAAGCTGGCGCCTCTTACGACAAAACTGGTTTCTAGGAAAGAATTCTTTACCTTGCCCCAGGGGGAGAAAATGTTAGTTGGAGTACACTGAAATGGTCTGATCAGGTGGAAAGAATGGAGAAGGGGAGATTGGCTACAGAACGAAGAATGAGACTGCCTAGGAGAGTGTGAGTAAGATATAGAGAGTGGGGTATGACAAGGATGAATGGGAAGGATGTGGTGGTGATGCACGTCAATGAGGGTGGTGTGAGTTGGAGATATGGCAGTCTGATGAACGAGAACAGGATGATATGGAGGTGATTTATTGGTGGCCGTTCACTGCGCTATTAATGGGCTTGGCTATGGATGGATAAAATTTCTGCATCCCATGACGACACATCAACGCACTTGCCTCCTCTTCCTCGCTACTTATTGTGCTCTGTAACGTGGCACGCAAGTTAACGATCAATTAATGACCGTAAGAATTTGAAGTCTGGCATATACAGTACTTTCCTTTGCACAAGTTTAGGAAGATCCTACATCCTCTCATAGAGAATGGATTCACTTTATTCAAACGCTGTTCTGACCCATTTTCCCACAGTTACCAGTGTTAAGAGTTCAGAGTATGTACTTAGATGAAGCTGTTTTGCGAGAGACTTACTGGTAATCAGGTGAAGCTCCTAACTCTGGAAAGTTGAGGGGTGAGGCTGGGAATTTCGATGGCCTGGATGAATAGTGAATTCACTGGACACCCTAATGACAGTTTCGTCTCATTTTGCGGTTCTCTGTTCCTATTTTTTGACAACCCTCATGTAGCAATGGATGTGCGATGGACTGAAGATTGCCGATTGATAAAATGACGA
>NC_137023.1:8017242-8099742 GCF_032717465.1 Coenobita brevimanus | reverse complement strand
TGGGTGGGAGAGAGACTCAGGTTAGAAGTGATAAATAAACAATTCACGCTCTAACCTGTGTCTCTCCCACCCAACATATCCAAAGCACAAAATATGATATCCTATTGAAGGGGATAAGCAGCATGTCAAACTATTTTACCGCTGTATACTGAAGGGGTTCAAGAAAGGAACATTTAACCCCTCCAGTTCAGTAAATATCTCCTTTTCTGACTGAAAATGTCTGAAGGCATAAAGAATACACTTGACCCATTCTATCCAGTGACATCCGTTTTACCTTCTTCCTTTTTTTTTTTTTTTTTTTTTTTTTTTTTTTTTTTTTTTTTGCACATCTACTCGAATTGTTGACTGGAAGAATTATGGTGGTATGCCTAAACTAAAAGTGGGATGCAAACTCCCCATTACTGATGATACTTTCTGAATGTGTGTTTACCCTTACTGTATTATAGCTGACTGCTCTCTATAATGCTGGATGTAGGCGGACCATACCTAATAACCACAGGCGTTCCCTAAATGACAAAGTATTGTTATTTGCATTCCACTTTGCGATGAAAGGTTTAAGCATACAGCTCTTAGATGTAGAATTTATCATCCGCTTCACTACTATTGAACTGTCGTAAGTTTAATGAAGTCATATGGAGGGAGCTGGAACAAAACAGAGAAAAAAATTATGCCGTCGTACTGAAGGGGCTAGCATGGATCTTTACATTACATGCGATGCTGGAGAGGGACGCCTTCACCTGGTGGCACAATTATAAGAGGGTGGCTCAGTTGCCCGTTACATAAATGTTTGTTAAATCAGTTCCTATCCCCTGAAAGGAGCATGATGGGCTGCAGGACGAGGGGAACTTCAGCCTGCAGTCAACTGGGTTCTCATTTTCGATGATCCTGGGGCCACAACAACAACTGGGCTACATACTGGTGAGGGATAAATGGAAGATTAAACACTTCCTTCTAATGGTGTATTTCTAAATTATCCTTCCTCTAGACGATTTCATTAACTATAGGATGTACTTTTCGAACTAGAAAGGTTAGAAATCCTTCAGCAACCTCTTCTCTACCCAGGGCTCTCCCAAGCTGAATACAAGTGACACGTAGCAGCATAACTAACCAATAATGCCGTAATTACAGTGAAAACATTAGTAAGAGCTACGTGAAAAAATAAAGGTTCTGAGATACACGCATGTTGGAAGTGGACTGACAAGTGAGAGATATGTAGACAGAAAGACAGACAGGCTGGTACTCAAAAACAAATTGATACTAATAGATATATACGTATAGACGGATAGAAAGATAGAAGCAGATATATAGACAGAGGGCAGACAAAGACCGAGAGACACAGAACACAAATAAATATTCACAGATAGATAGATGAATAGACAGATAGACATAGATAGATAGACAGATAGAAAGATAGATAGATAGATAAGCATTAGGACGGACAGACAGAGATACAGACAAATAGACTGATGGATAGAGGAACAGATCGGTAGATGGATGGTCAGACAGTAGATAAACAAAATACAGGCTGATAGTGAAAATAAACATAAAGGTACAGACTGCTGACACAGACATTGTAGCAAGATAGATTGTATACAGATAGACAGACAGTAAAAATAAACAGACATCAATCAATCAATCAATCATTTCCTGTGGCACCCCACGGGATGCATAGGGCCTCAATGAACTCTCTCCACCAATATTTGTCTCATGCCATCTCCTTCAGGTCCCACCAACACTCCTCTCCTGCTTCTTTTTTCATTGTCCTCAACCAGGTTTCCCTCGGTCTACCTCTACCTCTTCTTCCTCTAGCAGTCCACTCTGGCACATCCTGTATTAAACTACCTTCTTTTCTGTATATGTGCCCCAGCCACTTCCAGCGAGACAGTCTCAAATATTCATTAACTGGTTCCACTCTCGTAATATCCCTTACTCTTGCATTTGTAACTCTGTCTTGCCACTTTACCGCAAGAATCTTTCTCAGTATTTTATTCTCAAATCCTAATACTTTCTGATCTGTTGTAATTGTACTGTACCATGACTCATGCCCGTAAATTAAAATTGGTCTAACCAAGGACTTGTAAATTTTCACTTTAGTATGTACCGAAAGCATATTATTATTCCAAACAGATTTCAACATTCCAACAGCTTGCCAAGCCTGTCTAATCCTCACCTCAATTTCACTGTTTAATGATCCATTAGATGATACAATCGTTCCCAGATATTTAAAGTTTTCTACATTCTTCACCACATTATTCCCAATTACACAATCGATTTGGTTCTCCACGTTCATATTAATAATTTCAGTCTCTCCACAATTTATTACCAATCCCACTTTTTCTCCTTCCTCCACCAGAAAATCAAGCACCCTCTGCATCTCGTAAATACTTCCGCAAATCAGTACAATATCATCAGCATAGTCCAAACCCATCAGCTTCTTATTTTTTTTCCAGTTAATTCCTACACCTGTTCTCCTTACAACCTTTTTCATAACATAATCCATAACCAAAACAAACAACAATGGTGAAAGAACTCCTCCTTGAATTACTCCTGACCTAACTTGAAATGGATCACTCAAAGAACCACCCACCATTACCTTACAAAAAGTACCTACATGCAGGCTTCTAATATATAATATTTTCAAACTTTTCTGGTATACCATAGAATCTCATAATTTTCAACATAGCTCCACGTCAAACACTATCAAACGCCTTTTCGAAATCCACAAAACACATACTAAGTGGCATTTTCATCTCATTAGCTTGTTGCATTAGATGCCTTACAATAAAAATCTGATCATTACAACCTCGACCCTTTCTAAATCCCGCTTGTTCTTCTCTTAAAATTTTATCAATTACTGGCTCTATTCTGTTCAACAAGATTTTGGAAAAGACTTTTGCAACTACAGATGTCAAAGTTATCCCCTCCAATTGCCACACACACTTAAATCTCCCTTTTTTGGTATTTTTATAATCACCCCATTTTTCCACTCTTCTGGAATTCCACCATTATCCCAAGCCACATTAAAAAGTTTCAAAAGCGCATTCATCAACTCGTCATTATCCACCTTAAGCATTTCAGGGAATATTCCATCCTCTCCTGGGGCCTTAAAATTCTTTAACTCCTTTATAGATTTTGCTTCCTCTTCCAAAGTTATATCCCCTGTTTCTATCTGCAAATCTCTCTCGGCTGGCAAAATGTCCTCTTCAGCTGGGATTGGTCTACTTAGAACAGATTCAAAGTGCTCTTTCCATCTTCCTTTTATATCCAAATCTTTAGTCATCAAATTACCATTTCTATCTCGTACAGGTATTTCCTTCCTTCTCTTTTCAGTCCTAGTTAACTCCTTTATGGCCTGATACGCTGCTCTTGTGCTCTGACCGTCATTTTTACTTAATTTAATTTCTGTCTCTGTCGCCTTTTCATCATATAGTCTCCTCTTATCACGTCTAACGAGTCTTTTTACTTCAGAATGTAAACTCCAGTACTTTGTTCTAAGTACTTGAACTACCTGGCCATCAACATGTTGTTCTTCACTTCTTAACTTAGCCTCTTTCCTTTTCTGAATTGCTTTCCATGTTTCATCTGACATCCACTTTTTCCTTCTCGCTTTTCCCTTTTTTCTTAATAGTAACCTTAGCACTCTCATGCAAAACCTCTTTTACCTCTCTCCACGTTTGATTAATATCATTGTCTTCAGATTCCATCAAAGTCTGCAGGACTAGAACCCCGTTCCTACATTCCCACCGAAACTTTTCCCTCGTGCTCTCATCACTTCTCAGCTCGTCCAAATCATAGTTATTACCTCCTGTACAATTACCATTAACGTTTCTCTTAAGTTTTATTTTAATCTTTGACACAACAAGTTGATGATCACTACCTATATCTGCCCCCCTCCTTAAGCAAACATCTTGCAAATAACTCCTATGCCTTCTGCTAATTGCAATGTGATTAATCTGGTTACAGTATTTACCACATCGTGAAATCCAAGTAGTCTTATGTATTTTTCTATGCTCAAAGATAGTTCCACCAATTATAAGGTCATTTGCCAAACAAAAGCTTCCAAGTCGCACCCCATTTTCGTTTCTTATACCAACACCCTCCTTACCCATACAATCTTCAAGGCCATCCCTACTACTGCCAACAATCGCATTAAAATCACCAATGCAAACTAACACATCATGTCTTGCCACTCTATTCACTACATCCTGCAGCTTCTCATAAAAGTCATCCTTCATTTCATCAGCAGCCTCATTTGTCGGAGCGTACCCTACAACCATACTGATATTACCATGGTCAGATTTTAAACGAGCATAAAGCAAGCGCTCATTAATTGCTTCAAACTCACATACTGCCTTACAAGCATCTCTACTCAGCAGTAAGCCTACTCCTTGGTAATGATTTCCATCACTCCTACCAGAAACCAACATAGTAATACCATCTTCCAAATTCATTTTATCAACTCCAAGCAACCTCGTTTCTGTAAGAGCACAAATATTCATCTTGTATTCTTTGAACACTGAAATAAGCTCTTCCATTTTACCAGCCTCATTGAGAGTTCGAACAGACATACGGAGGATAAAGACAAGAGATACCGGTAAGTTGAAAGTAGAAACAAACAGTTAACAGATAGGTAGTAGAGATACAAGACAGACAGAAATTAGGCATACAGTATTGTAGACTGACAGTGCAGATAGCCTACAATTACAGGCATTAGACAGAGAACCAGATGGACAGACAACAAACGTATACGGCAGATAGACAGTACAGACATACAGTACAGATATTAAATAGAAAAAGGATAAATGAAGTGACTGTGCAGTGACAAGAGGAAAATGCAGATAAACAGACATCAGAGACACTGTATAACTGGAGAAAGTATATGGACAGTAGATACCGACAGCTCTAGCAACGTAAGCCAGTTCTCGGCTACAACCCCGGTAGTCAGCCTATATGTCACTCATGGACATATTCCCACGTGGACCAATCTTGCCTCATGAGCCTGTCTTCCGTCTATAAACGTATCCCTTACCTGAACCTTTATTCCCCATAGACTTAATATCTTGGATGTATTTTCTTCCCACGTGGAGACATTCCTCACAATCCTATTTTCTCTCTGACTTACTGTACATCACCTATGGATCTATTTTTATATAACTAATCTATTTTCCCCCACGGGCACACTAGTACTCTACACATGAACCTATTTTACCCAGATACCTGTTCTACCATGGACTATATCTAATATACTATAGCAGTAGTCGTGTGTGTGTGTGTGTGTGTGTGTGTGTGTGTGTGTGTGTGTGTGTGTGTGTGTGTGTGTGTGTGTGTGTGTGTGTGTGTGTGTGTGTGTGTGTGTGTGTGTGTGTGTGTGTGTGTGTGTGTGTGTTTTGGGCAGCCGAAACTACACATTCAAATCGCACCAAAATTGGCACAAAAGTCGCAAAAAATTCGCTAATGTGAAAAAATTTGGTCCTATCACAATTGAAAAACATTTACTATATTTAATAAACAATCACATTTTGACCAAAAAACGCCTCTCCCGAGGCCCGGCATGGGATCTCCGTAACATTTTTTGTCCATAGCTATAACTATATTATAGCAGCGCAAGAGCCCTCCGCAGGAGCAAGTGCGAGGGGCCTGAAGGGCCCATGAGCATTTGTGTTCTACCTATGGGGAGAGACTGCCACCCGACAAGAGTCCGTTCTTTCCATGGTCCTACTTCTACATACTCCCACTTTTTTACCCACTGGACCTAATTGACTTCGTCGTTCCATTTCCGATGAACCTACTCAACGATGGTCCTGTTTCCCTTTGCAAGCCATATATATTATACCATAAGCCAAATTTTCCTCTGAGTATGATTTACCTATTTCCCCAAGGGAATATTTTCCCCACACTGACTGACTTACCTATTCCATGGACCTATTTTCCAATCATGTAAGTGTTTCACGTATTGACCTATGGACCTACTTCTCTCTTATGGGACTCTTACATATCCCCAAGGAACCTGTCTTCACCATTGGGATTAAGTATTTACTCGATTGAGGGACCTATTCCCGTACTTGGGATAAAGTACTTGTTCCCCAGTGAATTTATTTTTACCTTAAACCTGTTATCCCCCATCCACCCAGTCTCAGCAGCAGCAGTATGGCTCAGTAATTTCACATAAACGTACACACACTCAAAAAAGTACAGTTACAGGGAGGTCCGGTGAGTTTCGTAGCGAAGAATCCAGCTGTCTCGGTAGGGTTGGAGGAAGGCCGTTATCAAACGTTTCATTCGTAGTGTCAGTTTGTATCGTGCAGTAGGTGTAACGATACTTTTTTGAGTGTGTGTACATGCACAACCACGCGTGCGCACACACACGGGAGCGCGAGCGGGCACACACACACGGGAGTGCGAGCGGGCACACACACACACACACACACACACACACACACACACACACACACACACACACACACATACATACAAACACACACACACACTCACACACAAAGAAGCAAAGAAACACAAACGCACAGAAAGAGAGAGAGAGAGAGAGAGAGAGAGAGAGAGAGAGAGAGAGAGAGAGAGAGAGAGCAACTTTAACACTGGAGCCAGACACCAGACAACGGCGGCCAGCCAGAGTGCAACCATAGGGTAGATATACACACAGTAAAGATGATACAGCGGTCAGACATACAGAACTGACTGATGGAGCAGATTATATAGATAGAGACACACAGACGATAGATTCAGTGAACAGACAGAAACCATAGGACGAACAGCAGATACACAAACAGAACAGAAAAAGACAACAGACAGACAATACATAGACAGCAGGTGGCACACGGTATAGACACGCAGTTAGGCAGGCGAAGAGACGTAACACAGAGACGTAACTTTTTGAATCCGTTGACGTATTTCTTAGCGTATTCTTTCTACTTCCAGACTCTATTATTTAACTCAACAAGGATCTCTACTGATGAAGGAAATAATCTTGGCTATATCGAATACCCTCAGTTCGGATAATTTCTTCTTAACAAAACTAAAATCGTCTGAGGGTACTAAGAATATATATATTACTCCATTGGATTCAAGGGTAAAGCAGATAGACAGACAATACACAGATAGATATGCAACAGAATGAACAATGAACGGACAGGCTAACTTCACACGACAATTAACAATCTGCAGAAAAAAAAAATGCAAAAATAAAGTTGAAAACGAACTCAGACTTTTACCTAAATCTTGGAAGCAGGAGGAGAACTTGATAAAAAGTTGTGCTTGTGCGATTAAGGGATAAGAGAGGAGGGGAGGCAAGACTGGATGAGAGGGAAGGAATAACAGCAGATTTTAAACCATTAAGCTTTTCTTGTTGTTGTTGTTGTTGTTGTTGCAGCAGGGTCATTTAACGTGAACCCGGTGGACTGCTGGCTGTGGCGGCCGTTGTTCCTTATTTCACCATCCTCATTTCGAGAGAGTGAATCAGACTTGGGAGACATTTGTATCACAAGGCAGCGTAGCTACCCATTTATATGGATACCGCGGGAAGGCGTCCCTCACCAGTACCAATCCTTTCGCTGGGGTAGGATCTCAGGAGCTAAATAAAATCACCTGGCATTAGCCTGAATATACCACACGGTTCTTAATTGCGAAATAAAAGGTTCATAAAGGTAATTTTTACCCTTTTGTCTGATCTAGATTTCCTTGACCTGATTATAATCGTCTAACTTTAGCTAAAACACAGAATACTTACAAAGGGAAAGATGAAAAATGAAGACTGGTAATGGAAGACGAGTTAGGTGGTTGAGTGAGAAACAAGAGCAGAGAACGGTGAAAGAGACTGAAGGTAAGATTATAATTTCTAGCTTCCTGACAATGTTTTTACGGTATAGTTATTTTCTGTGTCTGTACCTCATGTACGATATATATATATATATATATATATATATATATATATATATATATATATATATATATATATGTGTGTGTGTGTGTGTGCATAAAATTCTGGTGTAAACTATTTTAACAATTATCATCTACACCGATTATGATACAATCGAGCTAGCGAGCCTGCACACTCACATGCACACATGTAAACACGTTCGCGCCCATGAGCACAAACACACACACACACACATTGGTCTCTCTCTCTCTCTCTCTCTCTCTCTCTCTCTCTCTCTCCATGTAACTGTCTCTGGCCACCGCGGCTCTGGTAATCCAATAACTTCACTCGTCCAGAAAATAAACTTACAAACTGGAAATCTCGTAATCTGTTTCTATAGACATTTAATCAGCCTTTGCCTCTTTAACGACAACTTCTTCCATCACTGACACTGCAGCTCATTAAGCCTCCCGCAGGACGCGCAGTCTTTGTAATTTTTTAAATTCATATTTGAGACTCTGCAGACTAATTAATTCCATCGCAATCATTGCTCCCGATGAACTCCAAGACGAAAATTTGCTTAAAAATATTTTTTAAAATAATCTTTGTTTCATACTGTCTACTACAGAAGGTAATCCTTAAGGAGACATTGGAGCATCTCTTAAAAAAAAAAAAAAAAAAAAAGTTTACCTACCTTTGAACTGATTCAGTGACTTTATAAAGGAGTACAGAAGCGCGTTTTCGAGTATGAAGAGGATGCATCAATAATCAATGAAAATATGATTATATAAGGGATAGTTAAGGCTTGGTTATATTAGCATGAAACTGGTTAGGTCAACAGAAAATAAGTTAGGTTTAGTTAGAATAAATAAGGTTGGGTTAAGATGCGAAAATTTAGGTTAGGTTTGGGTAAACAGACACCGATATGGGAAATTTTGTTCAATAATGGCGTTCTAAGATGGAGGTCATCTGTCATCGCGCACCACAAGATGGCGTCCGTTTGTATTTATAAAAAAAAAAAAAAAAAAAAAAAAAAAAAAAAAAAAACTTTCTTAAACGCTTTTCTCCACTTAGAATAAATAAAAAACCATTGAAACTTTAAAATGCAATCAGATAATACTTAAAGAATCTCATGAATAACTTAGTTAAGAAAGAAAAAAAAAGATGACAACTGCAAAATAGGTTGGTCCTGTCTCCTTAAGGATTACCCAATAAAATAATCTCGTATATCATCATCATGAAACAAAGACAGTGCAGAACTAAGGCACCCTCACCTACTGTACCCTTATCGCAACATCCGTCAGCCCCATTAAATTGTGGATTTCATGTTAGTGGTCCCCAAAGTCACCTAAGTCTTGGTTTGCCCAATTCCATTATACATCCTAATAGCATGACTAACATCGACATTCATTTTTGCTAAGGTTTGATTACACCATAGCCATGTGAAAGTACGACAACGTAAATATATACTGAAAATTGCAAAAGTGAAATAACCTACGTGACTGAGGACTCTCCTTAGTTGAGGAAAGTCATCTGGTAGTAGCCACAGTGAAATTAAAAGTATGTCTTGGGACAGGGGATAGTAAGATCAATGATGATCTCTCAATATGCAACATAACTCCTGCGATGGTTCACATGTTTCTTCCACCATGCACTCCAATATACAGGACTAATAGTTCTTAACCTGTACAACAAGAGGTGATAATCATGAATTAAGCAGGAAAGCAACAACGTTTGCCATTCAGATATTTGGCTGGACTTATCGGTGATGTCTTATCCTGTGGAGTAACAGATTACCTAATGGGTAAATTTCCTTAACCTCGTGAGTACATTTTTAAAAATTTTCGTTAGGGCCATTTCCAAATTATTATATCGAGCTAAGAGGAAACTTTCTGACTTTGAGGGATTAAATACAGCCTTGATTAGCCCCTTCACTATTAGAAATCACTCCTAACGTGAATAAAAATCCTCCAGTAGTTGAGTTAATAAGCTGGAAAGTGCAACCGTACTGAAAAGGTTACGATAATAAAAGTGTCAGAAAGCAGCTCTTCCTCTTTAGTTTACATCAGTTCACTAGAACTAAAGGAATGATAATGACACTATCAACTTCCAGACGCAGATTATGACCAAACATTGCACTGCCTGAATTGCTCCCTGTGTCTCTGATGAACTACCGTATATATACCTAGAGCAAATTTTTAAACTGTGCTAGAAAACTTTGGCAAGAGAAATGAAAGGATCTCTTATCTGAACAGAACTTACGAATGGTGTTGGAAAAGGTTCTGCGCAGTAGGGAACGGGAGCTGTGGAAGTGTGAGGCTTGTCTTTGAGGCATGTGTGAGGTGGCAGTGTGGTAGCGTGTGGCATGTAAACATAATATGCGGGAGTGTGAGGCTTGATTCAGTAGACGCGTGGCACTGTGGTAGTGTTTGGTATGTTAGTTTGAGGAGTGGCAGTGAGAAGTTTAACTGTCAGACATGTAGTAGTGTGTACAGTGTAATTAAATGATATTAGGTGTTTGGAAGTTTCCCTACCCGACGAGAATATGGGCTATTGTGTCCTTGCATCTCGAAATTGGAGGATAAAATATTTGGCTTTCGTTAATTTAAATTCCTTAGGAAGGGATAAGTTTGCAGGCTCCAATGTTTTGTTTTTATATTTTCTTACCTAACAACAGGTACAGCAACAACACTGTGTATTAAAATAACATTGTTTTTTTATATTTAATGATGCAAAGATTTATAACAACAGCGTCTCCATTACAACTTACCCTCCTGATAATTCTCTGTGGCAAACTTTTCAAATATATTCATGGAATGATTTCAGGGGCTTTAGTGTGTGTGTGTGTGTGTGTGTGTGTGTGTGTGTGTGTGTGTGTGTGTGTGTGTGTGTGTGTGTGTGTGTGTGTGTGTGTGTGTGTGTGTGTGTGTGTGTGTGTGTGTGTTTCAGTTCCTATATCCTACCTACATCATCCGTAATAGCAGGAAATTGGGTGTCAATGTTTGTGGCGTGGGTATTGATGATGATGATGATGATTGTCTCAGGTATAAACACAGTGGTCTGGGGATGGAAAAATAAAATGAATATGTCATCAGTATGAACTGATTAACTCTTCGGTATGACTTTTTCTTTTCGTCTTATTTTTTGGCCACCACAAAGCTCTTCTATTCGTCTTAGAAGAGCCCCTAGTGGTGCATTATCTTACTGAATGTTTTATGTACATTTTCCAGTTCTCTTTCCATCTCTTATAAGCTGACTAATACTGTATGAAGTTTGAAGAATATATGAAAGTTCGTCACGTACTGAACGATTGACGTCTAGCTACCAGTAAGTTATCATACATGAACTTCTATTCTCAAACGCAGGGTGAGTAGTTATGAAATTATATGTTACTGTAACCATTTGTAACCCCCCAACGTCTTCCTTTAGTTTATTCCTACTATTTTCCAATGAATTTACTCAGAGCAGAATCCACTTCCCTTAGTATAGGGGTTAACAGAGACTTTGTACCCTTTCGCTGTCAGGTTTCGCTTGATATTTGATTAAAATCGTCTGCCTGTTGCTGGATTAATATGGAAAATTAGTTATCATGGTGGCAGGGTTGAGAGAGAGAGAGAGAGAGAGAGAGAGAGAGAGAGAGAGAGAGAGAGAGAGAGAGAGAGAGAGAGAATCTAGTACCACTGAAACCCTGCATGGCTCTGAACACACACATTCACACGCATATACGCAAACGCACGCACGCACATTTTTTTTTTTTTTCTTTTTTGTGGAAGAAGGAGCCTAAGGCCGCGAGCCCGCAAAATTGTCCCTTCCGAGAGAAAAACAAAATACAAGAGAGAGCCAAATTTAAGATCCGATCATTTCGAGATGCTTGGACACACTGCATTTGAAAGACTGGAGATCATAGGAAGCTGGAAATACAGACAGAGGGAGACAGTTCCAGAGCTGTCCTGTTGCATACATGAAGGACTGGGAGTAACGGTTAACTCTTGCATTAGAGAGTTGGACAGAAAAGGGATGAGAGTTTGCTGCTAGACGGGTGCTACGCGTCCGCCGTAGAGGTGGAAGAATGCATGCAGACACTTCAGAGGAGCAGTGATCATTGAAGTAGCGACAGAAAAGAGATAAAGATGCAACAGTGCGGCGAAGAGACAGAGGTTGAAGGGAGTCAGTAAGAGGAGGAGAGTTAATGAGAAGAAAAGTCTTAGACTCCACCCTATTGAGAAGAGCTGTATGTGGGGAGCCTCCCCACACATGAGAGTTGTACTCCACACAGGGGCGGATAAAACCCCTGTATAGAGTCAACAATTGTGCAGGGGTAAAGAAGGAACGGAGTCGGCTTAGCACACCTAATCTCTTGGAAGCAGATTTTCCAAGAGATGTAATGTGATCTTTCCAAGATAAGTCCCGAGTAAATGAAACCCCAAGCATGTTCAAGGATGATGCAGGATTAAGCTGAATATTATTAAACATTAGTGGGTATACCTGTGGAAGATTTTGTCAGGTTAATAGATGTAAAAACTGAGTTTTTGATGCATTAAAAACAACCAGACTATTTTTACCCCAGTCAGAGATATGAGCCAAGTCAGACATTAGGTGTCTCATCCCTTGTTTGCTGAAGTAACTGCTGAGATGGACGTTGCGGGAACCGAATGGAAAGGTGAAGGGTGGAGTCATCAGCGTATGAGTGGATAGGGTTAGATGTACAGCTTAGAAGGTCACTGATGAATAAAAGGAAGAGAGTTGGAGATAGGATAGAGCCCTGAGGAACACCACTGTTAATAGATCTAGGAGAAGAACGATGGCTGTCTACAACAGTGGCTATAGTACGACCAGAAAGTACACAGAAAGTACACAGAAAGTCCCTCTAGTCTCCTTACGTCACCTCTCTCTTCTTCCTTCCTCCTCTCACTTCTCTCCAATTCATCCTTCTCTCTCCTTCCCTCCTCTCTTCTGCCTTAATGCTTCTATCACAGGTTTTCTCATCTCATCCATCCTCTTCTCCTCGCCTTACTTCCGCCATCTTTATTTTCCATCTTCTCTCTTTTGTTTTCTTCTCCTCTTCACCTCAATTATTCTATATTCTACTTTCCTTCTCTCGTACACTCCTGTCAAGTCTTCATTTCCTCCTTTCCTCTCCTCTCTTCATTTTCTTTTCCTTAACTTCATTTATTACTGACATTCATATATCCCTCCATTTTCCTTTAATGTGCTAAGACACTTTTAATAGCGCTTATTTTCTCTTCCCTTATTTCTCCTCGTCTTTCTCTTTTTCTCATTCCCCTTTCTGTCCCTCCTCCTTCCCTCTTTCCTCCCTCCATATTCCTTCTCCCTCCCTCCCTCTCATTTTCTCTCCAACGGACTGCTCCCTAATACACTCACGTCCTTCCCTCTTCTTCTGTTCGATCTCTCTCTTGTCTATATCCTACCTTCTCCTTTCCTTTCTTTCATCTCTTTCTCTCTTCTTCTCCCCCTCTTCCTTCTTTTCCTCTCTTCTTTCCTCAACGTCTCTCTCTCTCTCTCTCTCTCTCTCTCTCTCTGTCTCTATCTCTCTCTCTCTCCTTTAGCTTCACATATTTGTCATTCCTTTTTTCTCTCTCATTCAACTTCCTCCTCGTCCCTCCTTTATTGCCAGCCTTCACCTTCCTCCTCTTTCCCTGACTGCATTCCTACCTTCCTCTCTCCCTCCCCCCTTCCCTCCCTCCCTCCAGTCATTATCCCTTCCTGCCTCGTCTCTTCTTTATCTTATTCTCTTTCGCATTTCTTTGCATCTTCATCAATTGGGTTTTCATTTATTACTTTCTGTGGACTTACATATTTCAATACGCACACTACTGTTTATCTCTCTTGGTCTTTTATTTACTCCAGTTTCTCTGATCGTCTGTCTAATCTTTTTATTTTTTCCTATCACTCACTGTACTTCTGTCCTTTTTCTCTTCTTCAGCTGTCTCTGTTACCTTATATGATCAAATTTCTCTCCACGTTTGTCTGTCGTTTTCCCGCTTATCACTCTCTGTACTTCCACCTCTTTCTCTTCCTAATCTTCCTATATTCCTTTATCTCTTCACCTTTTTCTCTACATCTGACTCACCCACTAAGGACTTTTTCACATTTCTATGGCCTCACCACCTCTTCAGCTCGAATGTCTCTACTGTTTCACTTAAGGGAAGCCTCTGGTACTGAAGAGGGTACACACAACTGCTGTTTATTTTAGCAGTTGACGTTCTCTACTTAATTATATTCTTGTTACCTCCTTACGATTTTACTTAGCTTAGCAGGGACCACCTCGTATTAAAGCTCTTTAAAAACAGTCGACTTTAACCCTTAAGTCGACAGCCTTTTTTCAACCTTCTCAGATTCGTGACAACTCTTGAATCATTCTCCTGTTAACACCAATATTTTCATTAAGCTGAGAGTCATTCATGTGAGCCACAGTTAGGGTCAAATTCTCGTTGGATGAGGAAGCTCCATAATACATTTTCCTAACCAGTATATTTCTGCATGTGTCTTTTTTATTAATAGGCTTCGTCTTATTTATGCAATCCATATCGATATTACAAAGGAGTAAATATGATGCAAGAAAAGAGTGAGGTGTAACATGCAAAATAAAATGCAAAGGAAGAGGTGTGAATTACCTTCCTCACCCTACGATAATACGGGCCTTAGTTAATATAATCCCCATTAAACCTATCATCGTCAAAACAACTCTAATCGCTTAAAGTCTGACGATTTCCCTCAGCTGAGAGGGAATCCAAGGAGCCAGAGAGAATTTATATGATTCCCGTTACTCCCAAGACGATTAAATACGGCTTATGGAAAACCTCCTTTCATTGATACTCCATCGTTAATACTCCTACTGTAGCACTTCACGAATACCCTCTCACTGATATTTCTTCACCATTCCTCCTTAATTCTTACATCTTCGTTAACATTCTCACGCTTCCTTACTAACAGTAATAAAAAGCCTGAAATAACAGAGCTTTTTTTTTTTTTTTTTTATGTATCCGACTCTGGGCATAGGCTTCATAGCCTGCTCCCAAGGCCCAGTAGTCCTCCTACATTCCATACACCTCTGCATGTCACCACTTCGACGCTAACACCCACCGTCCATATTGAATACATGCTAGGGCTGTCTCATATAGGACTGGTGTATTGGTATTAGCGGGGGTATTTTTACATGTCGGCGGGTCTTGTGGTACATCAGTAAAGTATAATTTAATGAAATTCAAATCCTTAAACTGTTCCCTGACCCAGCAGGGATTTGAACCTGGGTCCGTTAGGACTGCAGGCCACCTCTCTACCGACTGAGTCACAGCCTCCCTTGATTTTGAGAGATACTATTCCCTAATACTTATTTCATTACTAATTATTCACTAACACTTTAGCACCAATACTCTGTGACTGATATTCCAACACTAACACCCTCTCACCAATACTCGTTTTAATAATCCTTCACTAATACACCTAATGTCTTAATCGTCCCCCCTGCACGAACGACAGGTTCTGGGAAGGTCAGAGGGAACCATTACCACGTCTAACCCCCTCCACCTCTAACTGATTTTTCTTTCATTTAATATTTGTTGTTTTTTGCATTACACCGACAAACGATTTCATTCAGTTTAGGGAACGCTCTTTGGCTATTATACCCCTTTCTTGTGAGAGATATTTTTCTATGTTGAAAATGGCCTGTAGTAGACTGATTGAGAGAGAGAGAGAGAGATCATTGTGGTGAATGAGTAAATGACGTCCTCCCCTTGACATATCATTGAGGGGTCGATGCAACCGATTTCCTTTATGGGGGAGATTTTCAAGGGTTGTTGTTTTCTCAGTCCCATCATCCCCCTCCCTTTTTCACTGCCTTTTATACAAGATCAAAAAAGTATCGGTGTATACTCGTATATCACCAGAAGATCGACCTGAGCCTTGCGACTACCATCCAGTAAGCGGAAGGTGGTATGTATACTTAGTTCCCTTAAAGCAAAATCCCACACTCAGCAGCCTGACCAGTAATGGCTTAATTCTTTCGCATGCATTTTTGTTTATTTTGTCCCAACTCTTGGCCCGGATTTTCGTCTTTTTGCGGCTAATTTCACATAGCTCAATAGCAGAACAAGACAATACTTCAGTTATACATGCTTTCCGTGGGGTTCTTCATGAATAGCATCACATTCTTGTGCTTTAATCCATCGCTACAACTGAGCACTGAAGACGGAGTGATGCCAATTTTAGGCCATGTTATAGTAAAAAGGGCATAGCTGTCTTAGGTAAACTCAGCAACACAGGCCAACAGCAGCAGGAGTACATGAAAAAAGACATCACCGTATTAAAGGAGATAAGATTTATTTATGTCTTACAACTGCTAATAATGTGGCGGTTCTTAGCTTCGTATTCTGTGTCTTTGGGAGGTTTCCTAACACCTCTTCAATAGCGACTTGTTTTGCATATTACACCTCAGTACCCTCTTGTGTATTATTGATGAGAGCAATGCCGATACTGAGAAGATGATAATAACATACAGAGAATGTTAAGGTGTAATAAGCAAAACAAATCGCAAAGGAGAAGGTGCTACGAAGCTTACGATGCATCTTAAATTCCATATTATAGCCCAGACTTTTACCGTGCAATTGGGCCGTGATCTCCCTGACATTCCAGAAATACCACTTCCTCTACATATTTATTCCAGTTATTATGTTCGTGTACGATAGTGATGCAAAATATGTCAGCATTAAAAACAGTAAGCAACATTCAACAAAAAATTAGAGTGTAATATGCAAAATAAATTACAAAGGCAGATGTGCTACGAAGTCACCTACGCCAACGAGAATACGACCCATTGTAGGTGAGTCCCTGGCCTGATGGTGGTGAGTGAGGTGGGCTTCACATCTCATAACACCAACACTCTCACAACAGCGACTGAACAATGCACCCAGATACTGCCTGTACTTCCACTAGAACTCACGGGCAAGCTGTGTGTCCTCCCTGTACTGTTCACACACACACACACACACACACACACACACACACACACACACACTACATGGTGGTATTATAAAGATTTTTTTTATTTTCACCACAAAAAGTATAACCTATACTTTCGGCAGCACCGTATATATAAAAAGTTCCAAAATTGGATCTAACCGAAATTGCTCCACGTTCCTCATATCAGGAAATACTGGATACTTACATGATCAGTCTAATGCAGTGATACTTTCCTCATAAGGGCGCACTTATAGGGAAGGGCTTAAAGCATCCCATCACATCTAATCGTCTCTTACACACTTACGCAAATGATATCTATGTTTCATTTAACTCTTGCTACAACCAGATAATTTACTTAGTTTTAGAAGACTTTTGGCTCTACATGTCTTAGATACAGCCATTTTTCAACTCCTGAACTACAAGACCTCTCTGCAGAGCTAAATACAATCATGGCAATAATAAAACCGGTCACCAGACTAAATGGGTTACGCTCAACATAATCGCCTAGAAATTGCAAGAAAAAAATCATCATATTAGAGGAGTTAAAGGAAATGTTTTGTAATATTTCAGAACACTTGATCCAGTGTTTCAGAATGGAAAACACGACAAAAGTGACAAGGCTTTTTTGCCAACTGTGTTTCCTCCCCTTTTTCTCCTTTCCAATCCACCCACGTTCTTCCACCCCCTCCCCTTCATTAACTACTCTCTCTCTCTCTCTCTCTCTCTCTCTCTTTATTTGTCTGCCTGTCTGTCTGTCTGTCTCTCATGCACTCATCTACCCCCAGGCATTCCCCTCACTCCCTTCATAATCATTTCATCCCTCCCCCTCCCTCTCCCCTCACGCAATCATCTCAACTTTCCCCACCCTTTCACCCTCCCCTAACTCTGTGTGTGTGTGTGTGTGTGTGTGTGTGTGTGTGTGTGTGTGTGTGTGTGTGTGTGTGTTTCTTTTCATATGACCAACTGTGGGCATAGGCTTCACAGCCTACTTCCAAGGGCCAGTAGTCCTCTACATACCATACACCTCTACATGTCACCACTTCGGCGCTAACACCCACCGTCCACATTGAATACATGCTAGGGCTGTCTCATAGAGGACTGGTGTATTGGTATTAGCGGGGGTATTTTTACGACATGTCGGCGGGTCTTCTGGTAGATCAGCAAAACCTGATTTAATGAAATTCAAATCCTTAACTGTTCCCTGCCCCAGAGGGGATTTGAACCTGGGTCCTGTGGGACTACAGGCCACCTCTCTACCGTGTGTGTGTGTGTGTGTGTGTGTGTGTGTGTGTGTGTAGTACCCACCTGCTTTCTATCGCCAGTACTCTAGTCACTGTTCTTTTCAATTCTACTTACATTCCTCCACCTCTACGGCGCGGCACGCAGCACCCGACTAGCAACACATTTTCTATACAACTCTCCAAAGCAATAATTAACTGTTATCCTCAATCCATTTTATACGTAACTTATCAAATGGGAAATTGGAGTCAATAGTGTCTTTTTCATTACGTACGGCCTCATGTCTTTTAAACCGACTCATATTGGCCAGCTTTCTAGTTGGGTAGGTTAATGATTTATTTATGAATATGGCTGGTTAGCATCCCATTACAAGTTGTCAATGAAGAGAATGGCAGTATTATAGGGATTTATGTAACACAGAGAAGGACAGTAATGTGTAATAAGCTGACTAAGTCGGTTAGGCAGAGGTGTTAGGGAGCTTCCTTAACTTAAGAGAATACGAACCATTGTGTCCTTGCATCTCGAAATTTGTATTTCCTTAACTTAGTTTTCTTAGGAAGGGATAAGTTTGCAGGATCTCAGGTTTTGTTTTTATATTTTTCACGTAACAACAGGTACAGCAAGAACACTGCGTAGCAAAATAACATTGTTTTTAATATTAATGATGCAAACCTTCAGAACAAAAGCGCCTCCATTACAACTTACCCTCCTGATAATTCTCTGTGGCAAACTTTTCAAATATATTCATGGAAGGATTTCAGGGGCTCTAGAGTGTGCATGTGCCTGTGTGTGTGTGTGTGTGTGTGTGTGTGTGTGTGTGTGTGTGTGTGTGTGTGTGTGTGTGTGTGTGTGTGTTCAGCGTTTCAGTTCCTAAACCCTACCTGCATTATCTATAATAGTGGGAAATACCTGTAAGGTGACAGTGATAGTGGTGTGGGTGTTGATGATTATGATGGTGATGGTCTCAAGTAACACAGCCCTTTGGAAACAGGAAATATAAAATGAACACGTCATCAGCATGAACTAATGAACTCTTCGCTATGATTTTTTTTTTTTTTTTTTTGCCTCCGTCAAGTTATTCTATTCGTCTTAGAAGAACCCCTAGAGATGAAATATCGTCCTGAATGTTTTATGTACGTTTTCCAGCTCTCTTTCAGTCTCTTTTAAGCTGACTAATATTGTATGAAATTTGAAGAATAATATATGAAAGTTCGTCATGTACTGAACTATTGCCGTCTATCTAATTTATAATAGATGTGCTTACATTCTCAAACACAGGGCGCCTAGTTCTAGAATAATATGCTATTTTAACCTTTTGTAACCCTCCGACGTCTTCCTTTAGTTTATTCCTACTATTTTCGAATGAAGTTCCTCAGAGTAGAATTCACTTCCCTTACTATTGGTGTTAACAGAGACTTTGTAGCCTTTTCGCTAGAGGGAGAGAGAGCGAGAATGTAATACAACTGAAACCCTGCATGGCTCTAAACACACACACACACATACACACACACACACACACACACACACACACACACACACACACACAGTCCCTTTTGTCTCATTACCTCACCTTTCTCTCTTCTTCCTCACTCCTCTCACCTCTTTCCCTCCTTCCTCCCTCTCTCTCCTTCTCTCCCCTCCTCCCCTTTTATGCTTCCATCGCAGGTCATCCCATCTCATCCATCCTCTTCTCCTCTCCTTAGCTCCCCCATCTTTATTTTCCCTCTTCTCTTTTTCTCCTCATCTTCACCCTTATTGTTCTATCTTCTATTTTACTTCTCTTGTACACTCCTGTCAAGTCTTCCTTTCATCCGTTCCTCTCCTCTTTTCCTCCTCTTTTCTTTACTCTACTTCATCTATTACTAACATTCATATATCCTTCCATTTTCCTTTGATGTACTTTCTCTGCCCTTATTCCTCCCCTTCTTTCTATTTTTCTCCTTCCCCTTTCTGTACCCCCTCCTGCCCTCTTTCCTCCCTCCATGTTCCTTCTCCCTCCCCTTCCTCCCTCCCTACCTCTCATTATCTCTCCAACGGATTGCTCCCTAATACACTCACCTCCTTCCCTCTTCCCCTGTTCGCTCTCTCAACTATCCTTCCTTTTGCCTCTATCCTTCCTTCTCCTTTCCTTTCTTTCAGTTCGTTCTCTCCCTCCCTTTCCCCCTCTTCCTTCTTCCGCCCTCTTCTTTCCTTAACGTCTCTCTCTCTCTCTCTCTCTCTCTTATTCTTCTTCCCTCCTCGTCCCTCCTTTATTGCCAGCCTTCACCTTCCTCCTCTTTTCCTGACTGCATTCCTACCTTCCTCGCTCCCCTACCTCCTTACCTCCCCTCCTTCCTTCCCTCCTTCCCTCCAATCATTATGCCTTCTTGCCTCTTCTCTTCTTTATCTTATCCTCTTTCATATTTCTTTGCATCTTCACTTATCGGACCTTCATTTATCACTCTCTGTGGACTCATGTTTCAATATGCACACTTCCCCTATTTATTTCTCTTGGTCTTTTATCTACTCCCGTTTTTCTGCACGTCTGTCTCATTTTTTTTTCTATCTCTCATTGTACCTCTCTCCTTTCTCTCTTCTTTAGCTGTCTCTGTTACCTTATATGAACAAATTTCTCTCCACGTTTGTCTATCGTTTTCCCGCCTATCACACTCTGTACTTCCACCTTTCTCTTCTTTATCTTCCTATATTCCTTTACCTCTTCACCTTTCTCTCTACATCTGACTCACCCACTAAGGATTTTTTCGCATTTCTATGCTTCACTACCTCTTCAGCTCTAATGTCTCTATGTTTTGTCGTCCTAGGAAGCTACTGTTTCACTTAAGGGAGGCCTCTCGTACTGAAAAGGTTAGAGACAACTGCTGTTTATTTTAGCAGTTGATGTTCTCTACTTACTTATATTCTTGCTACCGCCTTACTATTGTGTTTAGCTTAGACGGGACCACCTCGTATTAAAGCGCGTTAAAAACAGTCGTCTTTAGCCCTTCAGTAGATAGCCTCTTCGTAAGCCTCCCATATTCGGGACAACTCTTGTGTTATTCTCCTGTTAACACCAATATTTTCATTACGCTGAGAGTCATTCATGTGAGCCACTGTTAGGGTCATGTAAACGCTGGATGAGGAAGCTCCATAAAACATTTTCCTAACCAGTATATTTCTGCATATGCCATTTTATGAACAGGCTTTATTTTATTAATGCAATCCATGTCGATAATACAAAGGAGTAATTATGATACAAGAGAAGGGTAACGTATAACATGCAAAATAAATTGCTCAAGAGGTGTGAGTAAGCTTCCTCACCCTACGATAATTCGGGTCTAGTTAATATAATCCCCATTAACCCTCTCATCGTCAAAACAACTCTATTCACTTAAGGTCAGACGATTTCACTCAGGTGAGAGTAAATCCAAGGAGCCTGAAGGAATTAATTTCATTCTTGTTACTCGCAAGACGATTACATTCTTCCTAAGGCAAACCTCGGGAGACGAAAAGTTTAATACCCTTTCACTGATACTCCACCGTTAATAGTACTACTCCAGCACTTCACTAATACCCTTTCTGTGATATTTCTTCAATATTCCTCCTTAGTTATTACTTCTTCATTAATACCCTCAGGCTTCCTTACTCACTAAAGCGTAATAAAAAAGCCTGGAATAATAGTGCTGTCGTGATTATGAGAGAGATACTACTCCCTAATAGTTTTTCATTACTAATTATTCACTAATACTTTAGCACCAATACTCTGTGACTAATATTCCAACACTAACACCTCCTCAGTAATACCCTACTATTAATACTCCTTCACTAATACACCTAATGTCATAATCTCTCCCCTGCACCAACAACAGGTTCTGGGAAGGTCAGAGGGAACCATTACCACGTCTGACCTCTTCCACTTCTAATTGATTTTTTCATTCAATTACCGTATTATTATTATTATTATAATTATTATTACATTACACCATCAAACGATTTCATTCAGTTTATCGGACGATCTTTGGTTATTATACCCATTTCTTATGAAAGACGTTTTCCTAAGCTGAAAATGTCTGGTAGTACGCTGATTGCGAGAGAGAGAGAGAGAGAGAGAGAGAGAGAGAGAGAGAGAGAGAGAGAGAATCATCGCGTTTAATGAGTACATGACTCCTTCCCCTTGGTATATCACTGAGGGGTAGACGAAAAAAAATTCCTTTACGGAGGGAGATACTTATAATTAATGTGGCAGTCTCAGCCTCACTATCCTCCTCCCTTTTTTGCTGAATTTTATACATGATCAAAAAAGTATCGGTGCATAGCTCACCAAAAGATTGATCTACGAGCTTTGCGACTAGAAGTCAATAAGCGGAGGGCTGTATACTTAGTTCCCTTAAGGAAAAGTCCCACATTCAGGAAGCCTGACCAGTAATGGCTTAATTCTTTCACATGCATCATTTCTTTGCCTCAACTCTCGGCCCAGAATTTCGTCTTTTTGCGGCTAATTTCACATAGCTCAATAGCAGAATAAGACAATGCTTTAGGTGTACATGCTTTCCGTGAGGTTCTTCATGCATAGCGTCATATTCAAGTGCTTTAATCCATCGCTAAAACTGAGCACTGAAGATGAAGAGATGTCAGTTATAGGCCACCTTATAGTAAAAAGGCATAGTTGGCTTAGCTAAACAACATAGGCCAACAGCAGCAAGAGTACATAAGAAAAGACCATCTCTCTCTCTCTCTCTCTCTCTCTCTCTCTCTCTCTCTCTCTCTCTCTCTCATACACACACAAACACACACACACACACACACACACACACACACACACACACACACACACACACACACACACACACACACACACACATACACACACACACACACACACACACGCACGCACGCACGCACACACGCATGCACAAACTAGTAAGCAGGATTACCGTTCAATACAGTGCCCACAGATTACCATAATTAATGAGAGAGGGAGCAGGGAGGAAATATAAGGGGACAGGGAGGAAAACAGGGAGGCAGGGAGGGGAATGGGAGGAAGAGTGAGGGGGAATTGAGGAAAATGAGGAAGTAGGGGAGTGGAGGGACTGGAGGAAGTAAGAGAGAGAGACAGGGGAAAGAGGAGAGTAGTAACCAGACACAGGGAGTGGAAGACAGTCAGTGGGAGTTATCAGAGGGGTGGTTAGGGGGGAAAAAGAGTAAGGGAATTAGGGAGAGAGTGAAGGTGGTAAAGAAAAAGGAAGAACGGAAGGAAGGGAGAGGGTGGGGGAGAGAAAGACATGGGAGAGTAGTAACCAGACAGTAAGGGTGGAAGACAGAGAGTGTCTCTGTGGGATAGCAACACAAAGAGAGGGAAGAGGGAGGAAGCAAGGGGAGCGGGGAGAGATTGTAAGAGTAGTGGGAACAGAGGAGGAAGGGAAACGGGAAGAACTGAAAGAGAGAGACAAAACGGTTAGCAAATCTGAAAGCTGTGTGACAGGGAGATTATGGGAGGGAGAGAGGGATTGCTGTGATAGGGAGAGTGGAAAGGAGGAAGACAGTAAGGGAGATAAAGACGTAGTGAGAATGAAAGAGTAGTAAATAAGCAAGAATGGAGAAAGATATGGAGAGTGGGAGAGTAAAGATAAGCAGGAATGGCTTAAGGAGCAATGCAAGTCCGAGAAGAATAGTGCACAAGAATACAAAAGAGTACAAGGGAAGGCACACAGCAACATCTCTAATGGTATTTCAGAAGCTCTTTCTTACAAGGAAGATAATGACTTTGATATCTAGTTCATTACGGAAATGATAAGGATAACAAAATAAGAAATCATGAAGGCCGGGTGAATGGAAGAGAGAGAGAAAAAGAAGCAAGGAATGTGGAAGTCGTAAGGAGAAGGAAAAACTGAGACAGGTACCATGTAGGAAGAGAGAGTGTTTTAGTAGCAGGGAAAAAATAAGGGGATGAGGGACTGAGGGAAATAGGGCATGTGTTAAGTAGGTAGGAAGGATGGAGAAGGGGAAGATGGCAGGAAAAGTACCAGGGAGAGGGAGAGGAAGGGAGAGAGGGAAGCTGTAGAGAAAAATGAGCTGGAGAGTAACAGGAGAGATGAGGTGGAGGATGAGTTTACTAGGAAGCGTGAGGAAGGAGTATCTAAGCAGGGAGAGAGATTAGGGAGAAAGGAAGAGATGGATGAAGTAAGGGAGCATGAAAAATACGGAGTGTGGGGGAACAGTAAAAAGGCAGGGTGGGATACAGAGGGGAAGAGTGGATAGAGTGAGAAAGCAGCGAGGAGGAGGATAGGGACGGATGAAATAAGGAGAATGAGTAACAGAGGGAGTGGGAGGGAAGGAAGTCGGCAGAGTTTTAATCAAGGAGACTGGGGAAAGTTATAGGTTGTATGTGGAGGAGGGCATGCAGGGAGGTGGGGGAAAAGGCAAAGCAACATTCAAGGAAGCACTGAAGGGAGAAAACGTACCCAAATAAAGGGAAAGGGGGGAGGGCATGAGAAAGCTGGAAAGGAAAATGGGAGGGAATAAGCCATAAGGAAAGGGTTATGAAAGAAGAATATTGGAAGGAAAGGAATAAGAAGATATTATTGGATGGGGGGAGAGGAGAAAGAAGCTGAGAATGAGAAGGTGGAAACAGCAGCTAGATGTAAAGGAAGGAATAACGAAAGAAAACTTGAGAGGAAGGAAGAGGGGAGAAGCTGAAAAGAAAAAAAAAACCCGACAAGTTGCTGAAATGGAAGGAGAGGGGAAAGAGGGGAAAGAAAGGAAGAAGAAAAGTGGTGGAAAGAAAGAGATCTAGAAAAAAAAAGGAAGGGCGGACGCAAGGTGCCTGGAAAGAGTGAAGAGAGAGAAAAAAACTGAAAGGAAGTAGCAGAAAAAGTTGAAGGGAAAGAGAAAAGAGAAAACTGGAACTGAACTAGAGAGAGAGAGAGAGAGAGAGAGAGAGAGAGATCCTCGGATAATATTCTCAATCTTCTGACACGTACCTTCCATCAGTCAACTGACCAACATGGAGAAACCCATGTAGTAGCTCAGGGCTAGTCAACTGGCTGCTCGCGGGCCAAATCCCCCTCCCTTGAGTCGTTTTTCATTGGCTCTTTGACAGACTCGGAAGAATGCAAATAAACAGATAAACAAACAAAACAGAACATTTTCCATTTTTCTTTTTATTCATGTGCTTAACAGAAAATGTAAAGGCAAATTATATATGAATTTCTGGTTTCGTTCTCTGTATAAGTGTTTAGATAAAGGAAAAAATGGAGATAAAATAAATTATGGAATTTCATAATCCGGCCCTACGCCTTCAGTACTTGAATAGCTCTCCAGTAGCCCTTAGTATTTCTTAAGCTTTTGACAGAGTGTGGCACCGTTCCCTGCAGTCCTAACTCCCTTCTTATGGCCTATCATCTTCCACTGATTTCTTCATGTCTCTGCGAAAGACAGAAAAGAGTAAAAGTAGATGCTGTACTCGTATATTCCAATTTCCACTTGATTATATCGGCGTGCCACAATGATGAGTCCTGGCTCCAACACTTTTTATAATTCGTATTACTGAACTCCTATCCATCACCCATAAGCCTATTCACTTATCCCCAGATGACTCAACACTTCACAGTTCCTTCGCACTTAAACACCTATTTACAGTTTAAGATCTCTAACTCGCAACTAAGTACAGCAAAACTCCATAAATCAAAATTTCTCTAAGACTACTGAACGGTGATAAAATAGCATTGTCTCATCTAATGCTAGGGAAGCAAAATTTTTACAGTTAACTAACAGACATATATTGCCTGATTTCCATATTACCTTGAATACTACTAATATTCTTATCACTAAAAGTATTAAAATTCTCTGTGTTTCACTTAACAGTACCCTCAACTGGACATCTCATGTTAGATCACTTGCTAAAACTACTTCAGAGAAACTTGAATAATTGTACAGAATCTGTAACTTCACTGAGGAGCAGTTAAATATTAATTACAGGGGTCGTGTGCTCTCTCATCTGGAATATTGCTCTCTCTTGTTGAGTGACTATGGAGAGGTTGCACTAAGACCATTGGACAAAGAATAAAACAAAGCTGTAAGAATTATTAATAACCCTCCAATTACGAATGAGCTACCTCCCTTACAAGTTAAAAGGAATGTTGTCTCCCATGTATTATATTACAGATACTATTATGGCAAATGCTCAAACGAAGTTACATCCATTGTGCCATCTCTCCAAGCCTTCTCGCGTGCTACACGGGCAGCCGGTAGCGCTTACGACTGGAATGTCACACTGCCATACTGTAGAACATCTGCCTATCAGAATTCTTTACTTCCTCGAACTGCATCTATTTGGAACTCGGTTTCTTAGAGTAGTTTCCCCCTAAACTTTTTCTTTATAAATGAAAGACGCCTATAAATGAAAGACACCTGTAATCTGGTGTAGAGAATATTTGTTTATTTAATTTGTTTTTCCCACCTCTGTTCATCTTCTGGAGAGAGAGAGAGAGAGAGAGAGAGAGAGAGAGAGAGAGAGGGAGGGAGGGAGGGAGAGACTGTGGATGTAAAAGAAGAGGAGAAAGAATCTAAAATATTATTAAACTGTGTGTGTGTGTGTGTGGGTGGGTGTGTGTGTGTGTGTGTGTGTGTGTGTGTGTGTGTGTGTGTGTGTGTGTGTGTGTGTGTGTGTGTGTGGGTGGGTGTGGGGGTGTGTGTGGGTGTGTGGGTATGTGGGTATGGGTGTGTCCAGATTTAACATTGACATTGTATTTCGAATCTGGTGTCATTCCTGAAGCATGACTGTGCTGTCTGTTGTGTGTCTTATTAAAGGAAGGACAAGTGAGTTCAACTGTTGAGATCTCCTCCATGGGCATCAGTTCTGTCTACGAATGTGTGAGTAATAACTCATGTGTGAAGTTTTGTTTCTGCCTGTGAGCTTTGTTTTGTGTGGGAATGGAGTTTGTTTGCTGTAATTGTGAAGAAGGTTTTAAATTGTGGTGTTTCATTGAAGAAGCCAACGACGTTTATTTATAGTATGTTTATGCTGCGTGTTCGAGACGGTGTACGTCCAGGGTGAGTCTGTGTTGTAGGTGCAGTGTTAGTGTGCAGGGGCTTAGTTAAGGTGGCAGTGGTTGTGAGTAGGGGGGTTGTTGGAGACGGTGAAGAGAACTGTGTCTGGAGTGACAAAAGGAGTGTTTGTGGATGTGTTGCACTTGCCACGTAGCCATGAGTTGTGGTGTTGTCTGATGTTTGTAAGTATATGTGGTTTGGATCCATTCACTTCATGAATTACATCAAAGAGATCCACTTATTTGTCTAACATTTGTGATGAGTACGAAGCAATCCCGGCAAATTTGTTGTGCTTAGAGCCCGGGATGATACAGATCTGTGGTTAAACAGAGTCATCAGTGTCGGCTGATGTAGACTCACCAGACTGATATTTAAAAGTTCATGAAAAGGGAATGAAAAGAGATGACACAGCCTTTTATACCAACAGTGAACAGGAAGGGACGAAGGCTAAATTTGCTGTGCACAGACGCAAGAAAAATGGGACTAAGGTATAGTAGCATTACTTACTAGGGGTCAGTTGATATTCTAAATGATAAAGACGAAGCGTGATATTCGGAGCTGATCAAATATTTTCACTGAATGTGTATTTGATAATAGTACTGAGTAGGAAGTGGAAAGCAAGCAATACATACGGCATCCGCATGAAGCCAGATGCATTAACGTTAGGCAGAACAATTTAGGATTTTTGTAAGAGCCTTCGTCTGGGGTGTCAGACTGTTTTGCGCTGTGTGCACCTAATTTCTTTATTCACTGCACAAAAGAAAGACCGAGGGAAGTTGAATTAAGCCGATGAATAAGCGCTGAAAATGATGAAGCGTTGGGGAAGACACGAGCAGATACGGCAAATCATGTTATAACAGAGAAAGGAACTAAATATACAGCAGAATATAAAATGACGGGAAAAGGGAGAGATGAAGGTAGGAAGAGACGTGGAATATATTATAGAGGATGAATGAGAAACATGGATATCCTCGTATATCAGACAATTGTAGACAGAGGACAGATACAGACAGATGGAGGGAACAATGCAGAAAGGGGAACACCAATATGAGAGAGAGAGAGAGAGAGAGAGAGAGAGAGAGAGAGAGAGAGAGAGAGAGAGAGAGAGAGAGAGAGAGACAGACAGACAGACAGACAGACAGAGAGACGGAGAGAGAGAGTAATTGATACCTGTGTTTAACTACTAGCTAATTCTTAATCGGCTAATTATCCCTCTTCCTTTTAACCTATCTGTGTCACTTTAACCTGCTATTTTCCTACCAAGTCTTATTCATACCCTGTGTCTCTTTTACCACCCATTCCTTCCTTTCTCCTTGTTTATATGCTTTGAACTATTTTTTCTCATTTCTTCTCTTTCTATTTCATTTACTTTGCTATTTTCCTTCACTACTGTACCCCTTTTACATCCTTCTTTTTAACATCTTTTACTTATTTTTTATTTTTCTTATTTGCTTTACTTACTTTCCTCCCTTCCTCCTCTCCTTCTTATTTTTACTCCAGGCACGCCTCTATTTTCTTCTTCTTCTTCTCTCTCCTTCCGGGTCTGCATTTTACAACTCTCTCCCATCTTCCTGTCTGCTGTCTCTTGTTTTTCCCTCTTCTTTTGTCAAATATATATATATATATATATATATATATATATATATATATATATAAAGAGAGAGAGAGAGAGAGAGAGAGAGAGAGGGAGAGACAGACAGACAGATAGATAGATAGATAGATATAGCTAGATAGATAGATAAACAGATATAGATACTGATAGATAGATAAACAGATATAGATATTGTTAGATAGATAAATAGTTATAGATATTGATAGACAGATAGATAGATATTTTATGCTAGGAAGAAGGAACCAAAGGCCAGGAGCCCGCAAACTGCTCCTTCCAAAAAAAAACAAAATACAAGAGAGAGCCAAAGTCAAGATCCGATCATTTCGAGATGCCCGGACACACTGCGTTTAAAAGACTGGAGATCATAGCAAGCAGGAAATACAGACAGAGGGAGACAGTTCCAGAGTCGACCTGTTGCATAAATGAAGGACTTGGAGTAACGGTTAACTCTTGCATTAGAGCTGGACACAAAAGGGATGAGAGTTTGCTGCTAGACGGGTGCTCTCCTTTTTTCTTCTCTCTTTAACAGATCGTTCTCTTTTTCTGCATAAACCTTCCACCTCTTCCCTCTCCTTTCTTCTTTCTTTTATAAATATTTTTCTTTTTCTATATACACGTTCCTTCTCTTCCCCTTTCCTTCTCGCTCTTAAAAATCTTTCCCGTTACCTAAATGTATATTCCTCGTCTTCCCTACTATTTCTTCTCCCGTTTACATATCTTTCTCTCCTCTCTTCCCTTCTGTATCCCTTTTTGTTCATTCATTGTCTGTCGTTCTTGCTATATTATTCTTACTCTGTTTACATTCCTCTTACTTCCATCTTTTTCTTCACCCTTCAACAACCATCAGATCTCTCCTTTCTTTATTCCCTCTCAATCACTTAATTTCCACTTCTCTTAATTTATTATTATTTCTGCTGTATTAACTTTTCTCTTTTTCTCCTTCGTACTCTTCCTTGTTTGGTTTACAGTTCGTTCTAGCCTTTCCCACTTTCTGTATTGTTTATATTTCAAGCATTTTCCTCCTCCTTCCTTCACTCTGTCCTTTTTACTGTTCTCACTCTCTTCTCCTCCTCCCTTTATTGCTTCTCCTTTTATTTTCATCCTCTCATTCTCACTTTAATATTATTACTTCAGGATTCTTCTTCCCTCCGACTCGTTCTCCATTTTCCATGTCCCTGTTGCAACTCTCTCTCTCTCTCTCTACTATAGTTTCTTCATCCTTACTTCTCTTTAGTTTTCTTCTTTCATAGTAGTTCCTTTCTTTTTCTACTGCTCCCCTCTTTCTCTTCACTATTTGTGACTTAGCTCATTACTCTTCTTTCACACACACCACAAAGCCAGCCAGGAGACAGGACGTGTGTGCTGGGCAATCCCCAGGCCCTGTCTTCCCCCTTACTATTTTTTAATCAGCCCATACCCCACTGACCGCGCTAAAGTGTGGCCCGGCCTGCACTATAGGTGCAGGAAATCTGTAAACAACAACAACAAAAAACTCTTCTTTCATCTTCTTTTCTTCTCTCTTGATTTCAATTACGCTCCTCTTTTCCCCTCCCTCCCTCCCTCCCTCTCTCAATCCCTTTTACAGCTCTCGCCCTCCTCTCTGCCTCCCAGTATTCTATTTCACTTACTTCTCTCTCTCTCTCTCTCTCTCTCTCTCTCTCTCTCTCTCTCTCTCAGTCAGACCCTCTCCCTTCCCTCTTAGCTGCGGAAAATGTGAACCTGGATTACCATTGGCTGTGTGTGTGTGTGTGTGTGTGTGTGTGTGTGTGTGTGTGTGTGTGTGTGTGAGAGAGAGAGAGAGAGAGAGAGAGAGAGAGAGAGAGAGAGAGAGACAGACAGACAGACAGACAGAGAGAGACAGACAGACAGACAGAAACAGAAACAGAGACTTTACTTCTTATTGCGCATGCGTTTGTTTTGTTTGTTTATTTGTTTGCTTGCTTTTAACTGTTCGGCTTAACTCGTACGTTGAACTCTGTGTATACGGCTGTGTGTATCGGTACGTATGTGTACGTGTGTTTTACTGTGTTACTCCCGTAATTGCATTGTGTGTGTGTGTGTGTGTGTGTGTGTGTGTGTGTGTGTGTGTGTGTGTGTGTGTGTGTGTGTGTGTGTGTGTGTGTGTGTGTGTGTGTGTGTTTACCAGTGCTCCATAATCCCTGCCTACCTGTCTGCCGATTCTCTCTCTGCCTCTTCCTTGAAATTCTCCAAACGCCTTCTGCCCGCATTATTTCTGAGGCCGGAAGTTATTTCCATTGCCTCATTATTTTCACAAACATCCATTATTTCCACGGCCATCCATTATTTCCAAAGTCCCTCCATTTTTTCCACAGCCATCGATTATTCCCATAGACCCCATTATTGCCACAGCCGTCCATTATTTTCAAAGTCCCCATTATTTCTACAGCCCCCATTATGTTCAAAGTCGTCCATTACTTCCATAGCCCCCATTATTTCCAAGGCCATTCTTTATTTCCACAGTCTTCCATTATTTCCACAACCACCATTATTTCCACAGCCCTCATTATTTCCGCAGCCTTCATCACCTCCATTATTCCCCCGCCCAACCATTATATCTCCAGCCTGCCTCACTTTCTTCCCAGCTACCTACGTTGCATCCCTACCCAACCCTTTATTTACCCAGTCTCTGTCTTCAGTATTTCCATATCCCTACCCTCCACATTATCTCCTCGGCCTTCGATTCCCCATTATCGTCCCAGCTCCCCGACTTAACTACTCAACAAGAATTTCAGGTCTGAGACAAAAATGGGTATCCCAAAGCAATAATGTGGCGATGATTTCAAAGATGATGTTCACTTTGCTCTAGTACGTACAGTACAGTAGTTCTGAACTCACTACCCACACGCATCCCTATAGTGCAGTGGTCCTTCTGTTCACCACTTAATTCATGTCTATCTACGCCTTTTTTATTTATATTTGCAGTGTATGATATCCAACTTATACACTCCCAGTTGTCTACATCCACTATTTAAAGTATGTCTTCGTAAATTCAATATGCTTAATATAACTCTTAGTTCAGATTTATGGGTTGACAGTAACTCGCGTTTGTGTGAATGATCCTAATGCTTTCTGTTATATATGTGGAAGTTTCACTCCAAAGACGCAGAAACGGAAGATCACGTCCCTTGTAAAGACAGCTTATCTACATTAATTTGGCGTTAAGACTGGCGACTAAGACAAATGATGGGCGCCCTATATCTGCTGCGTGACTTGTTCCAACTCTCTTCGCGAATGACTAGCAGGAAGGAAAACAGGGATGCATTTCGCAGTTCCCACCTAGTGACCACACAACAGATTGCTACTTTTGCATGACAAAAGCTGTGAGATACAGCTTTGTTTATTCAAATATACTGTCGGCAGTAAGACCGGTTGATCACATGGAGGACCTTCCCAGTCCAAGGCCATCAACAAATAAATGAGTAATCCAGACTTCAGATGAAGATGAAGATGGAGAGGCATCTGGAGCAGCTGCCCTCGAGTCTGTCTTCGAATGTCTGCCGTCTGGCAAAGTACCTCATCTAGTCAACCAAGTCGACCTTAACGATCTTGTACGTGACATAAATTTATCAAAACAACAGTCAGAACTTCTCGCTTCGAGATTGCAAGAATGCAACTTGTTGCATCCAGACACAAAGGTGACAAGTTTCATGAAGCGGCAAAAAAAACTGGAACTTTTTTTCACATCAGACGGAGAAGTATGCTACTGTAGCAATATCGCAGGTCTGTTCGAAGCCTCTGGAAGGATTTATGATCTTGACGAATGGTGACTTTTTACTGACTCCAGCAAATCAGGTCTGAAGGCTGTTCTCCACAGTGGGAACATGTTTCCCAAAATACTCCTGAAATGAAGGAAACGTACGAATCGATGAAAAAAAACTCCTGGTTTTGACCAAGTACGACGAATTTCGATGGAAAATTTGCACGATTTGAAAGTGGCAGCCACGTGGCATGGACTACATGGAGGTTTCACGAAATGCTGTTGCTTTCTGTGTTTAAGGGACAGCCGTGATGTACAGCAACACATCACAGCCTCCCCGAATTTCCTACAGAGCCGGTGTACACAACGTACAGAACGAGCCACTTGTCCAAGCGGAAGGTATCATACTTCCGCCTCTTCATATCGTTAGGCTTGATGAAAAACTTTGTCAAAGCTCTGGATAAGACCGGTGCAGGCTTCGCACACCTGAAGAAAATCTTCCCTAAGACTGGCGACGCGAAATTGAAGGAAGGCATTTTCGTTGGCCCAGAACTTCATAGCCTAAGGAAAGACAGTCAGTTTGATGCAACCCTCGAGGCAGACGAGCTTAGGGCTTGGAGGTCTCTTAAGAAAATTTGTGCTGGTTTTCTCAGTAGCCATTGCAGTGAAGATTACGTGAAAATCGTTGAAGGGCTTCTGGTTGCGTACCGTGAACTTGAATGCCACATGTCTCTTAAAATCCATTCTCTTCGCTCACATGTTTTTTTTGTTTTTTTCCCAACAATCTTGGGTGATGTTAGTACCGAACAGTGTGAACGTTTTCACCGGGATATTGCAATAATGGAACAAAGATACCATGGTAGAACTGGAGCTGGTATGATGGCGGACTATTGTTGGACGCTGACACAGGAAATCGATGTAGAGCACAAAAAGAAATCATCCAAAAAAGTACTATGAGAACCTGTATTCACAGAGAATCTTACATGAATTAGTGCAATAATACACTTGATATTGATTCTACGTAATACTTTTACATCCCATCTAATATTACTGTTTATAAAAAATCCCGGCATAACCAGATGATAGGAGCATATTGATTTGTGACCAATGGAAGAAAAATGTCATGGCTAAGTTTCAGAAAACATGTACGTGATGGAGACAAAGTAAAAACATATTTGTAATCAGTACCTTCAGTTTAACTCAAGTCACCCATTCTCATAATTTTCTGAACTAGATAAAACGTTGAAATTAGTCGAGTAGATTAATTTTCCAGCTTCTGCGAGTCACTGGCATTGGCTCCAGGGTAAATTTTTTTTTTTTTTTTTTTTTTTTTTTTTTTTTTTTGCCTAAGAAATCTTGATGAACTCTGGTGACGAAGCAATGACCCTCAGTTCCGTGCAGCCCTTAAGTGGGCAGGGGGTGCTAAGAATCCCACGGTGTAAAAATAAGTTTATACATCCAAAAAGAACCTTAAGAACAGGAAACTGGAATGTTCGAACTCTCAATCAGGCTGGTAAAATGGAAGAGCTTATTTCAGTGTTCAAAGAATACAAGATGGATATTTGTGCTCTTACAGAAACGAGGTTGCTTGGAGTTGATAAAATGAATTTGGAAGATAGTATTACTATGTTGGTTTCTGGTAGGAGTGATGGAAACCATTACCAAGTAGTAGGCTTACTGCTGAGTAGAGATGCTTGTAAGGCAGTATGTGAGTTTGAACCAATTAATAAGCGCTTGCTTTATGCTCGTTTAAAATCTGACCATGGTAATATCAGTATGGTTCTAGGGTACGCTCCCACAAATGAGGCTGCTGATGAAATGAAGGATGACTTTTATGAGAAGCTGCAGGATGTAGTGAATAGAGTGGCAAGACATGATGTGTTAGTTTGCATTGGTGATTTTAATGCGATTGTTGGCAGCAGTAAGGATGGCTTTGAAGATTGTATGGGTAAGGAGGGTGTTGGTATAAGGAACGAAAATGGGGTGCGACTTGGAAGCTTTTGTTTGGCAAATGACCTTATAATTGGTGGAACTATCTTTGAGCATAGAAAAATACATAAGACTACCTGGATTTCACCATGTGGTAAATACTGTAACCAGATTGACCACATTGCAATTAGCAGAAGACATAGGAGTTATTTGCAAGATGTTTGCGTAAGGAGGGGGGCAGATATAGGTAGTGATCATCAACTTGTTGTGTCAAAGATTAAAATAAAACTTAAGAGAAACGTTAATGGTAATTGTACAGGAGGAAATAATTATGATCTGGATGAGCTGAGAAGTGATGAGAGCACGAAGGAAAAGTTTCGGTGGGAATGTAGGAACAGGTTTCTAGTCCTGCAGACTTTGATGGAATCTGAAGACAATGATATTAATCAAATGTGGAGAGAGGTAAAAGAGGTTTTGCATGAGAGTGCTAAGGTTACTACTAAGAAAAAGGGAAAAGCGAGGAGGAAAAAGTGGATGTCAGATGAAACATGGAATGCAATTCAGAAAAGGAAAGAGGCTAAGTTAAGAAGTGAAGAACAACATGTTGATGGCCAGGTAGTTGAAGTACTTACAGCAAAGTACTGGAGTTTACATTCTGAAATAAAAATACTCGTTAGACGTGATAAGAGGACACTATATGATGAAAAGGCGACAGAGACAGAAATTAAATTAAGTAAAAATGACGGTCAGAGCACAAGAGCAGCGTATCAGGCCATAAAGGAGTTAACTGGGACTGAAAGGAGAAGGAAGGAAATACCTGTACGAGATAGAAATGGTAATTTGATGACTAAAGATTTGGATATAAAAGGAAGGTGGAAAGAGCACTTTGAATCTGTTCTAAATAGACCAATCCCAGCTGAAGAGGACATTTTGCCAGCCGAGAGAGATTTGCAGATAAAAACAGGGGATATAACTTTGGAAGAGGTAGCAAAATCTATAAAGGAGTTAAAGAATTTTAAGGCCCCAGGAGAGGATGGAATATTCCCTGAAATGCTTAAGGTGGAAAATGACGAGTTGATGAATGCGCTTTTGAAACTTTTTAATGTGGCTTGGGAGAATGGTGGAATTCCAGAAGAGTGGAAAAATGGAGTGATTATAAAAATACCAAAAAAGGGAGATTTAAGTGTGTGTGGCAATTGGAGAGGGATAACTTTGACACCTGTAGTTGCAAAAGTCTTTTCCAAAATCTTGTTGAACAGAATAGAGCCAGTAATTGATAAAATTTTAAGAGAAGAACAAGCGGGATTTAGAAAGGGTCAAGGTTGTAATGATCAGATTTTTATTGTAAGGCATCTAATGCAACAAGCTAATGAGATGAAAATACCACTTAGTATGTGTTTTGTGGATTTTGAAAAGGCGTTTGATAGTGTTTCACGTGGAGCTATGTTGAAAATTATGAGATTCTATGGTATACCAGAAAAGTTTGTAAATATTATTAGAAGTCTGCATGAAGGTACTTTTTGTAAGGTAATGGTGGGTGGTTCTTTGAGTGATCCATTTCAAGTTAGGTCAGGAGTGATTCAAGGAGGAGTTCTTTCACCATTGTTGTTTGTTTTGATTATGGATTATGTTATGAAAAAGGTTGTAAGGAGAACAGATGCAGGAATTAACTGGAAAGAAAATGAGAAGCTGATGGATTTGGACTATGCTGATGATATAGTACTGATTTGCGGAAGTATTTACGAGATGCAGAGGGTGCTTGATTGTCATGTGAAGGAAGGAGAAAAAGTGGGTTTGGTAATAAATTGTGGAAAGACTGAAATTATTAATATGAACGTGGAGAACCAAATCGATTGTGTAATTGGGAATAATGTGGCGAAGAATGTAGAAAACTTTAAATATCTGGGAACGATTGTATCATCTAATGGATCATTAAACAATGAAATTGAGGAGAGGATTAGACAGGCTTGGCGAGCTGTTGGAATGTTGAAATCTGTTTGGAATAATAATATGCTTTCGGTACATACTAAAGTCAAAATTTACAAGTCCATGGTTAGACCAATTTTAATTTACGGGCATGATTCATGGTACAGTACAATTGCAACAGATCAGAATGTATTAGGATTTGAGAATAAAATACTGAGAAGGATTCTTGGGATAAAGTGGCAAGACAGAGTTACAAATGCAAGAGTAAGGGATATTACGAGAGTGGAACCAGTTAATGAATATTTGAGACTGTCTCGCTGGAAGTGGCTGGGGCACATATACAGAAAAGAAGGTAGTTTAATCCAGGATGTGCCAGAGTGGACTGCCAGAGGAAGAAGAGCTAGAGGTAGGCCGAGGGAAACCTGGTTGAGGACAATGAAAAAAGAAGCAGGAGAGGAGTGTTGGTGGGACCTGAAGGAGATGGCAAGAGACAAATATTGGTGGGGAGAGTTCATTGAGGCCCTATGCATCCCGTGGGGTGCCACAGGAAATGATTGATTGATTGATTGATCTGCAAAGTCCCATTTTAACCTCAACCTCTGAGCCTCTTGTTTCTCCAGCCTCATCTATCATTTCCTCAGTCCGCGGCCTCCTATCTCCCCAGCCCCCTCTCCCTCCTATCATATCTCAGCCACCCCTGTAATGTGAATCATCATGCTGGCTATTATATCCGACTTGCCATTCCCGAATGTGTTTGTATCATTTCCCAGTGAAGCCAGTGTGTTGGGATGCCCAGCTTTGTTGTGCGTCTGGTTCAGTCTTCCTGCCACTCTGCTGCCAACCAGGTGAGATCATTCCGCTCACGCTGTTGTCGTCGTCTGAATATACGTACTTTAGATATACGGGTAACAGGGGTACTCTTATCCCCTAACGAGGTTTAGTTGGGGGAAACTAGTTATGTAAATAAACTAAATTGCATTTATGAAGAAAGGGAGGGAAAAGAAGCTCTCCCCGTCCATCACTCTATGCTGCCTTCCAGCTGACAGGATGTAAAGGAAGAGGCACATGAGTGCTGAGTGGCAAAGAAAGACTTTTGTAGGGAGGGGTGACTTGAGGAGAAATGGAAATAAAACTATCAATCTCACCTCTACATTATCAAAAAGTGATAGTCATATGATTACAGTCGTAATAAATCTTTTCTCAGCTTTCAAAACAGTTATAAATAAGAAGGAAAGTAAACAAGCGAGAGTAGTCTGCGAAAGGAGATTTGGCGATTAGTATATGTGGAGAGAGCAATTTCTGCAGATCCTTTTGTCGAGGCCATTCCGCACAGAATGTGGTGCAGGCAACAGATAGACAGAGCTCCATCGTCAATCCGCTGAATACTTCAGCGAATAAAACTGTCTGGTGGTAGGGCTATTGAAGTGAAGACGAGGTCACCAGGTTGAATAGATTGGACTTTATACAACGATTCAAGAAGGTTAACACTACATGGTGAATAGATACGGCCATAAAAGAGTCAGTACGTATTATCCTATGCCAACGAGAGGATGGATCACTACTGTTTTTCACGTTGTGCACTCCAGCTGCCTTTCACTGCGCCAAGGAGTGTCTTCAGTACCTCCCTCACCACTATAGTCCGTTTGTTTTACCTGATGGAACTGGGCCACTACCATACTTTCGTTAACAGCGACTGCATAAAATTCAATAATAGCTATGTCATAGGGATGATTCTCCTTGGTCACTAGTCAAACTGATCCCCCAATCTGATTACCATTGGGCACTGAGTGGACTGACAGGAGTCAGGCATCTTTGTCTGGTAAGAATAAACTCGTTATAAATGTTAATCACTTTACAACGAGCACGTGTTTTTTTTTTAATTAATTGATTTATTTTTTTACCATATCCGTGTCATCTCCAGTCGATTGTATTCAGCTTCAGCGGAGACTTGTCAAACTGTAGGGTTTATTTCATCCTTACTTAATGCCTTCAGTTTTAGATTTAAATAGAATGGCTAAATAACTTCTTGATAGTTTGAGTGGCATCTTCAGTAAGGTGAGGTTTCTTAGACTCTATTGTTACTACCGGCAGACAATGTTATTAATCTAGGGAGATCCTTTCCGAGCTACCGAGGGACTTACTTTACCCATTGCTTAGTGTGTGGCTGAAGAGAGACTTAGATGCGTCAGTATTCTATGCAGATGAGCTATGAGACGCCTGGTAGTCAAGTGAGTTAAGACGGTCAAACTGGACGTGGCCAATAAAGGTTTAAGTCTGCGAAGGTTGAGTTTTATTGTCGGTGGGGGGGAGGGGGAATGGTCACCCTCACCTTAACTCTCTGGACTGAGTAGCTTAGCCCTGGGCCCCTATGATTCATACTGGATGATAAAGGATTAGATGATAGATACAAACTCTACGAGATGTTTCCCATGAGCTGAACAGAAATATTGGGAGATAGAAAGAGAAAACTAATTATATCCATCCATCATCCAATCCTACGTTGCCCCAGGAGGAGCGTAGGAGCCCGGGGCTAGGCAAGTTGGTCCTGACATTTAAGATGAGATCCAAAGGAAAAAAAAAATAGTTCCTTGATTACGGTGATGTGTTTTCCATTTTAATCTTGCTGCCTTCAGGTTGTTCCATTCAGCTTAAGGAAAGAAATAAAGCAGTGAAACGATTAATCAAGACAGTTTATAACCCCATCACTTCAAAAGTTGGTGTTGCTAATGCTGAATATAATCGTCTAGAAGAAGAAAGAGTAAACCATTGAATGGCGTCACCGGAATGAAGGTGTTAAAGTGGCAAAGACAACATCGCAGTAAAAGGGGGTAGCTCCTCACCTAACGTTTATTTCCCACGGGTCCTGGAACGCTTTCTTGCCTTCTTGTATCCAAATGGCAGCCACTACCCCGAGACAACCTGCGACAAACAAGTTTCCACTATTCCTTCGCATATCTTGTTTAATAATTATTTTATCCACTTCATCTGTGCTGGAGAATGGCGCCTTTACGTGGTGGCACCAATATAACTAGACGGCAAAGCTGCTCGGTTAGACAAACATCCCTGAACTCCCGCCCTATCCCCGAACGGAAAATGATGGACTGCAGGAGAAAGGCAACATCATCATGCAGTTCATTAAATTCACGCCCAGATGAACTTGAAGCCACAACAACAACAACAACAACTACAATACAACTGATTTTGACACAATGACGTATAGTTCACTAAAATTAAGTTGCCTTAGGACGATTTTATGCAGCATCTGAGAAATATCATGCAGTAAGAGGGTTAATGACAGTTGTTATTCAACCTCTTTAACTTCGGAGAGTCTCAGGGATGCTTGATCAGATCATCTGAAGGATAAAAGAAGTTTGTAGGGCAAATTCATCACCGTAATGAAGTAGTTGATATATGTTGAGATGCACCCTGGTATTTTTTTTTTTTTATGCGAGGAAGAAAGTGCCAAAGGCCATGAGCCCGCAATAACAGTTCCCTCCAAGAGAAAAAAAAATACAATTAAGAGCCAAATTCAAGATCCGATCATTTCGAGATGCCTGGACACACTGCGTTTGAAAGACTGGAGATCATAGGCAGCAGGAAATACAGACAGAGGGAGACAGTTCCAGAGCTGACCTGTTGCATAAATGAAAGACTGGGAGTAACGGTTATCTCTTGCATTAGAGAGTTGGACAGAAAAGGGATGAGAGTTTGCTGATAGACGGGTGCTACGCGCCCGTCATAGAGGTGGAGGTGTACTGTCACCTCTGCGATCCAGACTTTTACATGGTCAAAAGGGGCAGAAAACAAGTCACTATTGATGACCAATGTGTGCTGGAACGGTCGGGAACTCAGACTGATGGAGACTCTCTCCCATTAGCGGCCTCTTCGGTTGCGTTTATTACATTTCAAGTAGCCAAGTTGAGTGGTAGCATGCATAAATGACGGGGCCAGTCTCCAACTAGGCCAACCCAAGCCCGACCTTCGCAGTTTCCCAGAATGCTTCTAAGCTGTAAAATTAATAAACTACTAGGTAAGCTCTATACCACCAGTTCTCAAGGGTTATACAAACAATAAAGTTCGAGTGGGAGGGAATGTGTATTAACAAGACCAAAAAGTAGAAATCTTCCCCAGCTACTTGCTTTACAGATTAAGCCCGAATCAGTTGGCACATTGTGATAAAAATATATCTCTATATGGTCCTAATATCAAATGCACAAAACTTAGCTCCTCTGTCCCAGTCCAATGTGTTTCTTCATAATCGTCCCTCTGAGCCCAAATTTCACTGGTCCAGTCCTCTGCCCCTGCCGACTTTAACTTCCACACTGGGACCTTGATTCACTGAGACTTCGACCTCCACGCCTGGACTTGTGCTCACTGGTACTTAGACCTCCACACTTGGACTTTGACTCACTCAGGTACTTCGACCTCAACACTGGGACCCGCTAGAAGTTAATATGAATAATGAATAACTATTCTCCCCAATGCAAGTAATCAGTTCACATGATCAGGAAGGTCTCATAATAAAGAAACATGAGTTACAACACTCGGCATCTCAAGTAATAAGAGAATAACACATGGCACTACGGACACATAGGTTTGCTCATAATAATACTTATTGTAGGGATAATATAGAAAAAAATACTGTAACATACACAGTAAGCATAAATAACTAACTCTAACCATGAAAATCATCACTGCATCAATATCACTGTGCCTCACAGAATAACTATGTGAACATTTACTCACAACATAGCCCTAACAAATACTGAATTGCAAAGTCATTTCAACACAATAATTCACAGTCCCAAGGCACCTGATACTTGGCCTACAAAAATCACACATTTATCTGAGGCTCAGACAGAACTAGCTAGCATTCTCGTACTCCAGTTACTAAATAATAATACTATACAGTACACAAAAATATAAGAAATACCTCACTATCCAGCTCAAAAATGTAGGGGAGGTGAGCGGGAACACAGGACTCGCTTGTCCAAAGGCTAATGGCGTCACCGTTACATTTCCTGAGGAAGGAAAACACGATTCTACCCGAGTCTGTTTCTCTATTTCGTCACTATTATCACTCATGAGATATCACTATTCGCACTTCAACATATCAGACATCATTAATATCAAATTACTTACAGAATTCCTTGGAGGGGGGGTGGGAGTGAGGATGACGACCGTACCTACCAACTGCCATCTATCACGGCTGGTGAGCGGGTGAGACACGCCAAAACTGCGTGGTGCAAGAGGAAGCGGGGGATGACGGCGTACACTATTTAAAATTTTAATTATTACAGACTCTTCATAGACTCAGTGTGATGTCTTTCCCCTTACAATCGATTACTCAAAAAAAAAAAACATTCTCTAGTTACAATAAATACTCAACAACCTCTCTCTCTTTATATTCTTACATCGAAAAATAATGAAAATCATCGTGATTTACATCACTTTGCCCACGCATACATTATGCTGGATCACGTGACCAAAGGCACAGTTCCCATCTCACTCGAGTGTTATAGACTTAATACTAGTATATTACAGTAGGAAAAAAAAAAGTGACTTAGCAACTAGGTAATTAATCTATGTTCTGATAACATCCGCATGGAAACACCCATGCCTCGGCCACGCTACCTCACTTAACCGAACTTTTGGTCAAATAATATAAACTATATACAACTCATTATCACTTCCGGGCACTACAGAGGAATGCATGCAGACAGTTCAGAGGAGCAGTGACCATTAAAGCAGCAACAGAAAAGAGATAAAGATGCAACAGTGTGGCGAAGAGACAGAGGTTGAATGGAGTCAGTAAGAGGAGGAGAGTTAAAGAGACAAAAAGCCTTTGACTCCACCGTATTGAGAAAAGCTGTATGTGGGGAGCCTCCCCACACATGAGAGTTGTACTCCAAACAGGGGCAGACAAAACCCCTGTATAGAGTCAACAATTGTGCAGGGGTAAAGAAAGAATGGAGTCGGCTTAGCACACCCAATCTCCTGGAAGTATATTTTACAAGAGATGTAATATGATCTTTCCAAGATAAGTCCCGAGTGAATGAAACCCCAAGCATGTTCAAGGATGATGCAGGATTAAGCTGAATATTATTAAATATTAGTAGGTATACCTGTGGAAGATTTTGTCGGGTTGATAGGTGTAAGAACTGAGTCTTAGATGCATTAAAAACAACCAGATTATTTTTACCCCAGTCAGAGATACGAGCCAAGTCAGACATTAGGTGTGCCATAGCCTCATCCCTTGTTTGTTGAAGTAACTGCTGAGATGGGCGTTGCGGGAACTGAATGGAAAGATGAAGGGTGGAGTCATCAGCGTATGAGTGGATAGGGTTAGATGTACAGCTTAGAAGGTCATTGATGAATAAAATGAAGAGAGTTGGTGATAATGTGCTACACAATCCTTCTCATAAATTCACTCTCCCCCCCACCCTTCCTATCTCTGTCTCCCTCCGCCTTCCTGTCTGTCTGTCTGTCCCTGTCTCTCTCTCTCTCTCTCTCTCTCTATCTCTCTCTCATATGCTATTGCAGTCTTTTTAGCATCGAAGCACTTTCAATAAATAAAGTGGTCATCCTCCTTTCTGAACTTTGGCGAAAGCTTTGCCATTGCACTTGACATCTCAAAGGCTTTCGATCGAGTCTGGCATAAATCTTTAATTTCCAAACTGCCCTCTTACGGTTTCTATCCTTCTATCTGTGCCTTCATCGCTAGCTTCCTTTCTGGTCGTTCTATAGCCGCTGTTGTAGACGGCCACCGTTCTTCTCCTAGATCTATCAACAGTGGTGTTCCTCAGGGCTCTGTCCTATCACCAACTCTCTTCCTTTTATTCATCAATGATCTTCTAAGCTGTACATCTAACCCTATCCACTCATACGCTGATGACTCCACCCTTCACCTTTCCATTCGGTTCCCGCAACGCCCATCTCAACAGTTACTTCAAGAAACAAGGGATGAGGCTATGGCACACCTAATGTCTGACTTGGCTCGTATCTCTGACTGGGGTAAAAATAATATGGTTGTCTTTAATGCATCTAAGACTCAGTTCTTACACCTATCAACCCGACATAATCTTCCACAGGTATACCCATTAATGTTTAATAATATTCAGCTTAATCCTGCATCATCCTTGAACATGCTTGGGGTTTCATTTACTCGGGACTTATCTTGGAAAGATCATATTACATCTCTTGTAAAATCTGCTTCCAAGAGATTGAGTGTGTTAAGCCGTCTCCGCTCTTTCTTTACCCCTGCACAATTGTTGACTCTATACAGGGGTTTTATCCGCCCCTGTGTGGAGTACAACTCTCATGTGTGGGGAGGCTCCCCACATACAGCTCTTCTCAATAGGGTGGAGTCAAAGGCTTTTCGTCTCATTAACTCTCCTCGTCTTACTGACTCCCTTCAACCTCTGTCTCTTCGCCGCACTGTTGCATCTTTATCTCTTTTCTATCGCTACTTTAATGGTCATTGCTCCTCTGAGCTGTCTGCTTGCATTCCTCCACCTCTACGACGGGCGCGTAGCGCCCGTCTGGCAGCAAACTCTCATCCCTTTTCTGTCCAACTCTCTAATGCAAGAGTTAACCGTTACTCCCAGTCTTTCATTTATGCAACAGGTCAGCTCTGGAACTGTCTCCCTCTATCTGCATTTCCTGCTGCCTATGATCTCCAGTCTTTCAAGCGCAGTGTGTCCAGGCATCTCCAAATGATCGGATCTTGAATTTGGCTCTCTGTTGTGTTTTGTTTTTCTCTTGGAGGGAACTGTTACTGCGGGCTCATGGCCTTTGGTTCCTTCTTCCTCGCATAAAAAAAAAAAAATTCAGAGAAAACATGGAAACTGCATAGCCAATCCCTAGATATGTATGGCGATTTTGTTTACATTCATGTGTTCATTTTACCCTATTTCTGATTGTTTTTATTTTTGGGAGGGGGGCTGACCCTCTCCAATAAGTATCGGGGGGTAACGCTCTCCAAATATCGCATGACGGATAAAAGTTCCTTGTATAACATGGAGTAAGATATCAAATTTATATCTCCTGTCCTTTCAATATTTGGTGGAAATTTAACTTTGGTTAAATGGGTTACCTCCCTAAAAATCATGGTTGGAAAACTGTATACAGTATGGTGTAAGACCTTCAGCGTAACTGGATGAACTCACTTGGGAAGTTTCATTCAAATCTTTCTTCTATTTCTCCTCTGTTTTATTTTAGGAGGGACCTGACCCCCTCAACAGTAATAGGGTGGGGGGAGGAGTCAAGCTATTTTCATGCCGTATTACGGCTGACAGGCCATTGTGCAACTTGTACTAAAATATCAACGCCATATATGCCCTCGTTTCATTACTTCAGAGAATTTTTTTATTTGACGAGGGGGGGGGGGGGGGCTGACCCTATAGAAATCGTGGTTGGAAAATTGCTTATACTGTAGTGTAAGACCTTCCTAGAAACCAGTCGAATTCACCCGGGTAATTTCAGTCTATTCCAACAAATATACCAAGTGGAGTTAAAAAGCACACGCGTGAACCCCCCTCCCCACACACACACATACACTGCATCTCACGTAACGGTATAGGGTGAGGTGCCAAAATTATACCAATCTGCGACGCAAGATGCATGACAGATAATATTAATGAAAATAATTAAATGCGAAAGATGTGTTTAAGGGTTTCCTTAGCCGACGGGAATATGGACCTGTGTGTGTGTGTGTGTGTGTGTGTGTGTGTGTGTGTGTGTGTGTGTGTGTGTGTGTGTGTGTGTGTGTGTGTGTGTGTGTGTGTGTGTGTGTGTGTGTGTGGATAAGGTTAACGATATTTTCACTCACATCCTCTTACGACTCGCTCTCAGCTGATAAATGTCGTTTTGCGTTAGTCTGGCTAAACAACAGACTCACCCTGACGATAACAGGGAATGGTGATAGTATCAACTTTATCATGATTTTGATCATACCTGTTTTACTCCAACTTGCCCCAGATTTTTTTTCCTTTGGTGGCTAATTTCATAAGCTCGATAGCAGAGTAAGAGAATACCGCAGCTGTACATTCTGCCATAGCATTTCTTCCTTACTAGCATCATATTGTAGTATTGATCCATTGTTACCAATGAGCATTCAAAATTGAGAGACGGTAGGTTTTAGGCCAAGTTAGAGTAAAACAGATTTAATGCTGTAATCCTATTAATACCAGAGACATTTCCACTGCTGACAGTGCTTCACAGGAGTCTGAGTGTTAATTGTTTCTCTCTTTTCTTGTAGTTAATATTTTGGTCAATCATTTCTAGATAAATATTCTGGGAACATTATTGAGTATTCCAGCATGCAGACAGGTATCAAGGAATATTCAACAAAACTGAATGCGTTATTTTATATGACTCAGAACAATGAAGAACAGAATAACAGTCACTGCAGTTCTTCAAAGAGAAGTGTTAATTTTCTTTTTGCTTGTTTTGTTCTTGCTTTTTCTTTACAATGCTCGTTGTCTCTTTCTCATGGCTTTATTTCTGGGCTGACTGACCAAAAAATGCTATATTTAGGTTTGGTATCTTGAGACACCATTCTCAACTCAACCATTCAGAAAAAGGCCTCAAACTATTAAAAAGAATGGGGGGAGAGAGGAAGCGAAACCATCAAATGCCTAAACAACCATCCCAGTAAACTCGATTTAAATTTTTCGACTTCAGGCCAGGCTGCTGTACAGGTCAAATTGAATTCTAACGTGCCCTGTAGCCATTTTTTTATATAACCTACTAAAGAGCATTATACTCAAATACATTCATATGTACTGTGTGTATATATATATATATATATATATATATATATATGGAACTCAGAAAAATGTCATGCAAGTATTAACAAATGTTCCCTTTCAAAGGTTAATCCTGTTTTTTTGTCCATTAGGAACACAGGCACCCAGTGCTAGGCTACTTCCTCAAGACTTTTAATGTGGGAATATTTAATCATTGATACCTGAGTGACATTATATGAGCCATAAACTCCAACTATCTGTCTTTTGTAAGTCTTTCTGGACAACGTCGGATTCAAGCGCTTCAACCCACTGGATCACCAGGCCTCCATTTAGGTATTTAGCTACCGTCCACAGCATTTGCCTTCTTGGGTTACTAGTAACCGTTTGGCTTATATCTCAGTGTCAAGTCACCTGAAGGCAGTATTACATAATGAATAAAATAATGTGTGTTGGTAAGGGATGGTAGGTAATGGTAAGGTTCTAATGACTCAGACAAGCAGGTAGCGCATATGAGTAACGAAGGAGGTTAGTGCTATGGTTCTAATTACTCAGTCAACCAGATGATGCATACAGTATGAGTAAGGGAGGGGAAGTAACTCAGCATGCAGCATGGGTAAGGGAAGGTAGGCAGTGGTACGGTTCTAATAACTCTGCCAGCCAAGTAGCACATATGAGTATGGGAGGGAAGGTAGTGTGAATTTCCTAATAACTCAGATAATTAAGTGGTGCATACTGACCCTTAAGGACTGAAGCTTCCAACAGACCAAGATGTCACAAAACCTTTTAGTTTTACAAAATAGTTCATCGTCATCATCGGCTACTTCTTTGTTGCCCCATCTGGAGCTTAGAGGCCTGGGACTTGATTGTTACATCCCGATATTTAAGGTAAGGGAAACCAGTGTCGCTTTCCCATGACTGGCATTATGTGACAAATAAACCTAAACCATTCTTCGGATATAAACCCTTACATATAAATCGACACCTTGGTTGCAGTGTATTGTACGATATGCATACCCTAATAGCCTCTGACATTGCTCTGTAGTCACAGCTCGTATTTCTTCTTCTGTGCCTTCGTCTCCTTTTGTCCCTTCAAATGGCCCCACTACGTGCAGAGAATGTGGAAGTAAGGGTCGGTGAGTGGAGGGAGTTCTTAATGGTGTCAGCATATCAGTGGTCTCTATATCCGTGGTCGTAACACTGCTGGAGTGTTGTACAGAATTTAGGGGGACACCGCTCCGACACAATGATATCCAGTGAATGGCTTCGGTGAATCTCGTCGTCTTCCTCAAGTCCTCTGGAACATCAGATACAATATTCACACTTCCTACGGCACCTTATATCCTAAAAACATTCTCGTCAGCTATGGAGTCATTTACACTTCTTTATGAATTTTAGTTTAATACAGTGATCGTCAACAGTCCTCCATGTATTAGATACGCAAATTATGTCGACATGAGAATGATTTTAGTAACAGAAGAGAATACTAAGATTCAGTAAGCCAATTAACTGCTAAGAAATAGGTGCTAGTGAGTCTTCTTTGCCCACAAGAGTACTGCCATTGGTGTTACCGTTGAGCATCGCCAGTATTCCTTGTTATTGTAGTTATCTTGCAGGGTGATAGACACTCCTCTGCTGCTACGTATGTTGTGCCTCTCCTGGCTGCACATTCCTCCTGCAGTGTTGCTCTGGGCAGGTACAACTGCAAGTCTTCATGCTGCTCCCGGCAGACACAGAAAATAGGACACAAGTTACAAGTGTCATTGGTGTCTGGATGTGATCGTTCTCTCCTCCTTAAATTCCTCAGTCCCGATGGCATGATTATTATTTTATTCTTTCTTCCTCAAACCTATTTTGTTCGGCTCAAGAACGGACTCTTTTAATTAAAGGATTAATGAAAGTAATGTTCTAACCCTTCCATTTCCAAATGTCTCTCCTGAAATGGTGATAATCATGTGGAAACAGCAAGAATACAATGAAAAAGAGGCCCTCGGTTATAATTATGAGATATTATGAAGTCTGGCTTTTGGATCAGAGCCTCTTGGTAAGCGCCATCTCGTTTCCCGGCGATTTTCATGTCATTTTTTATCTGACCACGATGCCCCTGGGTTCTGGTCTAGAATGAGCTGGGTCGGAAATGGTTCGACAGATGACATCAGAGAAGTGAGAATCTGATCCATGCTATTGTATCTCTCCCTGTAGGGGTCTTGATTTGGCTATTGTTGGTGTATTTCCTCAATGCTCATTAAAATTACAATCAAGACCTTAATTAGCAAAGGAACATAGCTAGTATCTCGTGTGTGTTCTTTGCCTACATCACCCTTAAACCATATGATGCTGAATCAGTGAGAGTGGGTTGAGGCATCGATCCATATTTTTAGTGACAAGAGAGATTTCGTAGCAATCCTTCCTTTGTAATTAGTCTCCACCTGTTAAATAGGTGGAGTCTATTGTTTTTGCTGGTATTATTATTATTATTATTACAGCCTCAGAGTCTCGCAACGATCCCAGGAGAACCGGAACTTTGTGGGAAGTCTGAAGGGCTTAGTTTGTTCATCCTGGCATGGGCCATTGCTGATAGAAAAGAAAATCCAGATCGTTTCTGCGCAGCGGAAGGACATGTCAGAAAGTGCCATATCACTATTATGTTGTGAACGAAGTACAGTAAGATGGGACTGTGTCTACTGGAGATTTCAACGGGACCTGAGCAAGTAATCAGAAAATGAAACATGACAGACCTACTTGTAAGAGTTTGTTTCGGTTTATTTTAAATCACTCAACATCAAGCTTTTGCACGGAACACATATTACTACAAAAATGGGTCAAGGTCATTGTTAGAAACAGTAGGTGGAGGCCAGTGACTGTCAGCAAGACAGTTACAGAGTTCTAGTTTATTTGGATTTTACACCTAAACACTCCCTTCTCTGCTATTTATGCCGTTTTAATATCAATACTCTTTGCCTCGATAACATACAAGGGGATACTGAGGTGCAATGTGCAAAATAAATCGCTAAGAAAGATGTGCTACGAAACCTCCAAACAAACTTAGAATATGATGCACAGGTCGATGAAGGACAGAAATGAAGTTAGAGCAGGTGACATTTGGGCCAGTAGGACCTTAGGTATATCCAGCAGGGTAGACGGTGAGTGGCTATCACTTCAATGATGCCAGAGAGGAAGTGTGCCGATCTGGCTGACTACCTGCCTACATACCCCAGGGCAACAATAACGCGAAGGAGACTAATATACGACAGATGAGGGAGAGATCTACCCAGTGAGTTCACCACCATTTCAACATGCCTTCAGTGCGTGATACATCAAACATAACATAAATGACTAAGATGAGTCCAGGGATATACAGGGAGGAAGCAGCAAAAGAGCCAAATGGTAAGAAAAAAGGTAAAAACGAATAAGATATATTATAAAATAATTTTTGGACAGATGTATATAAAATAATTTTGGACATATGTAGGAAAGCAGTCAGGAAAAATACAAAAACCGTCTCCAACATAAAGTATACACAATAATTAATCAAGAACGAAAAATAAAGCTGGCAGAATTAAATTGGTTTTAAAAAATTATACCTAAAGACTCCTCATATTGTTAAAAAATAAGTGTGGGCGAACAATCAGATATAATCAAACTGAATACACGCCTCAATGCCCGCGGAAATTAAAATCATAATGCAGTTAAGTTCTATAGATTCAGAACGTCATTACTGATCGCTCTTATTTACTGACGATTGTATTTGGCGTAGAATAGCCTTTCTGACAGGAAGGACTAATGTTTTTCGTAATCCTTTCATTTGTAGAGGCTCTTCTATACAGAATCAAACTGTCTGAAGCAACAAGAATAAGTTTACAAGTTTGTCAGCAATGGAGAGTCTCACGTCTTGGGACTCTCCTTCGCTGAATAATGTGGTCTGGGAGTAGCAACAATAAAATTATATTGGCGTCTTCGGGCTAAAAAGGTAAAGGAAAAGGTGCACAAAAAAACAGTTCAGAATTCATATATTCATCCATGACAGCAACCATGGGAGCTGGTGTGTGTGTATGTGTGTGTGTGTGTGTGTGTGTGTGTGTGTGTGTGTGTGTGTGTGTGTGTGACTAGTCTATTCCGTAAATTCGCCTGTGGCTATTTGGTATGTATGTGTCTGGAATGCAGCCCATGTGCCTAAATTCTATTCTGCCTCATATACTGAGTGTGCTGAAAGTTGGTTCGGCACTCTCCTATGCAAGATATACAAGTCTGATGGTAGGCTACTATAACTGGCCACTTGTGAGTTCTGGGCTACAAGAAACTTTCAAATATCGACACTGGTCATTTTCGTAGTATCAGCACAAATCGCGCAAAAAATGGAAGAATACCCACTGAAAATAGCTTTGGCATTATCAAGTATTGGCAGACAATGTTATGCTTCGATTTTGCCGTAAATAAGGAAAGTGCCTTATCCAAGACCGTCCATCATTTCACAGTATTTGAGAAACTGCTTATTATTGTCTGTTTTTACGTCCAAATCGAAGCACAACATTGTCCAGGAAGAACTTGATTTTATCTCAAAGCCAATTTCTCACGATATTCACCTTTTTATAAGAAGATAAATGTAATACTATACTGCAAAAATAGCGAATATCAATAAGTTCAACCTGCAAGTTGCCAATTCAGAATAAATATGAGCTGGTGGCTGGCTTATGGCTCCGACGGCAGTACATGATCATGCACCTCCAATAGGCTATATTCTTCGCAGTTCGAACCAACGTGTAGAGCACAGAGCTATCATCAGCCCGACTGAAGATTTTAACGACTACACTCGTTTTACTCTAACGAAGTTGAATGGTCATCTCTCCATCTTGAATGCTGAGCTGTAACAGGAGATTATCACTGTAATAAGTTTCTAGTCACGAGGGTGTGCTATGGATAGGCTGTAAGCCAAAGCATTGTCTTCCTCTGCCACTGAGCTATGAGAAATATGCTGCCATCGGATGAAAATCTGGGCTAGTTTAAGTTTAAAAATAAAAAGAAAGAAAGAGGTAAAGATCACGACAATCCAAGACCTCCAGGAATCTACTGAATGTGTACTGCATAGACATTCTGTGTTTCTATATTAATTTATAGTTATATGAGATACACGTAAGTATCTGAAACACGCCTGTACAAAAACTACGTATATGCAAATGATTATGCTACAGGTAGTAAGATGTTGCCAGAATTCCGAAGGCTTGAATGATGTGTAAATGACTGAGCAACCCATATATCTGAACATAATGCTGATAGTTCTCCCGCTTCCCTGCTGGCTCTTTCCTTGTTTCTGGATTCGACCTCATCCAGATTTTAAATATGAACGAAGGTAAGAATGACCATAACAGATAGAGAGATAGATATACCCACACACTGATATCGCAACAATGTAAAGATATAATGATTTTTATCCTTCTTGGACTCTCTTCGCACATCTTTATTTTTGTCTTTACATGTGTCTCAATTAATTAGTTCTCTCTTGACGTGATAACCTCTTTAATCCGATGGCATTCTTTCCAGATTTTTTTTTTTTTGCCATCAGTTGATTTTATTAATCTCCAGTGCTGATGGAGTTACTGAAGACTGTATCTAATCCTTTTATTCCAAGAAATTTCCCCCTAACGGAACAAGATGTCGAAAAAAAGTAATCTGAACAAATAAACTGCTTAATGTTTGTGTGGGTGGCAAACAGACAATATCTCTATACAGGAAAATGCTGCAGCTGGTTGGCAAATGGTTAGAGAAGTGATGTGCTATTTGAAAGAACGCGAGTTGGAAACCATGCCACACCAGGGAGGAATCTGATGGTTCGAATTTTGATAACAGAGACTTTACTGGTCATTGACAAGATCCACCGACACGTGATAAAAACATTGGCGCTGTTATCATTATACTAACCCTGAATGAGGCAGCTGTAGCAAGCATTCAATATGGAAGCTTGGTATTAACTCCGAAAGAGTAATATGTGAAGCTATGTGGCACGTAGGAGAAAATATGAGCCTCAGAGAACGGGCAATCAACTCTTATGATAATGAGTGGTGAACGTAGAAAAAAAAAAAAAACGCTGTGAACGTACGAGCCTGACAACCTCTCTGTCTTTTCGTACCCTTATATAATGTTATTACAACTTTTACCCCGTCCTGTAAAAAGACAATGTTGAAAAAATCTTTCAAAATATCTCTGATATATGTGGTAAAATTCATTATAAAAATGGATAAGTAATGTCTGACATGAGAAAAAAATACGTATTAATGGTTGAACACTTCGCTGGGAAAATAAAATGTAGGTCATTATCATTTCGGAGAGAGAGAGAGAGAGAGAGAGAGAGCACAAAATTGTACTCTTAACAGTTACGCTGCAGTTGATATACTTCCATATTTCAGTCAAGTGAATACTGAAATTTTGTGCAAGTGAGAGAAACTTATTGCAGTCAAATGTTGAAAAAATAGAACAGCGAGGCTTTTGTTGTTAGACTCTCATGGCTCTTGGGAGGCCTCAAAGTACACCTGGCGTTAAAAGGCCCCCAAAGGTCTGTATGCAAGGGTGACCGACCCCAATGAGGGTGGAGTATAAACTAATTTTTGATTTACCTAGAAACTCGTGAGAGAGAACGAGTACCTCAATACACCAAGGTTGGCTGGCGCGTCTTCCCAGGTGCTGGTCTGGGTGAATTATAATAAATAATCCTATTATTATTTTTACGACTCGGGACCATAAACATACGTACCTTTGGGGACTATTTAGTGGGATCCTAGAAAGGCTTCAGTGACTGTCCTAGAGGCACTAAGGGGTTTTACTGCATAGTGCTTTATTTTCTGTCAACAGTGATCATTATCGTCACATAATTTATATTTCATTCTTGCTACCGCCAGACTGCGTTATTCAACTTTGAGATGCCTTTCGTAGTAAATGAGTTAAAAAATGAGTTAAAAAAATTTCCACTGACGTCTGCAGTCTATACAAGCATTGTGTTTAATAAATTATTATACTTCTGCTACAGTCAAAAGGCTTTATTCAACTCAGAACCGACATTTAGTAGTGAACGGGTTAATGAGTTGTATACCGAACCTCTCCAGTTCAAAATGTCTCTCCTAAACAGAATTTAACAGTCCAGGAGTTGCTAGAATACAATATGAAATAAGTCACTGGCTAAAAGGTAATTCCTTTCATTACCTCCGCCATGGAGGTTAAGTTTTACCCCACGTTTGTTTGTTTATTTGTTTGTCTGTTAGTCTGACTGTTTGTTGGCAGGATTACTAAAAAGGTTATGAACGGATTATGATGACATTATGTGGAAGGGTGGGCCATGGGCCAAGAAAATGATTAGGTTTTGGGCCGGATCCAGATCACAAGTATCTTGCAAAATATCTCCAAAAGTTCTCAATTAATTTCAACGAAATTTTGTGGAAAATAACCTAATCTTCGGATCCGGATCCGGGATTATTCAAAAAAGTTATGAATGGAGTTTGATGAAATCTTGCGGAAGGGTGGGCCATGGGCCAAGGAAGAAATTTTTAATTGGGGGGGGGGGGGGGATTCGGATCTGGAGTATCCAGCATAGTATCTCAAAAAGTTCTCAGTGAATTTCAATGAAATTTCTTGGAAAGGTGGGCCATGGACCAAGAAAGAATTGAATAGATTTTGACCCAGATCCGGATCCTATATCCACGGATCTGGATCCAAATCCTTTTTAATGGCAATGGCATTGGCGGAGGCATGCACTGTCTGAGCGCTTTCTAGTCTATTATTCCTGCCATTTGATGAGTCATTTTTTTCTTTTTTTTTCTCAGCACAGATTATTCTTGCTTTTTAACGTACAATAAACAATGGGTCAAAGGATGCAATCCTGGAAAGTGATGTCCTATTCAGGAAAAAACAATACACATTAAGATCGGTTAATTTAAGGTGCATGGACGCATTAGGGTCAAAAGACAAGTTAGACAGTTCAAAACACTGGATAACGAAGACAATTCTAGAGTTGACTAGTTCCATATAATCATAAAGGACTTAGAATATTAGTTAACTTTAACATATGTGAGCTGGACAGGAGTGTGTGTGTGTTGCCAGCAAGTGAGAGTGTGTTGCCAGGATGATACCATTTGCCTGCCATAATGAGGAAGGGATACAAACAGATACTTAAGATCCGCAGTGACCACTGAAATAGCAATAGTAAATAGACAGGAATGCAACACTGCAGCAGCAGCAGCAGGAGAGAGAGAGAGAGAGAGAGAGAGAGAGAGAGAGAGAGAGAGAGAGAGAGAGAGAATCAGGGGAGAAGAGATGAAAGGCTTTTGTTTCCACCTTATATAGTCGAGTTGAATGTGGTGAGCAACCCACTGATGAGAACTGTATTTCAAACAAAGACGAATATATCTCCTGTATTAACTGGGCAACTGAGGAGACAAAAAGAATAAAACAGAGATGGTTAAGCGATCCCAATCTCAGGGAAGCATATATTGCAAGGGAAGTAATGTAATCTTTTCATGACAGATCCCAAGAGAGAGAAACCCCACGTATAATAAACGATGATGATGACTGTGCTTATGTGTTGTTGAAAATATAGCAACATGGGGGGAGGGGGTGTGTGGGTACTTGCAAGATTAGAGTATTCGGCAACTGATTCATTAAAATGAACAACGTTTATTTGCACTGTTATGAAATAACAGACACGTCTGAAATAAAAAATGCCGCACCCTTATCCTGCGACTGTTGTAAAGGTAACTGCAGTACTGAAAGCTGTAAAAGGCGATGGAAAAGTGAAGGATGTAATCACCCGCATAAGAGTAGACAGAGCTAAATGTGCAGCTTAGGTCATTGATGAATAAGAGGAAGAGTTGGTGAAAGGAGAGAAACCTTAGGAACACCACTTCTGGTATCTTCAGAAGAACATCAGCCGTCTAAAACAGCAGTTTTCAAAGACCAGAGAGGCAAATAGAATTAAGGCACATACGGAAGGACATAAACGGTAAGATGGCAACTTGAAAATTAAGGAATCTGTGCCAAACTCGTCGAAAGCCTTTCATATGCCAGTGACAGTGACAAAAGTCTCGTTACTGTGTCGGATGAAGAAACAGGAAAGCAAGGACACTGCCAGTGTAGCGTACCTATATGAACCCATACTGACGGTCAGAAAGGAGATTACGAGAGGACTTGTATTTTTATAACCTACTCGGGACAAACTCAAAATTTAGGAAATGCAGCGATTAAATCAGTCAAAATATCATAGTTAGACGGCTAAGAATGGCCACCTTCGTAGGGATAAGTTGAATAAAAGCAGGCTTCCAGCAAGAGGAAAGGGTAATGGCTGACAAAGGCAAAAAAGTTGCTTTGGCAGGGTCTCGGCACTGAAGCATACTTCTGGAGAACAATAGGAAGGACTTCTTTGGCAGTAAAACCTAAATGATCCCTTTAATTACGAAAGTTTTTTCCTAACCTTAATACTAGTCTGGTGAAAGCAACAGTGAAGTAATCAATGCAATCTCAGGCTCTAGTGTTTAACAGAAATTATTTTGCTATGCTGATGCAAGGCTGACCAAATTAGAAAGATCTACAGTATTAATGGGGATATACAGACAAAGATGGCTGCACAACAAGCAGGTTAATACTAAAAACTTAGATACAATACGGCCAATACAAATGCAACGAATATCATCTCTGCTGATGTATATAGGCTACGAGTTTAATGTTTGACACTATTTTCCGTGAGGGATGATCTAAAAATTACAACCAGGTACTTATATCCAAGCTAAGTAAGGATTCCTCTCTCAAATCCCCTCCTACCTTATTCTTGATTCACCACTTCTTCCAACCATTTTACCTCCCCCGAACCCCCAACCCCCAGCCCCTCATACACACTCACTGTCAGTGCTCCATTCTCTCTTTATGGCCAAACCACGTCAAAGTATTTCTCTTTATGTTTCACGCTGTCAAACCTCAACAACGTGGTCCGGTCTCCAGGAAAGAAAAAGGAGCTAAGAAAGAGACCTCCAGACTGAAGTAAACGGTCAGAATATGGTATTGCGCTGGTGAATAGTGGTGCAAAGTTTTAAGCTGCCTATGCTGATACAAAATTAAAATACAAATCGGTTAGGGGGAAAAAGCAATGAGGAGAGGGTATTTTGCAGACATATAAACATTAGTATTGCGGAGATTTGGCGAGATATTCTTCAGAGTTTCTTGATCAGGTTCACAGGTTCAGGGACGCAGAGAGAGAGAGAGAGAGAGAGAGACAGACAGACAGACAGACAGACAGACAGACAGACAGACAGACATAGCCAGATATCATCCAGCAGATTCTCATTTTTCATAATTGAAAGTTCACAAGTAAGCCTGTATTCAGACAGACACTAAAGTTTTTTCTAAAAGGTACGGTCTCACCGTTTGTTTTTGTTTAGGTTAATCCCCTCCACATTATATGGAAGGGACTGGGCCTACAGTAGTCCAGCAAGGGGTGTTGATGTCTGTGGTAGATTTAGGAGATAGTCTTAAATGGTTTAACTTTTAAGAGAAATATTTATTCATTAGTTACAGAGAGAGAGAGAGAGAGAGAGAGAGAGCGTGCTTCATTGGTTTCCGTTTCACTTCACTGTTTTTATTTCAGTGTGCCACCCTCATGACAACCTCGTAAGATCCCTTCTAGGTATGACGACAAGGGCTTTCCATTTCAATTAATTTTATATGTGAGCTTAAATCTGTGTGTGTGTGTGTGTGTGTGTGTGTGTGTGTGTGTGTGTGTGTGTGTGTGTGTGTGTGTGTGTGTGTGTGTGTGTGTGTGTGTAAGCTTAATGGTATGGCAGTGAGAGATACGAAGTGATTGTGACAGTGTGCACGTGTCAATGTAAAATGAAGAGTGTAAGTAAAGGGAACTGCGTGCGTGAGACAGTGTAAAAGTAAAGGTGTGAAAATGAAGCGTGGAAGGAGATGTGAGTGTGAATGTGGGTGTGCATGAGGTGTACCAGTAAAGGCGCGAGTAGGAGCGTAGTTGTAATCACGAAGGGAGTGGAACAGAGGCTAAGAGTACGAAAAAGAATGAAATACTCTAGAAGAAGAATATTGCTGGTGTGAGTATTATCCCAGGAGAAGGTAAGAAGAATATTATCCACGTGTTCCATGCGTGTCCTACAGGATTATTATTAAGGAGCAGGTGATGGTGGTGGTGCTGAGAGTGTGGTAGGAAGATGGAGCTCTTACCACATCAATGCGTTTTGGTGACATGCTCGGTATGTTCGTTCTGGAGTAGGTTCGAGTTCTAATAGCTGTCAATGAGTCTGTGGGGCTGGATGCTCACCAAATGAAATCGTTCGTCAGCAGCATTCAATATGGAAATTTGGTATTAACGCCGAGATGGTGACATGTGAAAGTGAGCGGTACGTAGGACAACTGAAAGGCCTCTGGGAAGCAAAGCCATCGTGGAACAAATTACGATATTAAGTTAACTAAAACATGTACCGAACCAATATCTTCGCGCACTTTGCTTCATCCCCTGTGCCTTGTATCTGTCCGACCCTCTAACCTCCGTGATTTTTACTCCACCTACGTATTAGAGGGCAGCGACCTCATCACCCAGCATTTATCTTGCACGCAACCTCATACCTCAGTTACCTGCAGACAAGGGAAATTGGGTGCAATGATGATGGTAATACAGGAGGCGATACTGGGAGTAGAAGCATGAAAACATGCATAGGGTAAAGTCCTTTGACTTTTAGGCCTCCTTACAGCTGAACAATGTCGTCTGGTGCCATCGTGAATAAAATGTGGAAGCACGTCAGTACCGGGGAAGCTATTCATGGGGACAGTTTAACCCTGTCCTGCTAGAACTGCTTGCCCATGAACAAAGTGGTTTGATTTTCGCCTAAAGAAGATATTTTACTCTATTCATTCCAATGAAGCGGTTCTTGATGCTAATATACTGCTACATAATCTCTCCCTCGACTAAAATCGACAAGCTAAGCTTGAATAACATAGCTATAATCTTTTTACTCTAACTATGCCTAAAATTGCTATATCTCCAACATAAATGGTGAGTTGCAACAGTAGATTAACAGTCAAATATGGTACTCATCACGAAGTAGTGCTATGCAATGGATGCAGAGCTGTAGCTTAGTCTTTTTCCGCCACTGAGCTATTTGACATGGACTGTATTAGAACGAAAATCTTGGCCTAGTTAAGGTAAATGAAGTATAGGTGGATCCACAGCTGCAAAAGCGTCAATGATCATAACTTACTGACAGACCTTCCCTCAGTGGAAGAAATTCATCGGGTATTAGGAGGAACAAAATATCTCCCCATACCGTTCAATGCCGGAATTTTTTTCTTAACTATTGTAATTTTCAAATGCTTATATGAAACACAGAAAAATTACACTGTAAAGGAATTCATGGGAGCTCTTCCTTTACTGCAAATGATCTATCCAGTATTTATAGCTGTTAGGAAGTACCAAGAGTTCACGAAAAAGGGAGAAAATAAATCGGAATCAAAGTTTTTTAATGAGCTAGTTGAATGCTAGGACTAACCTAACTAATAATAACTGACTGTTGCCTGAAAGTAATTGCGATGTAGGAGAGTGGGGCGAGGAAGTGTAAGAAAGGAGGCGAGTTTGAGGCGGAGTGTTCCACTATCGTGAAGAATTAAAGTTAGTCCGAGGCGCTGAAACTAAGTACTGTAGATCTCTCTCTCTCTCTCTCTCTCTCTCTCTCTCTCTCTCTCTCTCTCTCTCCATACCATACGTTTTTCTTTTTCTTCTCTCGTACATTGTTTGCACACTTTCTTCCTTTTTTTCAAGAGTCTTATTCGGCATAAATATTGCTTTCTATCTCCCCTTCATCATTCTTTCCACCTACGCTCATTCAACATATATACCGGTCTCTTTCCCCCATTTCTCCTTTCCAATAATTTTTAGCAACATATTTTTAATTCTTCTTGTTTTAGAGTATTTTCACCATATATTGCATTGTTATCGTCTTCAATCTGGCTTTCCAGACTCTTTATGTCTCCTTGCTCTTTGACGTTTTCATGCCTCTCCCAAGAAAAGTAATTGTTCGAGCGAGCGAAGCGAGCGACACCAAATTTATTCACAGTTTGGACTCCCGACATATGTACCCGATAGAAAGATTTATCTTATCAGCAATAAATGGGGACAGGGGTTGGGAGCAAAACTCTGTAGTACTGAGGCGAACCTTTTTGGATATCTCAGCCAATTTTGAAGTTACAAGATAGACAGTAATTTGGAAATCGCATAAAAATCCTCAATTATATTCATTTCATGGACAACCTGTAATACCCAATAGTTTTTCCGTAAATCGAGGAAACGATTTTTCTATAAGGCTGATTAGCGTAACAGCCGGCTGTGCAAGAAGTAACGGTCTAAGGCTGCGTGAGCAGCGCAGCAGTATTTTCCGACGGTTGCTGAGAGCAACCAGGTTTTGCCTTTTCAAAACAAATTATACCTTCTGGTTGGCCCTAGACCTAAAAATTAATACAAGAGGAGTATTGGTTTTAAGAAGTGTGAGGGAATATTTTTAGTGATATCTAATAAGTTCTTTTTAGAATTTTCAGGTCAGTAAATCAGAGGAAGATGATGAGCCAAATGAGACAGTATTCAGCAGAGTCAGCACTGCCTGACTTGCACGCTCGCTCGCTCGAACACGTTTTTTAAGTGTGGACGCCTATTACATGTTAATATATACTCCCTCCCTTCCTCTTCCCCCCCCCCCTTTCTCTCTCTCTCTCTCTCTCTCTCTCTCTCTCTCCCCCCAACGGTTTTGTTGGGTGAAATGTAAGAAACAGGGTGCGTGGAGTGTGTGTGTGTGTGTGTGTGTGTGTGTGTGTGTGTGTGTGTGTGTGTGTGTGTGTGTGTGTGTGTGTGTGTGTGTGTGTGTGTGAGAGAGAGAGAGAGAGAGAGAGAGAGTGTCATTTTAGTCCTTCCCAGCCCCGTACACCCGAATGGCATCCGTATAAGTGACATAATCTCACCTAACAAGGTACTAAACCAGGGATTTGAACCCAATCCCGGCAAAGTGTGGGAAGAGGGTGTGACCGTCCCACCATAACGCTGCAACACCACCTTAACAGCGATGGGATAGGCTACTGACGCTATGCCTTTGTATTAGGAAAACCCTGGATTCAGTGCCTAGTAAAGAACTAGTTTTTTGGATTTGTATATATCTAGTTTCCTTTGTTGTAGTATATAAAACTTGAAATAGATTCCTGTCTTTCTGTCTTCATGTCTACATTTTTATGCAATCTATTTTTCCACACAGGAATGTACATATCTTTATGAACAAATCCTACATAAACGAACAAACATTCCGGCTTTAGGCATTAAAAATTCATCTATAATAACAAACAATTTTTAGGTAAAATCTGCAGACAGTAACAGATCTATGCTAACTTTACTTAACTGCAGTAAGTGGCCTGTCTCCAGCTACTCAGTGCTGGCACACTCCCTACGTGACCCAGTGAGTGGTAAAGCCTGCGGCAGTGCGAGGGCCGGACCACCCTCTTATATAATGCATAACTCACCAACTATACTGGCGCTGTCAGGCATTCCAATGGTCAGGAACTTCCGCATTTGCATGTGGACAAAGGGTAGCCAGTTCCAGTCTTAGGGAACTATAATTATTTATTGATACTTTCAGCCTGAGACGTTATTATTGTTTTTGTTATTATCATTATCATTTTGTCATTATTATTATTATTATTATTATTATTATTATTATTATTATTATCATTATTATATTATTATTATTTTATCATTAATATTATTACCATACTGTTGTTGGTGGTTGTGGTGGTGGTGGTGGTGTTAGTTATCTCCTGATGGTCTAATGGGTTAAGACACTCGAATCGGATGTAGCCCTTAGGGGTTATCATCCGAGGGATAGTAAGGATTTACTGTTCACATAATACTGCTCAGGTGCACATCACTGGTCACTCGCCCTAAACGTATGGACTATGAAGCCAAGTCCCGAGATTCGTATGGGACAAGAAAGACTGGATGACGTACCTATAGATCTCAAGATGTTTTCCTCTTATAACAGACTTTTCAAAATACCGTGGTTACATACGGCATTTATTAATCCCTTCTCTATTACGGCGCTCTCTTAAGCTTAATAAAATTATTTGTAGCAATAAAAACACACTACAAAATAGACTACACAAATTCCTGAACTGAACATCATTTAGTGAAAGCTCGTTATCAGAATATCGATGTTAATGATGTTAATTTTGAAACAAAGATTTTTTCGTCCTTTATTCCCGAACATTCCTCGCCCCCATACTGAATTTACTGCATTTGCTGATATACGTGCGGAGCAACAAAGATTTACTGGAAAAGAAAGTATTTCAAAAGTTTTCGAGTCAATTCTCAACAAAAAAATTTAAAGGCATCTTTCCTATCACGACCTTCTTTTTGATCGTCAGTACGGGTTCCGTCAGGGACGCTCCACTGGCGATCTTCTCACCTACCTTTCAGACTCCTGGTCATCCTCCTTTCGGGATTTTGGCGAAAGCTTTGCCATTGCACTTGACATCTCAAAGGCTTTCGATCGAGTCTGGCATAAATCTTTAATTTCCAAACTGCCCTCTTACGGTTTCTATCCTTCTATCTGTGCCTTCATCTCTAGCTTCCTTTCTGGTCGTTCTATAGCCGCTGTTGTAGACGGCCATTGTTCTTCTCCTAGATCTATCAACAGTGGTGTTCCTCAGGGCTCTGTCCTATCACCAACTCTCTTCCTTTTATTCATCAATGACCTTCTAAGCTGTACATCTAACCCTATCCACTCATACGCTGATGACTCCACCCTTCACCTTTCCATTCGGTTCCCGCAACACCCATATCAGCAGTTACTTCAACAAACAAGGGATGAGGCTATGGCACTCCTAATGTCTGACCTGGCTCGTATCTCTGACTGGGGTAAAAATAATATGGTTGTTTTTCATGCATCTAAGACTCAGTTCTTACACCTATCAATCCGTCAAAATCTTCCACAGGTATACCCACTAATGTTTAATAATAATCAGCTTAATCCTGCATCATCCTTGAACATGCATGGGGTTTCATTTACTCGGGACTTATCTTGGAAAGATCATATTACAACTCTTGTAAAATCTGCTTCCAAGAGATTGGGTGTGCTAAGCTGACTCCGTTCTTTCTTTACCCCTGTACAATTGTTGACTCTATACAGGGGTTTTATCCGCCCCTGTGTGGAGTACAACTCTCATGTGTGGGGAGGCTCCCCACATAAAGCTCTTCTCAATAGGGTGGAGTCAAAAGCTTTTCGTCTCATTAACTTTCCTCCCCTCTTACTGACTTCCTTCAACCTCTGTCTCTTCGCCCTACTGTTGCATCTTTATCTCTTTGCTGTCGCTACTTTAATGGTCACTGCTCCTCTGAACTGTTTGCATGCATTCCTCCACCTCTACGACGGGCGCGTAGCACCCGTCTAGCAGCAAACTCTCATCCCTTTTCTGTCCAACTCTCTAATGCAAGAGTTAACCGTTACTCCCAGTCCTTCATTTATGCAACAGGTCAACTCTGGAACTGTCTCCCTCTGTCTGTATCTCCTGCTGCCTATGACCTCCAGTCTTTCAAACGCAGTGTGTCCAGGCATCTCGAAATGAATGGATCTTGAATTTGGCTCTCTCTTGTATTTTGTTTTTCTCTTGGAGGGAACTCTTATTGCGGGCTCATGGCCTTTGGTTCCTTCTTCCACGCATAAAAAAAAAAAAAAAAAACTATCGATGTTAGCACTGAACCTGATAATATTTTCCTTTTTGTTCGCGGATATATCAGCGATATTTGATGTATTTATTGAGGTATGACAGTGGTAACTGGACCGACATTTTCATTTATTCATAGCAAACATACCTCACCCCTTCAACTTACTACATCTATTGATTCATCTGAAGAAAGAAAAAATTTACTGGCAAACAAATCCATCATTCGATTTCATTGCTAAAACTAACATTATTTTACATGTTAGGCTACACGCTGACATACATCACCCACGCAGATATACTACATAGCTGAGGTATGTAACAGACAACAAAAGACCATTAAAAACAAAAGAAAAGCTTTGATGTTGGTAATGAATCTATATATCTTTATTATTCACAAACATACATCCCCCCCCCAACATACTGCATTTTATGATATATTGGCAGAAGCGAACAAAAGCGACACGAGGAAGGAAAATGTCAAAGGTGCAACAGGTACAGTACGGGGCAAGAGTTTCTCAGTATTCCACTCCATCTACTGCACACTCAGGGCATGTCCCTCACTCTTCTCTCTGATGTACCTTATCAAGAAGAAACCTCTACAGAGAGAGGAATACTACGAGACGTCTCTCAGCTTTGAAATATTAAACACCACAGGGCAATGAGGAGCAGGAGAGGTGAAATATTTGGGTAACTCTTGTCCCCAACTCTACAGAGTACAGCCAACACACCTGAACACCACGAACTCCAGGGGATCGATTGAGTCCAGGCGCCACCGAATTTTAGCCATCTGACCTTCTGCAGCTGCCATACTGACGGCGGAAATGTGGCATATGTGCTCTGGTTGTGTGTGGGTGCGTGAGTGGCCGTGGAGGGTTTGTAAAGGTGTATGGTGGGTATGCGTGGATCAGGTGTGAAGGTGTTAGGTGGCTGAGTAATAGTGTGCAGCAGGTGTGAAGAGGTAAGAGGGGGGGGGGAGACTGTGTGGAGGCGTAAGGCAGGTGTGTAGAAGTGTGGGGCGAGTGTGTAGAGGTGTCGTGCAGGTGTACGGTGGTGTGTGGTGGGTTTTTGGTGCTATGGAGTGAGTGTGTGGAGGCGTGCAGTAAAGTGTGGAGGTGTGTGGGGCATGTATGGGTCAGGTTAAGAAGATACCCACACTCCCACCACTCTCTATCATCACACTAAACGTCACCAGCGAAGCATGAGAAGGACCACCACCACTGTGTTAAAGGAGGAGAAAAACCAAGTTAGGCAACGGGTCGTGAAATTGCGAACATCATCCGTCATTTTTCCCTAATCATTACCAAAGCCAGTCATTGTCACCGTCATCACCGAAGTGGAAAAAGGAGTGTTACCGTATACAGCCGAAGTATTTTCTATCACCAAAATACCATTCAGTAAAACATACCTCAAGCACTACCCTACGGGTTAAAATAACGTATTAATTATATATTAGTAAAACAGGGTAAAAAAAAAAAAAAAAAAAAAAAAAAACATTGTAGAAACTTGATCAGTAACCTCCTAACAACGACAGAAAAATCTGCTATTCTCTTCTTGCTATTGTAAAATATTTCATTCGCTAAAGAATGGTTTCTCTTCTTCTATGGGCTACTCATAATTTTTACGTAGGCTAATGCTACTCAAAATGTCTGAAAATGAATTTCACTATGAGTACAGCCAGAATATCGTTTTTTTAATACATGATATAATTTATAGCGAACCTGCTGAAGTGTATTATGCTGGTTTCCCAGTTGATATGCTGTGCATATTTAGCAGAAATTTACTGGGTACGTGGCGTTACTGTACTACAGTGCAAGGGCATCTTTGAAAATGAATACCAAGATTATTACGGCAAAAATTAACAGCCAAAAAGATATCCTCTGCATGAGGAAAAAGCAGGAAACTGTAAGGCTCTGCAACCCGAGGCCATGTGCCGCAGAAAGGGACCATTAAACATGTTTTCAAGCAGTTACCAACGTTATTAAAGTAAATGGAATAATGAAAAGTCAAAATTAATCATTGCCCTCATTGATGATATTCATACCCATATCTGCTTACAAATCATCTAGTATTTAACACGTCCCGACAAATGTAGGCTGGTTAACAGACTTACAGTAGGGCTGTGTAGTGAAAGATGGCTGAGGTTGTGTCCTCAACGTGGAGAAAAGTCTGGGCCCGAGATACAGAAACTTATAATTATAGGATTCGAGAGACTATCGTAGTCGAATTTTGTCCCCATGACGTACAAGTGACATGGAAATATTCTCTACGCCTCTTTCCTCATCCTTTTTGTAAAATAACATTGTTGTTACGATCGGAATTGATTATAAAATTGTTTGTGGATCGCAGCCAGCTCCATTAACCGTAAGTCGCAGGCTAGGCTACTCCATGAATTTGCGTCAACCAAATACGAACATGTACTGTCACCCTTAAAACGTTAAGACTCTGCACTACACTACCTATATCAGCTAAAATGCGTTATGAGTGGCCTTATTATGAATGTACTGGAAATTACCATTGGCTGAGAACAGTTTATATCTCTGGAGCAAGACATTAGTTACATAACAATAGCATGCTGAAATAAAATTGCAGTAACATATATTCCAGAGATACTGACCATGACGGTACATTATTTTCTCAAAGCAGCTGAGGAGGCAAAGTAGATCATCCTGGAGATGGGGACTTTACTACTGCGGGGCTGACTAGTTTGTACTGGGTGTGAGCAAACCATCGTCAAACTTATAGGCTTGAAAACGTCCAGTGTGCAGACATAAGCCAAAGCACTATAAATAACATACTGATAATGTCTTTAATTTTTTTAACTTCACAACAAAATAAAATTGCTCAAGTATTTATAACTCCAAGAAGACAATATCTTCATAAACCTGCGGCTAAACTATTGTAGCCATGCAACAGCTGACATGTCATATTAGCTCAAAATTTCAAGCTGGGCAACTTTGTATTTCATAAGTCGTCTAAATGGCCTCCAATTGCCAAAACTGAAATTCACCTAAGAGTCAGCTGTTGCGTCAGCTGACGCACCAGCTGACATGTTCAGCTGACGCAGCTGTTGACATGTTTAATCAACTAAATTTTTCAAGCTGGGCAACTTGCATTTCCAACAAAATCGCTCAGCGTTCTCCAAGAGCAGATAATCGAACATTCCAAGAAAGAAAGAAAAAATGGGATTCCCCAGAAGTACCACTTATTGACCTGTCTGCATCGCCGCAGGTAATAACGCGATTCACAAACACCATAATGTCTGCAAGTAGTCTTTTACGATGAACTATATTTCTGCGTGTTTACTGATGGAAAAAGTTTATGAGACATAGATATTTTTTGATGACGTAATACTTGTATGGCCCCCAACAGAGGTGTAGGGATCCGGGGCTAAGCCATGCAGTCAATAAATTTAGGGCAAGACTGACCATGGGCATTATATGAGCAACAAACCACAATCACCCCATCGACTTAAATCCTTTATGGGCCACATCATGTCGGAGTGCCTTAACCCACTAGACCGGCGACATGTGGGGGTGTACGGCATGTAAAAGGACTACTGGACCTTGTGATCAGGTTATGAAGCCTATGTTTAGAGTCGTACCAAAGGAAAAATAAATCATGGTATCTTCTGTTGGCTGTATTTTTTATTCTACTGCAAGGAAGAAGAAATCAAAGGATGAAGCTCTCAAGATTGTTCCCCCGAAAATCAAATAAATGAATAAAGAAAGAAAACAGAGCCAAATGCAAGATCTGCTCACCCATATATGCCTGGGCACATTGCATTTAAAAGAATGAAAGTCATAGGCAGAAGGGAATACAGTAAAAAAAAAAAAAAAAAAAAAAAAAAAATTTCCAGAAATGACTTGATGCATACATGATGGACTGGGAGTAACGGTCAGCTCATGCACTGAAAGCTGGACAGAATAAAGATGAAAGTTTCCTGCCAGACGGGTGCTGCACGTTCGCCGCAATGGAGGAGGGATGCAAGCAGACAGTTCAGAAGAACAGTGACCATTGAAGTGGTGATATAAAAAGGTGATAAACATGCAACAGTGCGGTGAAGAGACAGGTTGAAGGGAGCCAGTTGGAGACGGGAAAGTTAATGAGGCTGAAAACCTTTGACTCCTATTTGTTGAGAGGAGCAGTATATGGGGAGCCCTTGCACACATGAGAGCTGTACCAGACTGAAAGGCGAATAAAACTCCTGTAGAGTCAGCAGCTGTGTGAGGATAAAGAAGGCACGGAGTCGGCTTAGCACACCTAATCTCTTAGATAAACATTTTGCTAGAGGAAATATGATCTTTTCGTGATATATCCCAAGAGAATAAAACCCCAAGTATGTTCCGAGATGATGCAGGGTTGAGTTTAATATTGTTTAATAATAATGGATACTCCTCCAAGAATTTCCGTCCTAGGCCACACCTAACTGGAGTATCTTAACCCACTACACCGCCAGGAATTTATTTTGTGGCTGTACTGTATAGTTACCATCCAGCAGAGTAAATGGCTTCTTGGGTTACAGGACCCCCTTTACTCTGTCACTTACCGTGGTGCTGCATCCCTTTGACTTCACAGTAGTGATAAAGCAAAGGGGGTCCTGTAGCGCAAGAAGCCATTTACTCTACTGGATGGTAACTGTACAGTACCGCCACCAAATAGATTCCTGGTGGTCTAGTGGGTTAAGGCACTCCAATCAGATGCGGCCTTGGAGGGAAATTCTTGCAGGAGTATCCATTAATTTTAAACAATATTAAGTAAGTGGATGGAAGGTATCCACACCAACTACTAAGACAGTGAACAGGTTACTTTCTTACAGTGACACTGCATTTCACATTTATTCATGTCATTTGTGTTAGATATTTTTCTATTCCTTTTCGTATATTTTAATTCTTCTTCTCCCGGCCACCTCGAAGACCAACCAAATGTTTGGGTCAAAGGGCTAACATGCTCAAGTAAACATGTTCTCCAATACTATTGTGTGTTCAGGTAAAATTGTTCTTAGAAATATCTGTATCTTGCTCACGTAAAAAAGATCCTTAGATATACCGTGTGCTCAGGTAAAAGGTCCTCTGGTAACTTCCATGTGTTCAAGTCAGATGTCCTTCAACACTCACTACATGCACAGCTAAAAAGGTTGACGTGCTCAGGAAAAGATCATACAATGTCTAATGCATATCGAGTAAAACTCAGTAAGTTGCATAGGTAAAAGTCTCCTCCAATACCTGCGGCACGCATAGGTAATACGTTACTTCCAATACCTAAGAACACCATGCCCGGATACAACTATCAGCTACTAAACTATGGCCGGCGGCAACAGCGGATTATTTCTCGTCACGCAGACTGATTAAAGTTTCATCCCTTCTAACCGAACGTTGCCAGTCCACACAAATTCGTCTGGGCTGAGCTGATTAAAGTATAAAGTTTAATAATATGTCTGTGCATGTTTGTATGTTTCAACTCATTCCTCTGAGAACCTTGTTTAGTTTAATCATGCTGTCTCCAATTTAACATGCATTTTCTAACATCATGAGTTTCATTAGGCTCTGTCAGAAGTTGGCGACACGTTTAAAAATTCGTAATCTCAGTTTTTCCCCTTCAGTAAAATAAAATGTTTATTTCATTTTTGCTACCGTCGGTCAACTTCGGTTAAAGAAAACCTGTTGTAATAAAAAGAATGTGCAAGTCTTTGTTATTCCAGTCAGCACAAGAGCGTCTTATTTTACTTCATAGTGGCTACTGCCACTTTTTTTCCATCTTATGGGAACTGAAACAGAGAAGGGGTTAGCCCTTTCCCTAGGACTGCATCTTCGTGTAGATGCTAGAGAAATTCTTTACCCAGCATTAATAAGTTACCCGTCAATGCAGAGATCAAAATATAACTACACCAAGTGACACATATAGAGTTGATTTATTATCATCTCTTGCATCATATGAAAATACTCAATTTCTCTTGATATTCATTCAGGTTACCCTTCTGAACGAAGATGGAAATACACTACATCAAGTGACACAATAAGTTTATGTATCAGGTTCTCTTGCAACACCTAAACAGGAGACACAATTAGCCTACTGTTGACTTCCGTGTACACCGACTCCTTTAACGTAAATGAAAGAGCTGGCCTTGACCTATAAAGTTAAATGCAATTGTATTCTGCTGGAAAATTAACGCGAATCACGTTGCATTTTAGCATGAAATATCCTACAGCATACATAGGTTACAACGGGGGGATAGATAAGAGGTACTGATCTCTTCTGTATGAAAGTATATTTACCGGTATGTCTTTTAATTATTCTGTCTACCTCTGGACGATTATATTCAGCTCTGGAAGAATTTTTCATATTAGAGGAACTGATGGAGGCTACATCTAACCCTCTACAAAACAAAAAGTTCTTCCTAAACTGAATAAACTATCTGTGGGTAGCAAGGAAGAACTAAATAATAAAAAGTCATCTCACTGAATAGACTAACCATGACGTATTACTGTTTTCAGAGTTAACATCTGGATTAATGACTAAGGACCCTCAAAAAATCAAGTGTTGAAAATTATGGACAGAAAAGGTCAGGATCATAAGCAACAAGAACATAAGGACGCTGATGCCTTGGGGAGGTTTGCTCTCTCTGAGTGTTCTTGCTTTACTCTGCTTAGGATACACTTTCCGATGATATAGTCCTCATTAATGCATTCATTAGTGTCCTCATCTTAGTTGAATAAAACCTTGAATGGATAGGTAAATAAATAAAAGTTAATAAATGAATACATGAGTGAGCTTATTGATAGGCACAAGCGGCCAGAGGCTGAAAATATGCTTAGAAATACAAATTAAAATGGAGAGTGAACAAATATGTAGAGATGTAATTGCTGGTGTATGTGGATAACGATCTAATTAAAGGTGAGAACGGTAGAAAATGATCTGTTGGTAGGCAATTACATAGACATTAAATCTAGGTATTTAGGAAGTTCAACATAACTGGGATGGTGGTGTGCTTGTACCTGTCCGTTCTGACTCTGACGGGGTCCAGGTTGTGGTGACGAACAACTCGGCGGGGACGCGGACCGTCTGGGAGATATAAGTATTTATGGCGTGGGTCACTGATTGATATTACTCGTGCACCAAGCTCCTGGAGATGGCGAGTATGAAGATCTGCTATGAACAGCACGTTCAGCTGAGTAAGACATTTATTGTAGTTGGTGAAGTTTGAGCCAATGATGATTCTCACTGCACTTTCTGAACATTATTTTGAGTTTGATTCGTTGTGTAATGTTGAGGGATGATGACCAGATTGGTGAGGCGCAGTTCACCTTGGAAAGAATATATGTGTAAGTTCCTTGGCTGAGACTCCAAATTTCTTCATTGTGAGTAGTATGTAAAGTCTGTAGGAAGCAGTAGCGACGGTTGAGTTGGTATGGATGTCCCAACGAAGTTTGTCATCGATGAGGATAGCCAGTAGTTTGGTGGGGTGTGTCACTTCCAGGATGTGGTCTCGGAGTCTGAGTGTCGTGGATGGGGTAGGTGTTATGTCCAGGTCAAAATGGATGAAAACAGGTTTGTTGCTATTAATGTCAATGTGGTTGTCACTTGCCCAGGCCTGAAGAATGTCGAGGTTAATCAAAAGAAGAATGTAGTCGGGTTCAGTTTTATCGATGGTTGTGGCTTTAGTAGAATCGTCGACGTACTTCCAACGTTACTGCGTGTCCTGTGTGGCGTCATCGACAAGACTGAGGAAGTACAGTGGTCCTATTCTTATGCCTTGAGAGACACCACATAAGTTCTGAAAGGCAGAGATGATACCTCTGAATCATATGACTTGCTGGCCATTTTCTGGAAATCTGCTGGCCAGGATATGGGCCATTCTCTACGACCTAAATGTACAGCACTGGCGATGACTTTTGCGTGGTATTCTACGTCATTTGGTAACAGTATTAATGACTAACAAAAGACGATGAAGTTACCGTGTTCAGCATTAGAACCACACTCATCACAAGTTCCACCACAACACGACAGATTCTATTAACACTGATATAACCTGCACTATTGAACCGTTCTCAAGATCACCACCAAAGTAACACCACTGTTGGAATGGTCATTATTATGGTGTGCTCATGTTTGAATCCTTAAGACGTGGATGATGGATTTTCGTCTTGCAATGTCACCAGAGGCTCATGGCGGCCATCTACTCTCATACACGAATACTCATATCATGTTCTGGACTATACTTTTTTTGGTTAATTCTAACTTGGCCTAAAATTCTCTTGCATCTCCATCGTGAATGTTGAGTTATATAAATAGAATGACAATGGATTAAGATGCTAATAACAAAGAAGTGCTATTTAAAGCACGTAGAGTGTTAGGCTTGTCTCTTTCTGCTACAGCGTTGCTTGAAATAACCTGCATGAGGACCAAAATCTTGGCCAAATTTGAGTAAAACAGTATAGTATAGTTTAGCCTCGGAATCCTACACCTCACCAAATGAGAATGGTATCAGCAGTCGCCTTTACTAGTATATTTAGGTTAACCAATTCACTGTCAACACTCTTATAAGTTTCCTCACTTCCAGTCACTTTCTATACTGTCTGGCATTTCGGGTAGCTTTCCTAACACTTTCACTATCGCACATATTTCCCATGCAGGATAAGACACAAGAAGCATTAACTCTTCCGCCACGTTGACATTTGTAATCATATTCTTACAGTTCTTACAGTTTCAGACGATTATATTCTGACATCCTCGACTCAAGGATCTGAAGACCGCCTTAATATTGAATGGCTTAATATACCACACCATCACTATCCAGACTCTGAATTCCTACCAAACCACATAGGCACAGTTAACCTCGGATTTCTACCAAATCACATCAACCACAATCATTCTCGACTTCCTACCAAATCACACGGACCACAGTCAGCATCGAACTCCTACCAAACCACATCAACCACAATCATTCTCGACTTCCTACCAAACCACACTGACAACAGACAAAATCAAATTCCTACGAACGCATTTTAACCACAATCAGCATCGAATTCCTACCATGCAATGTCAGTCACTTGCAGTCAACCTCGAGTCCCTACCAAAGCTCAACAGTTACGGTCAACATCCAGCATTACCACAACCCCCACCATCACCACCATTACCACAACCAACATTAGGTAAACACATAACCCTGACCCAGGCAAAAAAAATCACGTTCCCTGGCTCCATTTAGGGAATATAAACAGAGTGAGAGTGAGGCGATGACTGTGTGGGGCTGAATGACGGAAGTAGGGTGTAAAAGGAGGTAAGAGAGAGAGAGAGAGAGAGAGAGAGAGAGAGAGAAATTCAGTGATGAAATTAGAGTGTATAAAGTAAGAGAATGGAAGCTAGAGAATAGGGAAAAATGAATACGGGAAGCAGAATGAGACAGTGAGAGAATATATGTTAGACAGCAGCTGTATAAAAGTACCGGTACCGTAAATGAAGGAAGCAAAGCATGAGAATGAGTCACGGAAAGCAAACGAAAGTGAGAGTGTAAAGAAGTGAGTGTACGAAATTGCAAAAAAAAAGGGAGAGAAAGTGAGCGAATGTGTGAGGGAGTGGAAACAGGCAGTTAGGTGTGAGCTGGTGAGTGAGTGGGAGAGTGTAAGTCAGCGAGAGGCTGTGAGGGACTGAATAGGGCACTCGGGTGTGAGGGAGTGACAGTGAGCAAGTATAAAACCTAGCAGAAGTTTGGTGAAAAGAAGCAGATGAACGTGTGTGTGTGTGTGTGTGTGTGTGTGTGTGTGTGTGTGTGTGTGTGTGTGTGTGTGTGTGTGTGTGTGTGTGTGTGTGTGTGTGTGTGTGTGTGTGTGTGTGTGTGTGTGTGTGTCCCTGAGAGAGAGGGGGTGAGAGAGGAAGGGAGAGAGAAGGTTGCCGTGATGGAGAGAACATGTGTAAGTGAATGAAAGAGGTAATTCCCTTCCCCCCAGAAAAGAAGCTAATATAAGAGGGAGGCGTGGTCAGAATAGGAGTGCTTTCTAGAGCGCTGAGTTCTGGAGGAGTAGAAAAAGAAACATACCAAGAATGAATGAGTGAAAGAGGGAAAAGGCAATGAATGGACGCTACATGATGGGAAAAAGTAAGCCCCCATCTGTATAATGACAAGATCCTTCTATAGCAACACGATTTTATTCAGCTTAGAAAACACTCAAACACAAAGCAATAAAAACAGTTTTTTCTACATCCTTTAATATGGTGGTTTTCAACTTTATTCTTTCTGCTGCTAGATTTTCTACTTTTAACCTGGAAAACACTCATTCTGGACGATGGTATTCTCTCAGTTTTATTATTACTAGTATCAAGCAAATTCATTCAGTTTGGTCTATTCATCTCTCTCTCTCTCTCTCTCTCTCTCTCTCTCTCTCTATCTCTATATATATATATATATATATATATATATATATATATATATATATGTCTATGTATATATACAGTCTATGACGCCATCACACATTTACAAATATGAGGTTGAAGTCTAACCCTAGCACCCTACTGGGACCACCATAAGGTTTCTGCTGAGTCTCGTGAGAGTTCTTTGTAGTAGTGAAGGAGGTTAATATGGCTTTATCAAACCCATCCAGTTTGAAAAGTCTTCCCTAAAATAGAAAGAAATCGTCTCAAGTTTAGCTTAGAATGAGGAATTATAAAAATACTTCATCTTACTGAAGGTGTTTGACTATTATTCAACCCATGAACGCCACTGTAAGCTTATTGTTTCTGTTATGTATGAACCATGTTATTCAGGCCAGGAGCAACGTTTCGAACTAGGATTATTTAATTCATTACCTTTAAAGAACTTTCCAAAAAATAAAATAAAATCGTCTGTTAGTAAGGAGAAATAATACAAAGTCTTTCTCCTATCTTATTTTTCTCACCTTTCTCACCTCTCCGCTGCAAGGCTTGAGTGGAGGAGTCAGGGACAGTGTGTAAGAAACGGAAATCTAAAGGTGGATGTAGGGAAGAGAGTAAAGTTATGAATGTGCTTCGAGAGAGGGTGATGTCAGTGAATGTAGTGAGGCTGGATGATGAGGAAATGGAGAAAATGTGAGTACGTTTCAGTACTTGGGTAGTGTGATGAGTAAGGATGGAAGTTTGGAGGGTGAAGGTGCTTGATAAAAGGGTACAGCAAGAGGAAAGGAAGGTTGTTGGTTCTTTTGAAAGCAGTGATAAGAAAAAGGGAAGTAAGCATGGAAGTAGAAAAAGTTACTACGTGACAGAATTGTGATACCAACTCTAACGTATGGAAGTGAAGCTTGGACGTTGTTGGAGGGTCACAAGTCAAGAAAGTGAGAGCTGTGGAAACGAGTTATTTGAGTGGAGCATTGTGGAGTCACATGGAGAGACAGATTGACAAATGAGGATGTGAAGGAGCGTTGTGGTGTGGATGTGGATGTGATAGGAAGCGGTTAGGAAACACACTGAGGTGGTTTGGCCATGTGGAGAGGATGGAAAGTGAGGAGACTGACGAAGAGAGAGAGTGGATGTGAGTGAGGGGTGGAGGGGGAGAGGGGGGGAGAGAAGCAAGGATGAGATGGAGGGATGGAGTGGAGAGGTATATGAGAGAAGGATGATGTGAGTTGGGAGCAGGACAACTGGTGAAATGGCGGGAGACAGGGCGACGTGGAGGGCGATTTGTTTGTGGCCACCCCGTATGGGATTAAGGCGTTTGACAATAAACTAGATGGAGCAGACCTCTCCGCTGACCCTCATCCCCTGCCTCAGCTGCATCCACAGTCTGCAAACCAATAAATTTGGCACCCCCCTTCCCCACTTAATTTTTGTAACATGACAGTCGCGAGGTTGACTGACAGGTAATTATGAAGCTACCTGAGAAAAGCTGTGCGTATGACGAGGAGCCAGGATTTCGGGGGCTTGAATCGTAAGCGAATGGATGTGTGGCCCATTTCACTGGACATCCAGTTGATTGTTTCTCCCACTATCATAGTCTTTACTTTTCCTTGCTTTCTGGACCCTACCTTACCCCACCTGCAGGTTGGAAAAAGTGGTGGGTTAATGGGGATTATGATAATTTTTTTTTTTCAGTCAACGCCAAACGATTTTTTTCACCGAACAAGTCATAACAGCGTCAGTGTTAACAGTGCCACAACTAACCCTCTCATGATTATAACTACAGTGTTTTACTTCATTTATCACCAGACTGCTATTTAGTCAATTGAGAGTGAGCCACAGGAGCCTGGGTGTTAAAACAGGCACAATCAACCTCCTTATCGTCGAGGTAATTCTTGTTTTTCATTCCAGATAACGTCAGACGATTACGTGTTGATGATGAGTCACGGGAGCCTGAGTGTAAACTCCTTCCAGCCATGGCCGTCAGAATTATAGTTTTTCCTGATACCTCCACAAAATATTGTTCATCATTGGAAATATCTCTCGTACTAAAAGGGCTAAAGAGGTTCCTAATATTTACAACTGGTCGGCCCTTCCTGAATTCCAATAAAATGGTCTTATCGCGTGGGTGAAAAAAAAAAAAAAAAAAAAAAAAAAAAAAAAATGCAAATAGGTCGACGTATTTTCACTGCCGGAAATTCCTAATTAACTTGCAGAACAAAATTTCGAAACGGAAGGGATAGATATGTAGCCTTCATTACTTCACATTACCAGATGAGATCCTTTACTGAGCTAAGGAAAGGCAATTCGAACAGAAGAGATTGTAATATTATCGCCTACACTGTTACCTTCACTACGAGAGATGTTTTGGAAGATATTTAAAATCGTCTGGCAGCAAAACTGAAAGGTAATATACTGTACATCATGTGTATGAAGCACCTAAACCCAAGGACGGCTTTTAAAAATATATGTGTTCTAGTACCAGTGACATCCAAATCTTCAGGAATTAATATATATTTTTCCCATTGTCCCTTGTTAGCTGACCTTCCTCGCTTTAACACTATACCATTTTATGCGTTTTCCTGATTTTCCCGATAAACGTCTTATTCATTGTCAGACTAATTTAGGGTTCTTCGTAATCTCATTTCCCTGACTGGCAGTGCAGAGTGTTCTGTCTCGCTCTTTTTCTCTACTGTATATTCAAGGTGTACAGTGTTCTTATGTGTTTGTCAGAAATTTTACTTTATGTTTTCTTTATCTGGTGTGCTTAATTTTGCTCTTTTCAGTTATCATTAGTTGGAGACCTTTATTCTGCTGACACAGAGCGTACGTCAAACCATGTCTGTGTGCATAGTTCAAGTTATCTTCCCGGCACCGCATAACTCTCTTATGGTGTTGTCGTTTTATTCTAACTTGGCCTAAAACCGTCATCTCTCCACATCCATTAGTGAGTTGCATCAATGGCTTAGCTCTAGAACATGTTGCTTTGGTCACGATATGGTACTTTCTTAAGGATGCAGAGCCTGTAGTGGCATTATGCACTTTTGGCACTGACCTAAGTGGAATAAGCTGCAAAAGGACGATAATCTAGGCCATCTGAAGAGGCTAGATAATGACCACTTTCACTCTCGTCTGCGCTACTGAATTATCACCCCTAAGTCTGAATAAACACCCCTAGTTTGAATAAAATTGGCCAGAGTGAGTACGTGTTAACCAATAAAATACGTCATCTGCAAGAATAAAACGTAATGAAATGCGTCATCAGCCATGAATTACCCAATAAAATGATATTATCATGCCAGTATAAACTTCAATAAAATACGTCATCAGCCAGAATGCCAACCCAATAAAATACATTATCTGCCAGTATAAACCAATAAAATACGTCATCTGCCAGAATTACTCCAATAAAAATACATTTATCTTGCCAGTATAAACCAATAAAATACGTCATCTGCCAGAATTACCCAATAAAATACATTATCTGCCAGTATAAACCAATAAAATACGTCATCTGCCAGAGAATTACCCAATTGGCAAAATACATTATCTGCCAGTATAAACCAATAAAATACGTCATCTGCCAGAAGTTACCCAATAAAATACATTATCATGCCAGTATAAACCAATAAAATACGTATCATCTGCCAGAATTAACCAGTAAGTCATCAACCATTACAAACCAAATGAAAATACGTCTTCAGCCAGAATAAATCATAGCGTCTTCAGCCAGAATAAATCGATAAGTACCGTACATCATCTGCATGAATAAACCAATTATTACGTCCCCTGCTAGAAGAAACCAATAGCAAACTGTCATCGGCAAGAATCAATCCATAAAACACGTAATCCCATAAAATAAAGCCAGCACCTATAATGCTGCCAGAATAAAGCGGTAAAATAATCAATCTGCAACAATAACCTAATTAAGTACTGCAAGAATAAACCAATAAAATGCGTACATCCGCCAAAAGAAACCAGTAAAAATACGTATCTGATTCAAAGAGTTACGGGGTGGTGTGGTGTTCATTTCACACCTCATTCCCTCCACCCCCACCCTGCACCCCCAACTAATTTAAAGGGTTAAGGGGTGGCCCAGTGTTCATTTCCCCCTCCACCCACCCACCCTCCCCCCTGGAACACCGTGGCTGTGGCAGTAGCGGCATGAGCATGCGTCATATTTTGGACAGGAGCTCCGAGAATACCATAACCCAACACCAACACGCCAAAGGCAACGGCACACAGGCCTCTCTCTCTCCCTCTCTCTCTCGCGCAGCGCGCTTTTAAATCTTCCTTTTAATCTTTTGTATCTAATCGCTCTCAGCTACGTCAATCTCCTTCAAGGACATCTATTAACATTGTTTTTTGTGCTGTCTATGGACTATTTTATTCAAGCTTAGGACAGACTTCTTCTAACTTAAGAGGGTTGATATACCATCAGCTTATCCCTTCACTACCACGGATGAACAAAATCTCTTAATAAAAGGTTGATTAGATGAAAATGACATACCACTGCTGCTGAAGGGGTTAAGAACGAGCCACCCTAGAAAGGAAGGCAAGGTTTGCGCTTTCTATCTCTCTCTCCTGCCGTTGCCTTTGAGATTCTGCTTCCCAGTAAAATTAAGCAAGGTAAAACAAACAAGCTTAATCAAATGGCTCCATTAGTACAATAGGCCAGTCACAAAAAACAAGTAAGACATTTTTAGATCACGAAACTTGAAGTCTAAATCAACAACCCCGTCCAGAGGCAGCAAGTGCCTCAATACAAACGTGCGTCACAATAGCTGACGAGAGGTAACTCTAGGGGCTGTGACATTCTCACCTCTCCCCGCCTCTCTGAGGACAAAATTTGAAGGTAGAGCACGTTTTTTTATTATTATGTTTGATAATCCGGTCTAGATAGCTTGAAAGGGGTTAGAATGTGACTGGAGTAAATACCATGAAATGTTACAGTTGCTTAGTGTGGCTGAAAGATTCTTGCTCATAAATTATGCTCTTGTTGGGTATCCGAGGCCATTCGCTACAGTTTCGGAGGCCTGAGCAAATCAGGATTCATCCCCAAGAAGTCTACAGCAAGACTGTATGGGCCTTGGTCTACAGTTTACCCGATCCTTACTCTTGAATTCTCATGTGGAATGACGTACGTGTGCCATTTCTGTAGGGATTGTTAGTGATTCTGTGGGGTATGTCCCGAAGAGGTTATCCGGCTCACAGCAAACATGTATTTCAACACTTACAGTGCTGTGAGGAGAGGAGGGTGAACATCTGATTTCTTTCCAGTAAGTTTTTATAGTATGACCGGGATTCATCTTTGTACCGTTACTTTTCTGCACACGTGAATGGATTGGGTACTTGGTCGGGCTGAGAATCTGAATTCATTGTGGAGTATCATTAGGGTAATTTTAAGGTAACTGACCCTGACTTTGCTAATGATGCAGTTATCCTAGCGGAGTAGCTGCAGACACTCCTGAGTGCTCTGATGTACTTCACGAGGAAGTGAAGTAACTGGTGTTAAAGGTCTCTGGGACCCATGACCAAAGAGTCCAGGTGTTTGGTGGCGTGTTAGATGCAACAGTACAGTCTGCTCAGGTCTGATTGGTGAGAACACAGTGATGTCTTGAAGAGGTTAGCTTATCTTGCGAGTGTGATTCATGCAATAACAGTAGGTCAGATTATGAGATCTCCCGTTTCGCTGCTCTGGCTTATGGTGTTATGGAATTAATTGGTTCGGAATATTTTGCGTTATTGGTACAATGTACAGCAGGACGAAAATTCACACCTTCAAGGTGGTGGTACTCCCTGTCTTACTTTACTGGCTTTGTACATGAGACTATGGGCCTCTATTGATAGTGCCATAGAGCAGCGAATGGTGACTGCTAACTGGTACTGTCTTCACAGGATCATGGAGTATCACTGTTACGTGGGACTTACCGACAGTTTACTCAAAGTGACTGAGTTGAAACTTCTATATACCTGAAAGGCATCTCCATTCTATATAAGCCACGTGGCACATTTCCCCGAGGTTGATCCTACTCAGTGGATGTTCTCTGCACACTGTTCTGCTGGTCGTAAGCGCCAGAGTGGAAGTCAACCTCAGAGGCACAGGCTTTGACTAATAACCAAGGAGATTCCTTCTAATCTTATAACTAAGATCAATCAAATTTCAAGTACCCGTAACTCAGCATTCAAGTTAGGTGTGAGTGGCCCAGTTGCGTTATCAGATGAAAACAAGCCGCCTACAAGAGGTAAGACATGGCCAGAGGCAGACGGAGGATGGCGGTGGCTGGGGGCCGTCTGGGGGAGGGGGAATAACTAGTCGGTTTGTTTTCATCTGTGGGAACTGGGCCACTGACTGCCTTCAGTAGTCATGGTTGCGTCAAACTAGACAGGCCTTTACTATACCAGGAGGCAGGGAAGGAGTGTTTTTATACAGGAGGGCGTGAGCGAAGACTTGGTTAGGGTAATCATTAATAGGTTTGTTTTCATCTGAAGCAACTGGGTCACTTAACCACCTTCAGCACAAAGTTATGGTTACATGAATGTAGATAAACTGAAATGATGTTTTTCCAAGGGGCTTTGAAAACTCTGTAACACATCTTCCTTACCGATTTGTTCTGCCCCCTTTCCACCTCAATATCCTTTGTGCTATGTTACTGATGGAAACTGTTCTGAAGCGATGACATGAGATAAATAGCATACAAAATAATGGTAAAGATAAAGAAGGTGAAATAAATCGCTAAGGGATGGGTGTTAAGATAGCCTCCTATGCCAACCCTGAATAAGACCCTAAAAACACAGAGCCCTTACCAGGTTAATGAATATCTTTCTATCTGTCAGTCTATCTATCTATCTATTTGTCTATTGTGTCTTTGTCTCCATCTGTCTATCTGTCTATCTATCTGTCTGCCTCCACCTGTCTGTCTATCTATCTATCTATCTATATCTTGCGTCTTTGTTAGTTTATGTTTATCAATGTTTGTATTTAGTTGTCTGTCCATCTGTCCATCAGTCTATAAAGCTGTCTATCGCCAGACACCTTGCCAGTCCCAGAAGACGTGGCTACAATGCATCGCATGTCATCTACACCTCTGCTATCAGGCTGCCTTCTCTCCTACTCACACCACCCTCATTCACAGATCTCTCCACCACCCCATCCCCCCCACCTCTTCCTCGATCTCCCTCTCCACCTCACTCACATCACACTCCTAGTCAGTCTTTCATTCTCTCCACATGGCTTCAAACCATCTCAGGATACTTCACATTCACTTTCCAGCACATCCACATCTACCATCACAACGCTCCTTCTTCTTCCTCGTTTGTCTGTCTGTTCTGTCCACCTTGCAAATAAGCTTACACAATTATATATTGGTAACCTAGATCAACTGTATGTCATCATTCAACATCATGCGTCATTACCATCATCATCATCATCATCATCCGGACCTCTTTTCCCACCCAAGGATAGGAGGTAAAGTTATGTCCAAAAAGCAAGAAAAAATGAACAAAAGAGAAACTAATCAAATTCCTCTTAACTGAATGGGCCACATCTTTCACCTACACACACATTCAGTCCTCAAAGTGATGTCACCAAGTAAATAATTATAATGAATATGTAAAAAAAGTGGCGGAATGATGATGATAGTGATGATTCCTATGCTGTTTCTATTAAGTTGTTACTGCTGTTGTTGTTGCTGTTGTTGTTGTTGTTGTTAATGTTGTTGTTGTTGTTGGTGGTGGTGGTGATGGTGATGGTGCTGATGAAGATGTTGATAATGATGATAGCGATGATGTCGATGTTGATGATTTTGATGATAATGGTGATAATGATGATGGTGATAGTCATGATGATGGCGATAGTCATGATGATAGTGATGATGTCGATGTTGTTCATGATTATGATAATGGTGATAATGATAATGGTGATAATGATGATGGCGATAAGTCAAAGAAGTGATGGTGATAGTCAAGATGATAGTGATGATAATGATAATTATGATGATAACAATGGTGGTGATAGTGGCCGATAATAATGACAACGATGATGAATATGTTGATGATATGATGATGATGGATTATGATGATGATAATGATGCTACTGCTTCTGTTGCTTCTGCTACTACTGACGATGATGATAATGATGATGATGAGAGGGGTCATCATGGATATGACAGTGATAATGATTTATGATGATGATCATGATGATGATGATGATAATGACGATGAGATGTTTATGATGATAATGATTATGGTAGTGTTGATGAGAGTTATGATAATGATGATAATGATGACAATTATAAAGATGACGATGATAGTATTGATGATGATGATGACTGCGATCCATGGTGATGATGATAGTAATAATAACTTATGAAGATGACGATACTGATGAGTGATGGCAATGTTCAATATGACTATGGCATGATAGTGATGATGATGATGATGATGAGTGATGATAATGATGATGATGGTGGTGGTGGTGGTGGTGGTGGTGCTTTGATAATGAATATGTTGATGATTAAAAATGTTGATGATAATACTGCCTGCTGCTGATGATGATGAGAATGATGAGGGTGATTTGTACTGGCCCTATATAACCTACATGATAGGTGTGCTCCCAAGAATAGTTTACCAACGGTAGATATATGCATTTACGAACATCCGTCAAAACTATCATTGTACCTGATTAAAAACTCTAGCCTTGGTATTTGCAGCTTTATACAGGATGGTCTGTAAATAGGCGCTACACTAGACACTCCCCTGGTGGCATGGCATGTCTTGTGTGGACGGCTCAGTCTGCTGGTGTGGGTGTAGGTGTTGCAGTAGGGGGTAGTGAAATGAGTCAAAGATGTAAAGGTGGTAGACATTGGTAACCTGGCTGACACAGCCGTGGCTGCAACACACGCGAGGCTAAATGGCCAAGTGGAGATGGAAGAGGAGTGTTATGGACCATCGTGTACATGTTAGAGGCAAGAGAGGCATTTCAGACGCCAACTGTATGTCTTGTTAAACACTGGCCACACACTTCTTAACACACCATTGAGCTCTCTCTCTCTATCTCTCTCTCTCTCTCTCTCTCTCTCTCTCTCTCTCAAGCTGCATAACTGTTAAATTTAAATGGCAGTGGTAAATGGAGAGTTTTCTTACGAGTGACTACGATAGTCACAACGAGCTTCGTCTCGGTGAATTATTTTTGGAAATGAACATTTAAATTCCCAAACCAGACCCATATATGTTACGATTACACAACACTATTGCCGCTATACTCTCAGGTGGCTGAAACGAGTGGGTGTTTGTTTCTTCTTTCGCTAACATGGCAATGTATTACACATAAAAACACCAGGAAACATCATGCCTGATA